>NW_026000005.1:49153319-49200783 GCF_001458135.2 Marmota marmota marmota
GATGCCCCCCCCCCCCCCTTAGCCTTTATTTTATTTTTACGCGGTTCTGAGGTCGGAGCCCAGTGCCACACTCGTGCAGGGCAAGCGCTCTGCCCCTGAGCCCCAGCCACGCCCAGGATACCACTTTCAGTGCAGCTCAGTTTCTGCACCTGGGTGGGGAGGGGCTGCTGTGCGCTTCCAGAGGGGAGCAGCTGTCAACATCACTCAAGTCCTAGGACAGCTGTCCGTCTGTCTGAGGTGGAGGTAGGAAACAGTTGTCAAACACGAGTGAACTTGGAGCACGGTAGTAATTTTTAGGGAACTTGGCACATCGGCCACTGGGGCCGGAAACAAGTCCTCCTGTGCCCTGGTGCAGCCTTGAGCAGTGTGTCTCAGAGCCAGGAGCCCCTGGACAGCGCCAGCCAACCCAGGCACGCGACCAGCCCCTCTCGCCACTACTATGATTCAGAGATAATTGTGCTTTTTCTTCCTGGTCTCTGGCTGGGGACCAGAGCTGGGGAGTTCTAGTCTGGGCTGATCACACGACCCTCCCGCTGGCCTGTGGGCCGTGGGCTGCATCACAGGGTGGGTCGGCCTTCACGTGACTGGGCAGACCGCGAGCCACCAATCGCAGCGAGTGGCCTCCGAATCTCACACTTGACGGCCCTCTCTGGGCCACACGTGGCTTAGTCCCTAGACTCTGGTTTTCACTGAGCAGCAGGGCAATGGGGACAGACTGGGTGTCAGTGCAGAGCGCCCTCCATGGGACACATGACGCGATCAGCCACCGCCATGGCGCTGGGCTTCAGTCTCCTGAAGGCCCAGAAGATGCGGGGGAACCCTGCCCTTGCTGTCCTGTCCAGCGGGAGCCCCTTGCTCTTCTGTGGGTATCCTTTGGGGTGTGGTCTCCCCAGCTGATGGCAGTGAGGGAAGGGAGGGGCCGACTCCCCAGGGCCTCCGTGGTCCCTAAAGCATGAACAGGAAGGAGACCTCCGTCCACCCACCGAGGGCCCCAAGCAGCACATGCTGGGTGTGGGGAGAGCAGCCAGGTGACCAGCTTTCAAGGGCACCCGGGAGTTGGGAACGAAGCCGCTGTGGTGCTGGGGCGAGGGCAGCTCATATGCGGAGAAGACCGAGGTGAAGCCAGGTGTGCGCAGGCCCGAGGAGGCCTTCTCTTTGCAAGGGGCACTGATCGGGGGTCGTTGGCAAATGAGAGGGTTGCAGAGCAGGGACGGGAGGGGGAGCCGGGCGTGTCCAGGCGGGAGTTGGGGTTGCCTCCTGCAGACTGCTGGGAGAGGAGTCCCCGAGGTCTTCCTGTCCTTCAGGCACTGGGAGCCCACTGTGATGGTGGTAGCAGCCCCACAGCTAGGCACCACGTGGGCAGAGGAGGCTGCACTGTGGAGGGATATCACCCTCCTCCCCTCCTCTCTGTGACCCCCACCACGACCCTGTGGCCCCACCCCCACTCGGATTTCCTGGTGTCCCAGCCCCCCAGCCTCCTCACCTTCCAAGGTGGAGAGAGCCAGTGGGGGCAGTGGTTGGCCAGGCTTGCTGGCCTCTGCCTCCCGAGAGCCTGCAGCAGGTCATCCTTGTTGCCAGCTCTGCAGGGACAGCGAGTCACCAGCCAGCCTCAGCTGTCCTTCCTATCTGAGCCCACGGTTTTGTGGCTGTCTGCCTTAGATGTGGGCTCCTCAGAACCAGCTGTGCTTAATTCCCTGGACCTAGTGGCAACCACAGAGCCCGATTCCTAGAAGTTGGTGCCCAGTGACCTTGATGTGACCTTGTACAAGGGCCCAGGTGGATGTGACACCAGGGGCTGGAGAGCCTGGTTCTGCCTACAAGGCTCACTCTTTCACCCAGAGGGCAGGGCATGGGTCGAACACTCACCAGATGGGCAGTGGTACCCAAGTCTGTCCCCAGAGGTACCCAAGTCTGTCCCCAGCCTTGCTCTTCTCAGAAGGAGGCGGCATCCAGCATCCTGGGGTGGGGCCCCTCTGCAGCAGGGGGCTCTCTACTTGGGTCGTTGCCCGGGTCGTAGACTTGGAGGTCTGCCCATGGCTCTGCTGTCGTTCTGTGGGAGGTAGCTGGGGTGTTGACCTGTGGTGGTCAGTGGCCCTGTGGTCCTGTAGAGTGACTTCCTGGAAACAGGCGTTCCTTGGAGACCTTGTTTGGGGAGTGAGGGGTTCTGTGGGCAGAGGCTGGTGCCTGGAGCCCAGGAAGCCCAGGCTGCGCTGCTAACCTGGAGGAAGCCTGAGGAATGGCATGGTGCTCCCACGTCACGAGCAGATGTGGGGACCGGTGGTCTCAGGGCATGAATGGAACCGGCACGCAGGGCAGTGTTCCCGTGCTCCCCAGCATAGTGCTGCCCTCTGCGCACCCTCACTCACGGCTGTGGGACACGGGACCCACCCCGGGCACATAGAGGCCCACGAGGCCTTCTTCACTGCCTGCCCATGTCCTGTGCCTCTTCTGGGTCGGCTTGGTTGACTGTGTCTCGGGCAGAGCGAGGGCAGAAGGGCCACCTGGGTTTCTCACTAGAGCCTGAGTGGTTCTGTCTTTGCACACGGTGCCACTGCTCAGGGGCCTCGTTCTTGGGGTCTGTCTTTTCTCTGAACGTGTTGACCTGGACACAAGGAAGAAAAACTCACTAGTGTTAAGTGGGACTGGGACTTTGATGGGGCTGTGCCCCTTCCTGCTCCTCCACCCCTCAGAGGCCCACGGAGCGGCTACCTGCTATCCTCGGGGCCTTGAGACCCATGCTGGCCACGCTGACCAAGAGTAGGCCGTGTGGCTGCAGGTTTCAGGAGAAGTAACCACCAGGCCTATAGAGCCAGGCCATCAGGGGACGTGAACCCTGTTGGTTTTTTAGAAATGCAGCCTTGATTTCAAGAACAGGAGGATTCCTGGGTTCAGCCTGTGGTGTGGTCAACCCGCATCAGCCATCGGGTGCCTGCAGATCACCCCAGGGTAGCCACAGAAGAACCTCTGCACCACTGCTCTCTGCTTAGACTCATTCCCTGTGTCTAAGCCCCAGCTGCACACAGGGCAGGAACCGAGGCTCACAGTCCTGGGTCTCATAGGCTGGGGTTCCTGGGGAAATGGACCAGAGACAGCACCCTAGAGGTGGTAAGCAAGGAAAAAGGTGGGGTGAGGGTGCTCTGGGGCCTGTGTGGTGAGCGATGGAGTTTGGAGAATGTCTGGGCAGGGCCTTCCCAGCTGCAGGAAGAGCCTGTGCAGAGGCCCTGGAGTGGACAGGCTTGGGGGCTGGGGCCTGCAGGGACCGCACGGAGCGGGGCAGAGACTGCAGGAGCAGCCACACGGGGCCTGGAGAGCTCAGAAGTCCTGGTGGGGGCGGGCCTGGCGGAGACCACTGATTGAGGGGAGCACAGAGCTGGGCGCAGGAAGGAGCAGATGACTGATCGAGGTCAAAGCCAGTGTGCAGGTGCTCAGAGGGGGCAGGCGGAGGTCATGCGGACCGTCGGGCAGCCAGGGTGTGTGTGACCAGGAGAGAGCTCTGGCTTCTGGGCTGGTTGCAGGAATTGCCAGTGACAGGTGACGGGCTGGGGGAGGAGCTTTGGGACCAGCCCCAGGATCTGGTTTGCGCCCTGGAAACTCAAGCCACCCTTTTGGCTGTGGTTCAGCCTGTTGGAGCCCAGCCAGGTCCGCCTGTGCTGCGAGGGGCCCAGACTGCCCGGGCGTCAGCTCACGGCTCCTGGGGTTGTTCCGGTCACACGCCTGCTCACTCCTGGCACGAGTTCCGGAGGGCACGTGCTAAGTGCCCCTTCATGTTGCCTTCCTGATGTTAGAAAGTGCTGTATGCAGACATTTTCACACACATGTCTCCATACAGGGCAGACAGGTTAGCAAGCCTTCCCGTGCTCCTGCTGAAGCTGGGTGAGCACGTGGCCCTGTCACTCTCCTAGAGCAACAGCACTCAGGGGTGTGGCACCTAGTGGCCTGGAGCCTCTGCTCACAGGGGCAGCATCAGCAGAGGCAGCATCTTGAGTCACGGGACTCGCAGAGCTGGGAGGAGGGGGAGAGGCCCTGGGTTTCCTGGAAGCCCATGGGGGTTGGGCTGGTCCAGGGCCCATGTGCCAACCTTGGGAATGGCAGGGCAGGGCAGAGCGTGGGTGGGGTGTGTGGTGGAGGGAAGCCTCAGACGCACCGGAGGGCAGGCAGGAGGGCAGGCAGGAGCACGCAGGCCCCGCAGAACCTGGCTTTGTAAAGATGTGGGCAGCCTTTGGAGGGTTTTGCGCAGGGGAGTGGCATGACCTCAGAGGACAGCTTTGAGCAAACAGAGGCCGCAAGGGATGGATGGCGGGAAGGAGAGGTGAGCTCCGAGCTGGGGAGAAGGTCAGCAGGCGGGCACCGAGGAGCCTGAGGAGCAGGAGAGGCTGGAGGACTCCACCACCAGGGAGGCCAGGGGCTGCTCGGTGGGCTTCTCCACCTGCAC
Source organism: Marmota marmota marmota (assembly GCF_001458135.2). Lineage (NCBI taxonomy): Eukaryota > Metazoa > Chordata > Mammalia > Rodentia > Sciuridae > Marmota > Marmota marmota. The sequence continues at coordinate 49,157,752 of NW_026000005.1, forward strand.
CTGGCTTGGGTTTGGGGATGTGCCCAGCTTCACCTTTGACCCCCACCCTGCTCCTACTGGTCAGGGAGGGTCTGTGAGGACGCAGCCAGCCAGGCCTCTTCCACACTGCGGCTGGCTGCCTCTTTCTTTGCTGTTTAGTTGAGTGTCCCTGCCCTTGCTTGGAGGTAGTGTCAGGACCCTGTCCCAGGGCAGTCTGCTACCAGCCCTGGAGAAAAAGCTGTCATTCTGGGGACACAGCACTGAGGCCCGCAGGACACATGCCCACGGGTGGGAGGAGGGCTGTGTGTGAACGGGTGCGTTGAGGCCAGCGTCGGTGCTGTGAACACAGCCTCAGCACCTGGCTCCTCTCCAGCCAAGGGCAGGAGAGGACGGCTTCCAGGCCCCAGGCACCAGCCTCTGTGGGTGCCGCTGATCTCTTGGAGGACTGCAGGTCTCTGCCTACCTGCCAGCGCTGCTGCTTCTGTCTCAGCACTGACTCGGGGCAAAGGTCCAGCCTCTGCCCCTGACAGAGTCCCGATTCCCCTCCAGGGAGCACAGTGGTGGTCTCTGTGCCTGCCCACCCCTGAGGCCTGGCCTTTGCCCCAGGCCACATTCGTGGTCGTGAGAGGGAATCCAAAATTCTGGTCCCTCCTCGGGTTGATCCTGGGTGGCTCTGCTGACCTCCACGTGCGTCCCCCGTGCTTATGGGACAGTGCCTGCCCCTCGGCCCAGCAGGACCAGCTCTCCCTTGGCCACGCTCACCTGCCTGGACAAGGCTGGCCTGCCCAGACGTGCCCCACTCCTGGGTGACGCAGGACTTGGAGGGAAGGGGGTCATCCAGTAGCTCTCTTGGCCCCTCCCTCACCGTGGCCTTTGAAAGAAGACAGCACGGTTCTAACTTAGCGCTAAGTCGCCTTTCTAAGCAGCGCCAGGGGCTTCTCCGCACCGCAGGGAGGAGCCAGGCCAGCTCACCCAGCTCCATCCTTCCCTGCCGGCCCCACCAGATGCCAGCTGGCTGTCGCACCTCCTGGGCAGCCTCTGGCCCCCACCAGGAGGCTGCCCCAGCTCCGGGACCTGTCCCTGTGCCAGCACCAAGTTGGAGTCCTCTCGTACAGAGAGCACGGAGCGCCAGCCCGAGAGCTCGGGGGCTGCATGCAGTTCTCCGCACGGCCCTCACCCTCCTGGAGAGCTTGTGGTGCGGGAGTGCGTCCTTTTGGGGTCTCGCAATTACGGGGAAGCCTCACTAGAGCTGCTGAGGGCTGGTCTCTCGGCCACTGGGGCTGGCGGTGGTGACAGAGGTGACGATCGCGGAGACGCTGCTCCCTGTCCCTGCACCTGGCTCACGTGGATCACCCTGTTGGCTCTTCACACAGACCTGCTCTGTCAGTGCCGTTGTGCCCCGGGTCGCAGACGGGGCGGAAGCTCAGCAGGGTTCGCGCTGAGCACACAGCGTGCCAGAGCCACAGGCTGCCGTGCAAGCCGCTCTTCTCCTGCGGAGGTGCGCTGGGGCCTGCGTGTCCCCGAGGCACACCCGCGTTGTTCGGGTGCTCCTGAGTGGCCACCTTGGCAGAGGGAACCTGGGGCCACGTGGGGTGAAAGTTGCCCCCTGTCAGCTGCCGGCGTCACAAGCCACCAGCCACCTTCTTTGTGTCCAGACACCTCCCACAGAGCCCCTTCCCTGCCTGGTAGCAGCACAAGGGTCAGTCAACGCGCCCTGGTTTCACATGCACGTGCCACGTTCATTTGGGGCCCGAGGCTGGGGATGTGGCAGGGAGCACCCCTCCGGGCCCTGAGAGCAACTGCGCTGCCCGCTCACTGCTGCCCAGGTGCCAGGTCACCCACACTGCTCCTCCCAGAGGACCAGCTGCCCTCCGGACAGACGAGGCCATTTGTGCGTTCCAGAGCCCTGGATCTGGCAGCGTGGCCTGCACGGTCCTGTGTCGTCCTTTGACTGCTGAATGGGCTGACCAGGTGCTGGGGCACATCTCACAAGCGCCATTGTGCCCCGGGAGGAGTGGCCGCGTGCCCAGCGGGCTGAGGAGATGGCACAAAGCGGGCACAGTGCAGGCCGCTGTGCTCCCGGGCCAGGAGAAGAGAAACGGCCTCTCATGGAATGGCCTGGAGTGTTCCCTCCTCCCCTGAAAGGACCCTCGAAGCCAGGCTGCTCTTGCTCAAGGGAACTTTCTTCCTCCTGTTCTTTCAGGAAGAAGCACGCTGCCGAGTTGCCGTTGCGCAGCTTGGTTGCTTGAGACAGAAGCACCGTTGCTGCTCCAGGAAGCAGAGGAAGAGACATGTGCCCTTAGTGGACCCCTGGCCCAGGATTTCCAGATGGCGGCCCAGCGGATCCGAGCAGCCAACTCCAGTGGCCTCCCTCGGTGCAAGTCGGAGGGGACCCTGATCGACCTGAGTGAGGGGTTTTCGGAGACCAGCTTTAATGATGTCAAAGGTGAGCCCTGGTCAGCCACGGAGGGGAGGCCTGGGGCTGCCGGTACCTCAGACCCAAGGGCCCCTCTACCCAACAGGCACCGGCTTCACGCTCAGCTGAACTGCAGCTCTGTATCCTGTTACAAATTCCTCCCTGCCACGGCGGCCCCTGGGTCTGGGTGTTTGGTGTGGGGAGGCGGTTTTGATAGGACCCCTCCTTTGTCCACATGTCTCTTGGTGACAGTATTGGTGACAGTAAGTAGCTTGGGGGTTCTGACATCTAGGGAAAGGAGGGTGTTGTAAGTAGGTGAAATATTGGGATCCACCAGAAGAGAAGGAGGTGGCCTGGGGCAGGGAGGCAGACCTGTCCTCGCAGGGTCTGTCCTTTATGTCAGTCTCGCCCTGGCCTCCAGCTCTCTGCCACAGCCGGTCAGTGAAAGCAGACATAGACGGGGTGACCAGGTGGACATGCCTGGGTGCTGGTTCAGCTTTACAGAACCAGCCGGCCACCACATTGGATCGTGTGACCCCGTGTCTAGAAGGTGGCCACAGGGTTCAGTCACCCGGGCTCACTGGCGGGTGGCCTCATAAGGTTGGGTTGAGGAGGACCCCAATCATGAGACACTTTGGAGACTTCCGGCTTCCTCGGCAACCACCCTGCCCTCACTAGGCCACGTCCAGTGTCGCGTGCTCCCTAGTGCCCTGGCAGCCGCAGCAGTGGCCGTATTGTCAGTGGCTTTGGCCTTCTGAGCATTTGCCGCAGTTGATCACCCAGGTCCTCCCTGGAGCACGGCTGGGCAGGAGGGACTTTCCCACAGTCCTAGCCCTTGGCACACACTCAGCACAGTCCTCCAGATGCATGTGTGCCCCCACCCTGCGTCCACAGCAGTCTGGCTGCTTGCCCGTTGATTGGCAGCTGCCGTCCACCGCATCCCTAGCACCTCCTTGGTCCTGTCCCTGGTTTACACTTGCTGCCCCGAGCATCACTTTGAATAAGACCAGCACCTGGACCGCCAGGGTAGTCGGCAGCAGGGTTCATGCAGGTCACCGTAAACAACCAAGCCATTCACTTCTCAGCCTGATCACGGGCATTGTTTTCTTACTTTATAGCCAAACAGGCAGGTTTAAAGCTGGAGAGCAGGAGCCTAACTTGAGTGCTATGGGCCTTAAAGCAACCAGTGTACAGAGCCCAGTGTTTTAAAATAATGATAATAATCCTGAGCATGAGCAGGGCCAGTTCAGTGGTGGAGAAGGCAGCCGAGAATCAGGTCAGATGGGACCTCAGGACCTCCACCCACGTGAGACCCTCTGAGGCCAGGGCCGGCCGACAGCTGCCCATGCACCATCCAGGTGCAGACTTCCAGGGAGTGCACACTGCAGCCAGGATTCCTGCCAGGAAGTCTTCTCCCCTCATCAGTGCTCTGCTGTGACAACCTGGGCAGAGGATAGAAAATGTATCATTCAGTGCACCAGACTTGTAACGTTCAGAGAAGTTTTGGTATTAAAATCAAGGTAACTGTGAATATGGCACGCTCCCCAGACCTCATTAAATGGGATTCGACAGGGATTTCTGGCACTGGATGGGATGGCAGCCTGCACTGTGTCCCAGGGTGCCCCTTGGCAGTGACTGATGGAGGCCACGTACAGAGAGTGCCACCACAGCCCACCTCGGTGGGGTCCCCACAGGAGGAGGGCCCTTCCCCTCGGCTGTGTCTGATCCTTGGGCAAAGTGTGTTGTGCTTCTCTTCTGAGGAGAGTGCTTGGAATTTTAAGTAAAGCCATCTCATTCTTCAGTCTGGCAAAACTAAAATGATAATTCGCATTGATACGCGTTAGGCTATGCACAACGCATGCCTAATTGCTTTGCTTTTTTTTTTTTAATACTGGAGATATTACTGTAGGGGAATTAATTACTCCAGAGGAACAATAATGAGGCAATAACTTTGGAGGGACTGTAACAGGATTTTAAAGGCTGGCGAGCTTTATGCAAGTCTCATTTGATTTTCATTTTTATTTCCAGTGGATGTGTCGAGGAAATAGTATGGTCTGTGTTGCCGGAGAAACGGGAGAGAGGCCGGTGGACCCAGAAGTCCACTGGCTTCAGCCTGACCCAACTCCCTGTTCCCTCAAAGCCATTCTTGGGGCTTAGAAAATGATACCTCAAAAGGAAGCACAGACTGTCTGAATCCTGCCCTCCCATCTTTCTCACTCTTCCTCTCTCAAGGAGGGGGGAGAAGCTAGAATTCCTCTTCCTTGGGGTGGGTCAGAGGAGCCAGAGCCCCCAGCCAGCTGGGAAGGTACCACCCGACCTTGCTGGGTGGAAGAATTTAGGGTGCTCCCTCCAGAAGGGGAAAGGAGTACAGCCGAGGGGCCAGGAAGGGTCTGCGGTCAGGCCGCTGGCTCTGTGGGCTCCCCAGCGCTCACCCTGGTGCGCCCACCTCTGCTTGGCTGTGGCTGTGTCTGCTCACCCACTGTAACTGCGGGTCTTTGGGCCTTAATCTGAAGACTCCCGGGTCCCACAGAACTGCGCTACCTCGGAGTTAGTGGTGCTTCTGTCCTGTTGGTCTGCTTCAGCAGACTCGGGCAGCAGGCCTCCGGGGGAAAGCGGGCTTCCTGCCCCCTTCCCCGCTGTCTTCCTCTCGTTCCAGCCCCCGCCTGGTGCAGATCTGCTGTTGTGATCCCGCAGCAGAAGGGCCCAGCCAGGGGCAATTCTGACTTAGCCTTGGGCCAACACCTTGATCCAGGAGCAAGGGTCTGGCCCTGCTAGGGCCGGGGACATTCCCAAACAAACAGAATGTCCAAGTGTCGGGGAGGGCCTTTCTTCTCCCTCCCTGCTGAGGCCTCTGTGACAGGCACAGAGCGTAGGTGTTCTGTGGACACGGAGCCTTCCTGGGGAGAAGACCCACTTGAAAGCGTGGACCTAGAGGCGTCTGTCTGTGAGGGCTCCAGGGTGGGGAGGGACGCAGTGGGACAAGGTGTGGGCTCAGGGTAGGCGGGCGGCGGCGGCCAGGCCTGTGGGAGCTGGTCCCTGGGCCTGGAGATGAGGATGCTCGTGGGGACAGGAGTGGGAAGGCCCCACAGGACGCTCCCAGGCCCTGCTGCAGTGGAGGCTCCTCAGATCCTGCAGCTTCACGAACTCCAGGAGCTGGGGTTGGGGATCCGTGGGCTGAACCCCAGTGGTTACAGAATGCTGTGGTTGGCAGCCATGAAAGAGGCGGGGACTGCGCCCCACGGCTGTAGCTGGGGGAAGCTGTAAAGCCGCAGGCCCCCCCTTGACACCCCACGGCTCCCCACGCCCCGCCCCGTGCCTTCCCCTGTCCACACACCCATCGGGCCTCTGTCACACAGTGCTGTCCTCTGTCTCAGTCCCACAGAGAACCCGTACAGCCGATGGCGTTCCACAGGACCCAGCACTGTCCCAGGCCACTGTACATTGTCCCGCCCCGTTGGCTTTCCCTGAAAGCCATTTGCTGTTTCCCCTAAACTCGCCTGTATAGAACGGGGTGCAGAAAGTTCTGTGTGCTCCAGGCCGTGGTCTCCCCTGTAGGCCTTCCCCCTTCGCATATCAGCATTTTCTACGGGTTTTCTCCTGCCTCCCGTCTCTCTCGTGTCTGTGCAGTGCCTTCTCCCAGTGCCTTGCTGGCCGACACCCCCACCCCGTTTGGAAACGCCAAGGAAGTGATCGCCATCAAGGACTACTGCCCCACCAACTTCACCACCTTGAAGTTCTCCAAGGGCGACCACCTCTACGTCCTGGACACGTCGGGCGGGGAGTGGTGGTACGCACACAACACCACCGAGATGGGCTACATCCCCTCCTCCTACGTGCAGCCCTTGAACTACCGGAACTCCACCTTGAGCGACAGCGGCATGATAGACAATCTTCCAGACAGCCCGGACGAGGTAGCCACGGAGCTGGATCTGCTCGGGGGGTGGACAGACGACCAGAAGGGATCCGGCAAAGTGCACAGTAATAACCCTTTTTGGAGCGGGGTCCAGACAAACCCTTTCCTGAACGGGAATGTGCCGGGGATGCCCGGCTTGGATGAGCTGACTCCCAGAAGCACCGTGGACCTGCTGCTGTTTGATACCGGAACTTCCTCGTTCACTGAATCCAGCTCTGCGACCACCAACAGCACCGGCAACATCTTCGACGAGCTCCCGGCCACCAATGGACTCCACACCGAGCAGCCGGTCAAACGGGACAACCCCTTCTTTAGAAGCAAGCGATCCTACAGCCTTTCGGAGCTCTCCGTCCTGCAAGCCAAGTCAGATGCGCCCACCACGTCGAGTTTTTTCACAGGTTTGAAATCCCCTGCTCCCGAGCAATTTCAGAGCCGGGAGGACTTTAGGACTGCGTGGCTGAACCACCGGAAGCTGGCCCGGTCTTGCCACGACTTGGATCTGCTCGGCCAGAGCCCAGGCTGGGGCCAGACACAAGCCGTGGAGACGAACATTGTATACAAGCTGGATAGTTCTGGGGGCGCCGTGCAGCTCCCAGACACCAACATCAGCATCCACGTGCCCGAGGGCCACGTCGCCCCTGGGGAGACGCAGCAGATCTCCATGAGAGCCCTGCTGGACCCTCCGCTGGAGCTCAACAGCGACAAGTCCAGCAGCATCAGCCCCGTGCTGGAGGTCAAGCTCAGCAACCTGGAGGTGAACACCTTCCTCATCTTGGAGATGAAGGTTTCTGCTGAGGTGAAAAATGACATTTTTAGCAAAAGCACAGTAGGTCTCCAGTGTCTGAGGAGCGACTTGAAAGAAGGGCCATATCTGCCCATCCCACTCACCTACAGCCATGGGGACACCGTGCAGGTGCAGCTGGACAACCTGGAGCCCTGCATGTACCTGGCCATCGTGGCCCACGGCCCAAACATTCTCTACCCTTCCACCGTGTGGGATTTCATCAATAAGAAGGTCACCGTGGGTCTCTACGGTCCCAAACACATCCACCCCTCCTTCAAGACGGTAGTGACCATTTTCGGGCACGACTGCACCCCCAAGATGCTCCTGGTGAGCGAGGTCACACGGCAGGCCCCCAGCCCTGCCCCCGTGGCTCTGCATCTGTGGGGAAAGCACCAGTTCCTCCTGTCCAGGCCCCAGGACCTCAAAGTCTGCATGTTTTCCAACATGACCAACTACGAGGTCAAGGCCAGCGAGCAGGCCCGGGTGGTGAGAGGGTTCCAGGTGAAGCTGGGCAAGGTGAGCCGCCTCGTCTTCCCCATCACCTGCCAGAGCCCCGGCGAGCTCTCGGACTTCACGCTGCGGGTGCAGGTGAAGGATGACCAGGAGGCCATCCTGACCCAGTTCTGCATCCAGACGCCACAGCCTCCACCCAAGAGTGCCATCAAGCCGTCCGGGCAGAGGCGGTTTCTCAAGAAGAACGAGGTGGGGAAGATCATCCTGTCCCCGTTTGCCGCCACCACCAAGTACCCGACGTTTCAGGACCGGCCCGTGTCCAGCCTCAAGTTCGGCAAGCTGCTCAAGACGGTGGTGAGGCAGAGCAAGAACCACTACCTGCTGGAGTACAAGAAGGGGGACACGGTGGCTCTGCTGAGCGAGGAGCGCATCCGGCTGAAGGGGCAGCTGTGGACCAAAGAGTGGTACATAGGCTACTACCAGGGCAAGGTGGGCCTGGTGCACGCCAAGAACGTGCTGGTGGTCGGGAGGGCCAGGCCCAGCCTGCTCTCGGGCCCCGAGCTGAGCACCTCGGTGCTGCTGGAGCAGATCCTCCGGCCCTGCAAGTTCCTCACCTACATCTACGCCTCCGTGCGGACCCTGCTCATGGAGAACATCAGCAGCTGGCGCTCCTTCGCGGACGCCCTGGGCTACGGGAGCCTGCCGCTCACCTTCTTCTGCCGGGCGGAGCTGGACAGCGAGCCCGAGCGTGTGGCCTGTGTCCTGGAGAAGCTGAAGGAGGACTGTAACAACCCCGAGAACAAAGACCGGAAGTCCTTCCAGAAGGAGCTCGTGATGGTGAGTGTGTGGCGGGAGTGGGCCCCTCTCCACCCCACGGCCACTCTGGGACGGCGTCCCTGGGGCACATCTGTGGCTGGGCTGGGGGTATGCTTGCAGGGTCCAGAGCGGCCCAGGGGGAGACCACCTGGGTCTGTGTCCCCACTGCCTTCGTGGCTCCTTCGTGGTCTTGGAATGGAGCCAGTGGGTGGGGGCAGCAGGGCCTGTGCTCTGCACCCCTGGGCCACGTGGGAACAGATCCCTGTGGGGTGTTTGGCTCAGCAGTGGCCAGGACCCCTCTCCACCGCCGGGTTTGTCCGGGTGAGTTCTCACCCTGTCCCCTCCAGCTCGCTCTCCACTGCTCTCCTTCCTCCCTTTCCTGGGTGCCTTGGATTGGGGGGGGCGGGGGACAGCCTTTGCTTGGCCAGCACAAATGGCAGACCACGGGGAGAGTCCTGAGTTTTAAGTTTCAGGGATCACCTCCGACTGATCACCTGAAACCTCACCCCTCCATCAATCCCAAGTTCTAAGGAATGAACGGGGGGACAGGTCACACTGTGGGTGTGCGCTGACCACAGACCACCTGGAGGCGCTTCCAGAGCTGTTTGCAAGTCCTCCAATGGCCCGGGCTTCCCAATTCCGCTCCCTACAGGACCCCACCCCTGACTGGTAGTCACCCTTGGCTCCCTGGTTGTCCCTGGGATGGACATTGTCCCCTGAGCTCTCTATGTGACAAAAGTGGATTCAGCTGCGTCCTGCAGGTGGGGACCCGTCCCTCTGTGGGAAGCAGTCGTGACCTTGCAGGTCCTCTTCCAGGTTCTGCTGATCCAGCAGCCCTCCCGCCCCCTGTCCTAGTAGGAGCCGCTCCCGGTGCCAGCCTCGCGGCCACTCTCCCGCTCTCTGCCTTCGCCCCACACCTGCCCTCTGCAGTGCATCTCCACACACAGCAGGTGCACCAGAACTGACCTACCTGAGCACCCAAGGGTCACGCCCCCCACACCCAGCTGCCCCCTCAGAGCCACAGGCCTCTGTTTGCAGAGAGCATGTGAGGCAGCCTGGTAGGCAGCGGCACAGGAGGAGACCCTGGACAGTGGCCCGCAGTCCTGCAGGGTGCATGGGGCCAACTGCAGAGGTTTCCAGGAGGGAGACGGGCAGTTAGAAGGGCAGCCTGGGCAGCCAGGAGGCCCTGGGCAGTGGTGGCAGTGGCTTCAGTGGAAGGAAGCCGAGGCTGGTTAGTGAGTGGAGGCAGCAGGCAACCTCTGTGGGACCTGGGTGGCTCACCCCCAGGGCCAACGCAGTGGCTCTCTCCAGCTGCCACCCCTCTGCCCTGCAGCACACCCCCGAGCAGAGCGCGGAGCTTGTGTGTACCAGGCACAGCGTGAAGTCCGAGAGCTCGCCGGAGCTCTGGCAGGTGATGGGGAAGGAGGCGGCTCACCTTGCCCAGCTTCACTGGAACCCTCTCACCACTCGGGCCTGCTGGCTGGCCTTGACCTCGTAGTTGGTCATGTTGGAAAACATGCAGACTTTGAGGTCCGGGTCTCCGTGGCTGCACCTGGCTCTGCCGTGTCCCCCGGGAGAGCCCTTAGGCCGCATTCCTGTTGATTGTGGAATCAGGTGCCTTCATGGAACATAAACGATATCGATTGTTCTTTGCTGAAGCTGATAACGTGAGTGGGCAGAGGTGAGAGACGAGACGGCACACAGTTCCTCCCACGGAGGACAGTGAAGGGGTGGCTTTTGTGCTCAGTTCCAGTTACTTAAATGACCAAACTCGTTATATTCCATTGGTGACTTTGGAGAGGATTTCTGTCTTGAGTTAGTCGGGAGGGTTGGGGGTTTTGTGTGCCTCTGAGCCCCCTCCACCCTCCTCTGCCCAAGGACAGGAGACCAACTTGACCTTGTCTTACTTTTGCTGAGGCAAGGTGAGACTCTGCCAATCAAGTGCAAATGACCTTGCAGTGCCCTCCCACCATTGCCTGGCACAGCCACCACCCTGGAGCCGGAAATTCTTCATGTTGGCCACGGTCCCAAAGCCACGGCTGGCTTCTCCGGGCACTGGCAGCGGGCGGCATTGCCCAGGCGTCTAATCACTGGCGAGTCAGGCTCCTCCAGCCTAAAGTCCCACTCTCAGGAGCTCCAGCCAACCCCCACCCGCTTCCCGTCTTCAGGATGCCTTCTGTGTGGTCACTGGGATCCCTGGCTTAGTAAGGGGTGTCTAAGTGACCTAGGAAGGCAGAGGTTGCCACACAGGGAAGAAGAAGGTGCCACCAGCCAGGGTTGTCCACCTCTTCGTGGCTACCAACTCTTCCTGACCCTGGGCCTGCAAGGCCTGTCCGTCTCCCCCCACCACCACCACCACCACATCCAAGCCATCTCACAGGGAAGTGGCTCCTGGACCAGGGTGGTCCCATGTCCAGCTCTGTGCAATTGTCCTGGTGTGCCCGCCCACGGTAGGGTCTGTTGGCTCCATGGAGTAAGGACCTGGCTTGGGAAACGCTCAGGATTCAGTGACTGAGGCAGCAAGTGACTAAAGACGAGTCACCATGTGGGGGGCAGTGGCTGCGTGGCAGATCCAGGCCGCACTGCAAACCTGAGCCTCTCATCCCTCACACTGCCGTCCCTCGCCCACCGTTTGGGGGTTGGGAGAACTCCTGTGACCCAGGGTCTCTGCCCACTCCTCACGGTGCTTGTGCCTCAGAGGACGCTCCTCCATCCTGGCCACCCAGCTGCCCAGCAGGGGCCATGAGTGTCCAGAATGGCAGAGGATGAGACCCCGCCCTGATGACAACCCAGGCCTTGATGATGGAGGGGGGGATGGTGCTGGGGGGGAGTGGCACCAGGTGGACAGCCCTGGGGCCCCTGGGGTGGAGAAGGCCTGGGAGGGGCCGCGGGGGCCTCTGCTGAGGAGGGTCTCGGGCTGGGTAGGCCCTGACGTGGGCACCGTGTGTTTGAAGAACTGTGAAGTCAGAGTGTCGTTGAGGTGGGCTGGGGCCACCCAGGGGTGCTGAGGGGTCTTGGCCACAGCTTCGTGCAGAGCCAGGAGTGGGTGCTGGGCTCGGGACCCACTGGACATCCTGCTGCTGGGCTCTCAGGACCCTGGGCTTTCCTGTGAGAAAACCTTGGCATGAACTTCTGTGGGAGCCCAGGACAGGAGAGCGCCCTGGGCGAGGAGATGAGAGGCCACTGGGGCGGCCATGGGAAGGCGGTCAGCTTGCAGTCACAGCCTGGGCAGGGGCCAGGCAGGCTAAGAGCTGTGGAGCGGGGCTGAGGTCCTGCGGCTTGGCAAGGTGGGGGCTGTGGTCGTGGAATCAGGGGCCGGGGGCCAGGGTGGAGCCCCCTGCGTGGTGAGTGTTCTCCCTGTCACCTGTGGGCCCTGGGAGGGGTCCGTGTCGAAGGGGAGGCGGTGGGGAACGTGACGAGATCTGCTCCTGGTCCCCCGCAGCTTTTGAGTCCAGGAACGTCCCTGCCCCTTGACCCTGGCAGGCTGGTGCAGGCGCCTGAGGCGGCTTTTCTCCCTCTCACTTCACACCTGGCGGTCGTGGGTGAGGGCCCTGCTGCCCTGGCCTTTCTTGGCCCCCGACCAGCCTGGACGGGAAAGCTCTGTCTTCGTGCCGTGGGCCGTAGCTGGTGGCTGTCTCGTCCAGCTGTGAGCGCCCTGGAGACGAGGCTCCTGTGAGAGAGAAGGGGAAGGTGTCACTGCAGGACGCACATCTGGAGGGTGTCGTCTGCAGAGCGGAGCAGGGACTGAGGTGTCCCCGAGACACTGGAAAGCTAGAGGGGAGGGGCTGTAGAGGGCTGGGGGATGCCTGTGAGTCGGGAAACCCACCTTATCCTGCAGAGGAGGCAGTCCCCAGTGACTGTGCCTTAGCCAGGCACATAGGGGCCCCCTCCAGGAGGCCCTGAGCGGGCCACACTGCTGACTGTGCTGTTAGTCCAGGAGGGAGGGCCAGCGGGCCATCAGGCACAATGGTGGGTGAGGAGGGCCTCTCTCCCAGAGCTTGGGCATCTTGGGAACAGAGGCAGGTGGAGCAGCCGTACAGCAAACCCAAAGGGCACCTCACTGTGCTTCCTAAAGCCTCTTAACCAGGCCGGTGCGAAGGCCCTCAGGCTGCCTGTTCCTGGGAGTGTCTTCCCCTGGGCCCTTTGTCTGCCTGCATCTAGAGCAGCCTCAGGCCCTGTCTGCAGAGAAGTCACAACAGACTGTGGCCCACCAAGCCCCGTGGATTTATGATCTGACCCTCGGGAGGTGAAGTTTCCTTACCCCGACTTAAATCATAGTTCCCACAAACTAACACAGTTCCCGTGAAGTCGGCATTGTGCTTGGTTTCACTGGGTATTTTCTGGCTCACCTGTGTGTGAAAAAATGAAGAGGAAGTCTCAGGGCTGGGGTCCCAGAGCGCAGCTTCCTGCTGTGAACCGTGTCCCTTGCTCAGACGTGGCCCCGGCACGTGCCCTTAAGTAATGCAGAACGGCCCCCGATCCTGTGGGCAGCCTCGTAACCAACTAAGCCAGCGCTCGGCTGGTGGCATAAGTGGAGGCAAGGGCCTGGTCACCCTCCTTTCCAGAGATGACCAGAGAGTAGACTGGCTTGGCTTGCCTGGGCCAGGAGTAGCTCGACTCCTAAGCAGGTGATATTGACCACTTTCTGAAATCGTCGGTAGTTGAAATGAAGCATAACCCGTGCAGACCAGGGTTTTATTGGCTCAATTCCTGATGTCACCTGGAAGGGCCAGTGGCCTGAGCCCCAGGAGGCCTGGACCTGCCTCCACTCTGCACCCCCAGCTGTGGGGCCTGGACAGACACAGGAGGGGGCAGGCGTGTCTGTTGCTCGCCTGTTAAACAAGACCCTGGTGACTGGGCCACACCCCGAGGGGAAGCCCGGGACCAGCAGCTGGAGGCCAGTGTGACTCTCACCTTCCGGGCTCTGGAAGCCCATTCACTGTCCCCTGTGTGAGCTGCACAATGGGGCAGAGTTGGCACCTACTTCCAAGGGTGGTCTCTTATCCTAAGGACTCAGTCATGGTGGCCCCCAGTCTACACGGACCTCAGCTGCAAAGCCCGTTTCCCAGTAAGGTCCCATTCTGAGGTTCTGGGACTCGAACCTTGGAGGGAAATGGTGTCCAGCCCTGACCGCCGTGCACACTGTCCCGTCCCTGCTGGGAGCCCCGCAGTGCTCATGGGGCCAGGGGATTTCCATGACCTCAGAGCTGTGGGTGACAGCACCCTCCACGTGGGCATTCCCCGTGAAGCCAGGCCGGGCTCTGTCCCCCTCACGCTGTGCCTCTCGCTCCCCAGGCCTTACTGAAGATGGACTGCCAGGGCCTGGTGGTCAGGCTCATCCAGGACTTTGTGCTCCTGACCACAGCCGTGGAGGTGGCGCAGCGCTGGCGGGAGCTGGCTGAGAAGCTGGCCAAGGTCTCCAAGCAACAGATGGACGCTTACGAGTCTCCCCACCGCGACAGGAATGGGGTGGTGGACAGTGAGGTGAGCGAGGCCCAGCTCCCTGGTGACTGGGCTCCCAGGACCCTGAGTGCAGTAGTGGCAGGTGTGGCGGTAGAACCAGGTGAGCCACGACCGAGCCTGGCACGCAGAGCAGAAGCAGTCGGGGTGTCCTGGGGTCGTCTAGGGGAGGCCTCCCGCAGAAACAGGCCGGGCAGATGCTGCCCCCCTCTGTGCGTTTCTCCGTGGACTCCTCTCACCCCTGCGGGGTGTCTAGGGACTGAGGCAGCTCTGATGCCCCCCACGCCCACCCTAACCTTTCTCTCCTTTCCCTGCTTTTGCTCTTTGGGACTCCATCTCCCAGGCCATGTGGAAACCCGCATATGACTTCTTGCTTACCTGGAGCCACCAGATCGGGGACAGCTACCGGGATGTCATCCAGGAACTGCACATAGGCCTAGACAAGATGAAGAACCCCATCACCAAGCGCTGGAAGCACCTCACGGGGACGCTGATCCTGGTGAACTCGCTGGACATCCTGCGAGCAGCCGCCTTCAGCCCCGCTGACCACGATGACCTGGTCATCTGAACAGGCGCTCTGAGCACAAGGCCACCATGAGCGCAGAGCCCCGTGCTGTCACCAGGGGCTGCAGGGAGCGGGAAGGCTGCTCCCACGGAGGGGGTCGCCACCCAGCCGCATGCTGGGGACAGGGACACACGAGGCTCTGCCCTTCTCTGCGTCCAGGGACAGCCAGGGGGCTTTCTACTGCAGGTTGTTGCCAATCAAATAGCTTTCTATTTGTGTAAGTGTGAATTAAATTTAAATCACTTTTTTTAAAAAGACCAGGGAAGGAACCTGAGAAAGTTGGGATCTAATTTTTTAATGGACTATAAAGATTAAAAAAATCTTAGTAGGGGCAGATGCTGTTGAGGTTTTTATGTTGTGGAAACACTTTTTAAATTATGTTACAGATGTATATAGGTATTTAAAGGCCGTGGGTGCTTCTGCTTCCCAGCCCGCGTCTCCACCCCAACAGGGAGGGAAGGCTCTGTGGGCTCCTTCTCACCTCCTGCCCCCATACACGCAGGCCAGTCGGGCGGCGGGATGGGTCTTCAGTGAGTGGACAGCCCACCCGTGCTCCCCACCTGTGGCCACTGCACCGTCATTTCTGTGGCCCTCTGCCTTTGCCTCTTGCTATAGTCAGTGACCATCCACAGAGCATGGGGATCTCTGTGGGCTTCGGTGGGTGGGCAGTTACTCCCCACAGTATGCCCTTGAGATGTGTCCACTAATAGCTTAGAGAGCAGCTGGAAGGTGACATTCCTGTGGCCCCTGCCTGTGTGCAATGAGTCATTCAAAAGAATAGTGCCACTGGACGTGAGGAGGTCCTGCAGCTCCTGACCATCACGTGGTGTCTCCCTTGGGGACACGGGTGCTCTGCAGCCCCGGGGTAGACAGAAAGACTCACCACCCGACCAGAGCCGGGAGGCTCCATGCTCTTCCTGCCTGCACGGCAGAGACCCAGGTCACCTCCCAGGTGGTGCCGTGCACTGGGTGCAGAGGTGACAGCTGCCAAACTCCACATTTCATTTTGTGTGAGTCGAACACTTCTCCCCTCCCGGTGCACCCGCGTCTCCTCTGAAATGCGTCATGTCGATAAAAACAGTTTGGGCACAAGGTCAAGACCGTCCGGGCGGGTTGAACATTTTCCCACAGAGTTAGGAGCTTGGGTTGTGCTGGGTTGAATCCCACCGCCACCCGGTAGCTGCAGCCCCTAGGAAGGAGCGAGAAGCAGGACTAATGCTGGTGGGTCACAGAGTGATGGCCCCAGTAAGGGCGTCCACCTTGGGGACGCCGAGCCTCGCACTTTCCTGACACATGTTACTTAGTTAATGGATGTGTAATCCCCTGTCCAGCTGGAACACTGTCATGCACCACTGATTGCGGCACTCAAGACCAACCGACAGAAATACAGACACTCCATACTTCAGGCTGCAAGAATAAAGCCACACGAGTCCCCAATCATCGCACAGATGACCTTACGCCCTGCCTCCGTGCTCCTCACCTTCATCTGCCCAGAGATCACCTCTCACCTTTTCCCCAAAGACGACAAACCAGTTGCACCTTAAACCATGGATATTTCTCCTCAGGGGCTTTAAATAGTTTCCTATGCAACGTGTCTTGTAGCACAAATCAAACTCTACAAAAGTTGCAGTAAATTTTATTTGGATATTTTAACCTGTTAAGTGTGTGTGTGTGTGTGTTCTGTCCCCATCCAGTGGAACTTTAAGTAAAACGAAAGCACAATCTACTGTGCGCACCTGTGCAGACTGACGGCCCCTCCCCTGAGCCCCCATGGCAGTGACGGCTGGAGGGGGAGCCCCTGTTTTCCCTCTGTTCATTGTACTGCTCTCGAAACAGGTCACTGCCACACTGAGAGGGAATCTGTGTCACCAGGAGACAAGTTGGAGTCGTGCCTTGTTCTTGGTCCATGTCCCTGGAGGTGGCAGCCCCCAGCTCCTTATGTGAACCGCAGGGCTGGCTGGCTGTCCCTGTGTGTGCCAGGCATCGCCTGGGGGTGCTCAGTCCTGGGGGTGTTCACTGCAGCGGGCTCAGAGCCCCCACCCCAGAAGTGCTGTGCTGCTGGGGAGAAGAACAGGCACAGGGCCACTCCTGGAGGCCAGGGGAGGGTGGGTGCTGTACGGAAAGCCTCTGAGAATGACTTGAACCCGGGGTCCAAGCTGGGGTGGGCACCAGCTGGAGCAAGACAGACCTGGGGAGAGCAGGTCAGGGTACGGATGCCTGGGGCAGTGAGCGGGGCCAGAGCGCCCCCACGGCAGGGCTCAGCACAGGAGCAGAAGCCCGGGAGCTCGGCGCTCTCCTTCTGTACGTAGCTTAATTCCAGCTGCTGAAGTTTGGACCTGCAGCATCCCAAAGGCCCACGTGGTAAGGACTGGGTCCCCAGAGTGGCAGAATTGGGAGGAGGAGGAGCCTTCAAGAGGTGGGGCCCAGCGAGAGGAGGTGAGGCCGTTGGGGCATACCCTTGAGGGGATTGGGGGATACACTGGTTTCCTCCCCTATTGGTCAACCCTGGGCCACAAGGTGGATGGGCCTCCTTCACCACGCGCCCCCTGCCATGTTGTGCTGTGCTGCCCAAAAGCAGCAGAGCCCATCAATTAAGGACTAAAACCTCCAAAAACTGGGGCAATAAATAAATAAAAACCTTTTCTCTTTATAAAGTATCATCATTTCTGGATTTTTGTTATAGTAGCAGAAAGCTATCGCCAGATGTACCAGCTCCTACATGTCCTCACACACATTTTACAGTTAAGGACACACTTCCGCTTGGTCTCATAACTTGCATGAAGCTGATAAGAAAGGGAGCTTAGGGAAACCAGAAATGCATTCTTTCTTGGTTCTGGAGGCCAGAAGTCCAAAACCAGACTGTGACAAGGCCATCTGTCTTTGTCCAGATTTCCTCCTCAGGACACTGACCCAGTATGACCTCGTCTTCACTTGACTGCATCTGCAGAGACCTGGGTCCTGAGGATGGAACAGCTGCAGGTCTCGGGGTTCAGGCTTCCAACACATCTGGGTCGCAATTCAGTTCACCACCCTCTCTCTCTCTGGGCCCAAGGAACTCCGTCAGACCCTGCAGTCTGTTGATGCCAATAATCATGAATACAAGTGATGGAATTTGTAGGGGCTCTTTAGGACCAAATATTCAGGGGAAAGACTTGGTTGAAAAGATTTGTGCTCTGGTTTGTGGAGGGAAGATTGTGTCCCTGATAGATTCTCACCTTGATCTTTCCCTGTGAAGTCAGAGCACGTGCCAAGTCATTTATTTTGCAGGGGCCAGCACCTGCCGAGTATCGACAGCTGCAGTAGCAATCAGATGTGGGCCTGTACCCAAGTCCCCTCTCCTCCAGCGGCCACCAGGTCCCGCAGCCATTCCTAAGACCTCTTCTTTCTCCCTTTGCCCTCCCTGCCACAGTGTCCCAACACCCACTTCCTGTGCCAGCCTGTGGCCCTCTCCTGTCCCTGCCAACGTCACCACACGTGAGCCCTTTGATGACAGCTCATCTCTGAATCCCAGGAGCACATGCTGCAGGAGAGAATTGGTCCTCACTGTGATAGAAATGAGTTTCGAGAGTGAAATGGCTCGGGCTGTGGGGCTTCATGCTGTGTTTGCCACCAACATGGAAAACAAGTGCAGACGTGTCCGCCAATGAATCGGAACCAGCCTAGATTCTAGGAGGTCTGAGGGCCATCGCAGGGAGAGAGCTCACACACCAGGACACTACATTTCTTAATACATCATTTTTTGGCACAAGGGGAATGTTTTCAGTTTAGTCCAGTTTTATGCAAAGTAGATTGAAATGAAGCTACCTAACCCTGCTGTGGAGCCCTTGGGCAATTTGATAAAGGCAACAGCGCCTCAGAATTATGTAAATGCATAAAATAAAACCTGGGTGAACAAAGGAGAGCCGTCTTATTTACACAGTTACCAAAGATTCTTTTTTTAATTGTGCTACAGTAACGGTGCTTCCTTGTGCAACTGAGCAGGCTAGCCGTGGGCCCCGCCTCCCCGAAAACCCAGAGACGGGGCGGGTCCGAGAACACAGGTCTGCAATGTCAAGTTCTCTGCTCCTGCATCTCCAAGGAAATGCTCATGTTCAGCTGGAGGTTGATGAGAGTAAAGATGTCCTTTCACCCTTGTTTCTGTGAAAAAGAAAGGTCTCATCCTCGGGACACGAGCCACCCAGGCTTGCTGGCACGTTGTTTCAAAGTCGCTGGTGTCAGTATTCTGTGCTCCTCACTGGCAAGAGGGGTTTTCTTAAAGATTTGTTTTTCTGATTTAATTTTCTTTCTAATGGAGGAGCCAGAAGGACCTCATTGGCTGTGGATGGGTTTTTAAGCATCTTAAGTCATTTTGCTTAATTTTCCATTTTAATTTGTTTACTTCCTTTAAGAATACCTGTATGGCTCTCAGGCGTGTATCGACTGCAGACGTTGAGGAATTCTTCACTTTGGGGAGGAGGGAAAGTCTGCCCACGCCACGCCACCAGACGAAGCTGGTGGGGAGGGGGCAGGCACTGCTCCTGCATTAACCAATGCCCTCCTGGGCATGTGGGGCGTCCAAGGGGCATCCAGGGAAGAAAGGGCCAGGTCCTGGCTGCCAGCGTTTATGCATTTGCCACCGTCAGGCCCAGAGCAAACACGGGAGCCCAAGCAAGGTCCACCAATGTCCGCCGAGCGGCCAGGCAAGGGGAGGGCGCCTGCCGTGGCCCATGTGAGCCCACGGGGCCACATGCCGGGGAACAGTGTTATAAATCAGATCCATAGTAGGTGTGAGGTCAGGTAAAGGTACGTGCTGTGGGGAAAGAGGTGTTTACAAGGACCCCAGGGCAAGAGGAGCAGGGTAACCCTGGAGGGCCTCGGACCCCCAGGTCCCAGTCCACGGGTTCAACTAACCATATAAAGGAAGTGTTTGGAAGGACTGGGGATGTGGTCAGTGTGGAGCGCCTGACTGTCATGCTTGAGGCCCAGGGTTCAATCCCCAGCACAGAGCGTGGGGGGGTGGGTACATGGAGGAGAAGTCCCATCTGTCCTGAGAAGGTGCGCGGTTACTTCTCGTCATTGTTCTTGTCCATGCGCTGTCAGGACTGCTCGTTCACATAGCATCCACGTCCTTTGGAGCAGGATCTGGAGATGGCCTAACGCACCCCAGGAGATATGCCAAGGTTATGTGCAGACACGCCATTTTATAGATGGGATTCAGCCCCCTGGGATCTTGGAATCTGGGGGGTCCTGGATCAATCCCCATGCATACCCCTCAGATCCTGTACTGAAGGATTTCTGGAAAATCCCCCAATACTTGGAAATCACACACTTTAAATCATGAGTCCAAAGAGTTGTGAGGGAAGTTAGAAAATGCTAGAATGGGAAGGAAAGCCAGGTGCCAGACGCATGGGGTACTTCGGACATGGTGCTCCAGCTGCTGCGGTGTGAGGTGCTCTAAGTGCGTTTGTTACTGAGGCGAGGGGTCCTAGAACCAACCCCTCTGGGCAGCCGTAGCTCAGGAAAGTTGAAAAGAGCAAGGCAGGGGTGGGGCTAAGGTGGGAGGTGCTACAGCTTGAATGTGGAACTTCAGGGCTGATGTGATGGTGTTAAGAGATGCTAGGTCTTAAGGGGCCCTCCCCTGTGAGTGGGGAGGGAGACCAAGGGCCTCAAAGGAGGCTTCACACGGCGATGGCTTCACATGACATTCAGCCCTCTGGGGTAGGCAGCAACAAAGCGCCACCTTGAGAGCAGAGAGTGGCCCTCACCAGACCCTGAACCTGCTGCTGCCTCGACTTAAACTTCCCAGCCTCCAGAACTTGAGAGGTTTTGTTCTTTATAAATTTCCCTGTCTCAGGCATTTTGTCATAGCAACCCAAACAGACTAAACAGATGAGAAGCTGGGCTGGGGGTAAATAGCCTTCAATGTCAAGATCCTTGAGTCTGCTCAAGGTGAGGTGGGGAGGCTTTGGGGGTCCCAGAGGCAGGCCTGAGTTGGTCTGAAGAGGTCCAGGAACAGAAAGAGAAGGGCAGGATATGGGAGATGGGAGGCGAATCAACAGTGAATTGGGCAGGAGAGCAGTGGCCAGCTGGGCAGGTGGCTGGTCACATCTGAGAACATGGAGACTTGGTGGATGGACAGCTTTGCCTGGCGGTGGGGAGAGGAGGGTTAGCGGCTGTGGTTAGACGAGCCAAGTAAGATGAGGATACAGAGGAGGGTGGAGGGTGGAGGGTAGAGGTCTAGGGTTGGCTCTGTAAAGGACTGCAGGTGGAGCCGAGATGTCAGACCTGAGGTCAGCGCCTCAGAGATGCAGAGAGAGGCAGGAGATGCTGGGAACTGGACCGCGTCCCCAGGCTGCTTACCCCGTGCGCCACATTGCGCTTTGACTTCTGCTCCAGCCTCCTGTGCTCCTCTCCCTCACCATGGCTGTGCCAGCCCAGCCACCACCCCTCCCCATAGTGTTCCTCCAGCCCGTCCCCACAGCCACCACAGCATCCTCCTCAAATATCAGCTCACACCCTGCATGTCCCCTTGCCTTTGGCGGCCCCCTGGCAGGAGCAGACGGGAGGATGCCCATTGCCCACCTGCAGCCTGACTCATCTGCACGTGGACACCCCGAGGCTCCCCCTGAGCCACGCATAGGCAGATCTCTGTTCCTGATCGGAGACTAAGCCTCCACTTGTGACTGATCATACCGCGCTGCCCGTTGTTCTAACGCCCTCCGCGGCACAGTAGAAGGCTGGCCACAGGCACACAGCCATGCCACTTTCAAGGGTGGCTTGTGAGTCATGGGAGGGATCCAAGGTATGCCCTCCTGTTCCCAGGGCTCTGCATTTCCACTGCACCCCTCCTCCCTGTGAGGGTCTTCATCTGTCCTCAGGCTGTTCTGCGTCTTGGAAACCTGCTTCCTATGTCTGGAGCCCTTGAAGCACAAACTGGGAGCTTCCCTTGCAGAGGTGTGACCAGCTCTCCCCGGGGAGGTCAGCAGCCTGCAGAAGGACATGGGGAAGTTGCCAGAAGCATTCACCTTGTAGGGCCACAGGGTCGTGGGTGCAGGCTCCTGGCCCTGCTACAGCATCACTGGGACACATGGCTGTGGCAGTTTGTCCTTGGGCCACAGAACCTTTCTCATCAGAACAATTCTGGGCACTTCCTAGAGGCATAGCATTGGGTGAGGAGCTTTGGCAAACTACCCAATTAACCTATCCTAAACCCCTTTTGTGGAGAACCAGCCTTGGCCAACTGCTGCTGCATGTAGTAAGCACCTTGACTTTGACCTTGATCATGCTGACCTCTTCAGGGTTCAGCTCTGAAAGCCAGGCTCCTCTGGGGGTCTCCCCCATCCCCATGAAGACCCCGTCCTTTGACTTCCCAAAAACTCAGCCCTGACCATTTACAGAATCCAGGTCTGTCTCACAGCAGAGTGCTTGCTTGTGAGACCCAGGCAAGGGGGACCTCAACGAGTGGACGCAAACCGTCAGTCAGTCCTGGGATGGATGACAGAACCACTCAGGGTATTAGTGCCTAGATGGCTTTCTGTGTACCTGGTGACACTGCGGGTTACCAGGGACGAGTGCTGCTCCCCCATGTTGAAGTGTGATATTAGAGAAGCATGCCGAGGGATGCATATAGAGCAGGGTTTATTTAAAAAGGGGAGACAGACTTCTCCGGGAAGGGAGGAGGGGTCATAGCTGGTGTCCTGGTGTCCCCGGAGGCAAGGTGTTCTGTCTTTTTATGTGTCCTAGGCTTCCTTTGATCTCCTGCGCTCTTCCCTCTCTTCTCCTTCCTGCGTTCCTGACCAGGAGTTGCTGGGTGGGGTGGCCAAAAGGTGAGAAGCAGATGGGCCAGGTAAGGACCGGATGGAGCGGCCCAGGACACATTAATTAATAACTTTATAACTCCCTGTAGGGAGGGGCAATTCCTGAGACAGGTTACCTTAGCAACAGTCGGAGCGGAGCAGGTTGTCTTGATAGGGTGGAGGAAGGGCTCTGAAGGCATTTCGATCCCTCTCCAACTTCCCAGACTCGCTCAAATTGGCCTCCTTGATCTGACCTGACTCGGTCTACCTACCTACCGACTGCCTGTCTAATTCTGGCTTCCCTGGCACTGCTCTTTATTTTCTTCAACAAGTGCAAGTTTTGTGTTGAAGAGTAGGAAGTTTTCTAGAAAGTTCTGTGTCTACTGCTCTTCCCACCATGATATCACGTGTTTGGCTCAGCTGGAACTCACACTTTGGGATGACAAGTTCTTGTTCTGTTTTTCACACACCCACACATTTTTCTGCACTCCAAGTGCAAATCAGCTCACACCCCAGGTGTAGATCACCCCACTTGGGTGTGATCAGCAGTCCTGGGTGCATCACCATCACCTGCAGCCTCCAGTGAGCTGTCGTCCAGTGGCCCTGACACCTGAGCCCAGCAAGAGGTAGGAGTAGGGGCGGGTGGTTGCCTGGCAACGGCAGAGCTCCTGCCTTCCTGGGAGAGGAAAGACCTAGAGAATCACTTCACTTTCATTTTTGACTCTGAGCCTGGTTGGAACCTTTGAGCACAAAAAGGAGTTGAGAGTAGACTCCGCACTGACGTCAGCCTAGCAGCCTGAACTACACCAACGCAGCCCTGTGCACGTATGTAGAGGCTGGTGGGGGTGGGGGATTCTTTGTGCTGCCAGTGAATTCCTCAGGATAGAATTGTGCATGAAAAACCTCTTAGGAAAATCAGATTGCGGTTCTGCAGGGCATTTTGAACACCACCTTTATTCTTAATTATCACTTTTCCACATGATGATGAGTTAGGAAATCAGACAGGAAAGGTAATGCCTGTGTGTGGAGAAGCTCTGGCCTGACCTAGTTAGAGACTCCCCCAGGCCCTGGAGGTGGTGCACGCCCCAGGACCCGGAGCTGGCCCTCACCTTTCAAATATTAGGTTGGTGTAAAACACACAGAGGCTCTGGCAACTGGCAGCACTGTGCCATGCACAGGGGCCTCACACCGTCCAAACAAGAGCGCCTGTGTTGCCGTTGAGATCCATACCCATGTTTGTGACATTCCAAATTCTGCCCTGAATATCACTGGAGTCCCTTGGTGTAGTCAGCAGATCTCTCTCCCTCAAAGATAAGGCTCTGCTCTGCATTGAACTCACATTTCTCTCCAAAGAAAGCAGCTTGTCCGTGTCATTTCTTCACCATGTAAGTGTGTGCTGTTCTGTCTTACTTGGGCATTTTGCAGACCAATCAGGTCTAAACAGAGCTCTGGTTGAATGAAATATGATTTTTGTCTTGGGCTCCCATATAATTTTGCCCTCAGCTCTGGGAGGAGCCGCCCTGGACACCAGCCTAGGAATCAGACCGTTGGCTTGCTTCTTTCTCTACGTGCAGTCCCTGGCCCACCTGAATAAGAGCCACCAGGAGGAGCGTCAGATGGCCCAGGCTCTCCAGCCTGCTGATTTGGGTGCTCATGGGCTCGGCTCGGGAATCAGCCTGTCAGCAAGCCTTCTTGGATTCCTAGGAGCCCCAGCGTGTGAGGACAAGCTCAGGTGGTGGACTTCCTCTTCTGCACTGGGGCGGGCTGTGGGTCCTGGAGTGTGGCTCCTGTTTCAGCTGCAGCCCTGCAGACGGCTCTCGGGCTCTGAGCCTCCTGCCTTCCATCGCTGTCCCTGTATGCAGTGGCTTCCTGCTGAACTTTCATTCAAACCCAGCCATTGTTTTCAGGGAGTCTTCTCCCACACAAACAGGTCGCTGGACTCCTGGGCTGCCCAGTAAGAGGGATTAGCAGGCCTCCAGCGCCTAGCAACAGTCCCGCCTCCAGCGCCTAGCAACAGACCCGCCTTCTGCACCTAGCAACAATCCTGCCCTCTGCACCTAGCAACAGAGCCACCTCCGCTGCCTCAGGCTGTGCTTTGCAGTCCTCGGAAGAGATTTCATCTCCTTAGCAGGAAGTCCCAGCAGGACAGCCTGTGCCCACCAGGGGGACGTCTGCCACTCTTCCGCAGCTGTGAATTGGGGAATGGGCTGATGTCTCCGTGGAGGCACCGTGTGGGCAGAGGCCTGGTTCCCTGTGGTTTGCGCTGGTCCTCCCCGGGCTGTGCAGAGGGCCTCCTGGGCACCCGCACATTCTGGAAGGCCTCTGTGAGCTCCAGGAGGGGTGTGGGCCCTGCCTCTGCCCCCTGAATCCAGGTGGGCTCTGAGGCAGGCCTGGCTCCTTGCCTGGGGCAACAGCACTCCTGCAGGGGCACTCCCCACACAAGCTTATTCCTAGGCACCCAGGCTAAAAAGACTTCTAGACACTTCCTTGGCCAATAGAGTCCTGACACTTTAGAGATTTTTCCTCATTTGATCTTGACAATGTGGTATGAAGTAGGCACATTTACTATCCTCATTTTACAGATCAGGAAGGGAAGCACAGAGAAGCTAAGAACTTTCCCAAGCTCACACAGCTAGCAAGTGTGATTGACATCCACTCTCAGGCAGCCTGGCTCCCAGGTCTTTGCTGTGCCCCTTTCCTACCCTACCCAGGTGATGCTTTCTGTGAGTCAGAAACCCCAGCATGACAAAGAAATGGCGACTTGCATAATTAAAAATGGCAAACATAAAAAATCATAATATTGGACTTTGGATGTTTTAGTGAAGGTAGGTAGAGCAGGGTTTGCCAAAGTCTAGTGGTTTTAATTTCCTTTCGCCAAGCAGAGCAGTTGGTTGGAATTCTCTCTGACACCCCAGGGGCTGCATGGAGTTGGGACAGAGTCCTAGGGAGCAACAGTAGTTTTAAAATTTGTTACAACATAAACATCTGTCAATCACAGGACGATCTAATAAACAGCTGCAGCACAAATGTACAGTGGGCACTTTTACACAATGGAATACTACTACCAAGAGGGAGAAGCAGATCCCGTCACCATGTGCAGGGGTCTCCGAGTCAGCAGGGGAGAGAGCACACTGGGTACACGAGTGTGGCACCCGTCATCTCTCTGACCCACGCAGTACTTCCAGATGAGAAGCTCGGTCCCAGGGCCCAGAGATCAGGATTTGAGGGGCCCAGTTTCTGTCGTGCTGTTTAGTCTCTTACTCTGAGCCAACATCATTTTCAACATTCCATATTTTTTGCTACAGATCATAATTTATGAAATGAGAGCAATTGGAAACTGGCTGTAAGCACCCAAGGAACAGAACGAATACCCCAATTTGCAAAATTAAAAATCAAACAAGTACCTAATTTACATGCTGTTAATCAACAAAGTGGGCATATGTAGTCAGATAATCAAAATTGATTGTGTGTGTTTAGAGCAAGATTTTTTTTTCCAGCCAGGGCCCACGGGGGGGTTTAGGAGTCTTTGAAACCCTCAGAATGGTGCTTGTTAATCTTGGCCTGATTAGCTTATAAGGAGGGTATCCAAGGCTTTTAGTTAATTCTTACACAGGTTCATGATGCATAAAAGCTAACCACCAGCCAAGGTGCTGCGGAAATGACCTTGATAGAAAAAACTAGCATTCCAAGCTTAGTTCTCCGGTGAGCCAGCAGCCACGCCCAGTCAGGTGGGAGGCCACTGGTCCCTAGGTCAACGCTGGCTGCATTGACGTGCTGCCCATGGCTCCTATGCAGTTCTTACTTGTGACACATGGTCGCATCAGGCTGCAGGACTGCGTTGGTGGGGTGCACCAGGAACCTCATCGAGCCCTCTGCGGTGGAAGGGGCTTATTCTTCACACCTGACAGGTGGTCCATAGGATCTGGCTTTGATCCACACTTGATGTGGCTACAGCACCCCTGGGCATGGGGTCCACTTTACAGGTAGGAAGAAAGGCAAAGGTGGTGGCACTGTGATCCCAGCAGCTCAGGAGGCTGAAGGATCGCAAGTTCAAAGCCAGCCTTAGCAAAAGGGAGGCCCTAAACAACTTAACAAGACCCTGTCTCTAAATAAAATATAAAAAGGGCTGGAGGTGTGGTTCAGTGGCTGAGTGCACTTGGGTTCAATCCCTGATACCCAAAAAGGAGGAGGAAGGAGGAAGGAGGAGAAAGAAGGAGGAGGAGGAGAGGAGTAAAGGTCATGGAACTGCCAACAGAATGGCCATCCCAAGCATGGCGGGCACTGTCTAGACCGCGTTTAGCGCACGGAGAAAGAAGTTATTACCCACAGTCCAAGAAGAGGAAAATTTCCTTAGTCTCCAAAAGGAGAAAGCTCTGAACACGTGAGCCCCCGCTCAGCTTCGGTTCGAAGTGCTCCAGGATGGCTCTGGATCACGCTGCTCTTTCCTGGTCACACAGATGGCATTTTTTACATCATACCAAGTAGCTTTGATTTTTATTTTCTATCCACGCAAGGGAAAAACCAGGAAGTATTTCGGAAGCTGTGATTCTGGGAATTGTGGTTCCTTTCTTTAAAGTTCTGAGAATAAATTGAAATCCAGGTTTCCTTAAAATAAATATCCTTTGTTATCACAGCTCTGAAATATCTGAAAAGTGGTCTGTTTCCCGCAGCTCGATCCTTTAGACGACATCGAAGCAGCTTGTGAATCTTTAAAAGGTCCCTGGGGGAGCTGCATAAATATTAAAGAGATATCCAATAAAAAATGTAAGGGGCCTGCTGCTGTCCTGCCGTCAGCCACGGGCACATCCTGGATGTCGGGCCCGGCCCCGGCCTCTCTGAGAAGCAGCAGCAGCCTGCGTGTTACCAGAATGGACCCAGGAAGCCCCAGGACAGTCGGTCAGCCTGGGCCTCTGCCGGGAATGAAGGGTCACCTCTGAGAGCTGGGAAGACCCCCCAGGAGCTGCTCTCACTCCCTGAGCCCTCCGAGGTGCAAGGTGGGGGTTCTCCCAGGAAATGGCCCTCCCTGGGGGCATCCTCCTCCTCCAGCTTCCCCAGGGTGATGCCCCATCCCTGGCCGTGGTCAGCCCCACTGGGAAGCGCCCGCAGACCCCTGGCTCTTTTTTTTTTCCAGAGAATTTACCTCACCTGACGTCCCCACCTTTGCCACAGCTGCTTCCCTGATGCCAGCTTCCCTGAGGCTCTGGGTGGGGCCCAGTCTGGCTCTGCTCACCATGGTGTCCCTGGTGGCCAGCACCAGGGTCAGGGGAGAGGGCTAAGTATGCGGGTGGGAGAGCAGGCGGGGGCGGGAGGATCTGGGCTGGCCCATCCGGGTTCTCCCTGCCCTGAGAAAGCCTGGGGCTGGGAACTGGGTGGAGCACCGGTTTGTCTCTGTGTTTTTCTGATTGTATCCAAATGCAAACTGCTGGCCGTGGCCAGTGCTGGTTCTTTGGATGATTCAGCTGGCTCCTTGCTGCCCATTCACCTTTCTTTTTTTTTTTTTTAATTTTTAATTCTAATGAGTTACATATGACTGCAGAGTGCATTTCAATCATATGACACATATAGAGCACAGATTTTCATCTCTCTGGTTGTATACAAAGTATATTCACACCATTCGTGTCTTCATGCATGCACTTAGGGTAATGATGTCCGTCTCATTCCACCATCTTTCCTGCCCCCTGCCCCCTCCCTTCTTCTCCCTCCCCTCTGCCCTGTCTAGAGTTCATCTCAGCCTCCTCTGCTCCCCCTCTCAACCCCACTATGAATCAGCCTCCTAATATCAGAGAAATCATTCAGCATTTGGTTTTTTGGGATTGGCTAACTTCACTTCGCATTATCTTCTCTAACTCCATCCATTCACCTGCAAATGCCATTTACTTTTCTTAATGTCCCTTCTGAGCAGTGTCCCCAACTGTGCTTAGAGTTGCTTAAAGGGACAAAACTGTGCCATATTTTATAAAACCATCTCATACCCAAGACCGGACTCATGGTGAGGCCCTGGGACTCCCCTGCAGGTGTCAGTGCTGATCTCATTACCTGTGGCTTTACAGCCCAACCTCGTCAAAACGAAAGGCTGCCGTGGAGCACAGGAGCTCAGCCCGAAGGAGAACTAACTGCATTTCCTGTATCGGCTCTCAACAAATCGTGCCCATTGCCTCTTTTCTTCCTGAGTCACATAGATACAGATGCAGAGTGAATGGAGGGGAAGAGCCAACACCTCACCCGAGGAGGGAGCCTGAGCCTCACATGAGGAGGCTGATTTTCTGAGTCGACCTTGGAAGACAGTGAGGAGCCGGGCACAGCCTCCTCCAGGACGCACCCTGTTCTCCCCTGGAAGATGGACCGGTCCCAGCTGCACCAGCCACTACCCCAGGACCCAGGGTAGCTGCTCTGTGCTGGTCCCATGGCTGAGGGAGTTTCCTACAGGGCCATGTCTGGGGACCTGACTCCCCGCCGCCCCACATCCTTGTTCCCTGCCCTTGAGCGGGCTCATTGGTTTGAATTAACACTCTTGATATAAGTGGTTTTAGACCAGCACCTGTCCAGCCAAGTACCTATTCAGTATCTGAAACTCCCTGCACTCCCCAGGAAGACGGTGCCGGTGGCTGTGGGCAGACACATCCCGAGTGGGCGGAAGGTCAAGCTTTCTGCCCTGGTGGCTTTGCTGCCCCAAGGACCCCACTTCGGACTACTCCCTGCTCACGGCCCACCCTAGGACCACGTTCCTCCTGAAGTCCTCAGGCCTCTTGTAGCTTTGCTTTTCTGTTTTTCCTTCCTGCAGAGAGAGCCGCTAAGAACCAGCACTGTAGGACGGGTGACAGTCACGTCTTCCTTAGGTGTCCCTCCTGCTGGGTGAAAAACACCGATTCAGTTTGTGTCAGGACCTGCTTCTTTTTTGGTTGGTTTAGTAGAAAATTTAAACTGGTGGAACGTTATTTTCCCCCATGTCTTTGGGGGAAAGTTGGACTCTTGCTTCCAGCCGCCAGCTGTGGTCCTACTGAACTCGCCTGCCCGACGAAGCAGGTGGAAAACTGGGAAAAAAACGTGAAACAGCTTCCAGACATTGGGGCTGTCAGCGAAGTCACCGAGCGAAGGTGACACGTGGAGAAATGGAGGCTGCTGGGCTTCCCCAAGGAGGCCCTTCCTCAAGCAGAGCAGAGAGAGACGGAGTCGGGCAGACCACAGAGCCAGTTAGTGAGAACAGAGACTGGGGTTCCAGGAGATGAGTGAACTGAGGCCACAGAGCAGTTGACAAGTGGGCTGAGCTCAAAGGAAAATTGCTCCTCACAAGGTGTCCTTGGAGCCAGACTTGATGGCGCACCCCTGTAATCCCACCTGGTTGAGGCTGAGGCAGGAGGATTACAAGTTTGAGGCCAGCCTAGGCAACTTAGCAAGACCCTGTCTCAAAATAAATTGTAAATGGGCTGGGGAAGTAGCTCAGTGGTAGAGCACTTGCCGGGCACGTGCAGTGCCTGTAGTGGGGGTGGGGGAGAGAGGTGTCCTTGAATTTCTTCAAGACTGGGGTCACTCTGTGCTACTCAGCACAGGATCAACCTGCCAAGGGCAGGCAAAGAAGTGGGGACCTGTCAGCGGGACAATTTCTAGAGCTCACACAGTTCCAACCAGTCAAGCGGAAAGACCGCGCTGAGTACATGGGGCGTTCAGAAAAGAACTCAGGAAAGTCACGCCTCGGTCACTGGACAAAACCAGGCCAACAGCAACATCTGCTCTACCCCTGCCCTGAAAAATGGAACAAGCCTCAACAAGATCAATCTCATTCAAAAATAATTTTAACTGCCTGCCACAGAAACTTGAATCACTACCTAGAGGAAGACAGACTCGAGCCACTCAGCAATGTAATACTAATCAGTGCGTCCAACAGCCAATCAAAATCAACCTGACCCGTGAGGATGTGAGAAACTGTGACACATAATCCAGGAAAAAGTCAGTCATAGAAAAACCAGAAAAGTAGACATGGAGATGCAGAAATGATGGATTTATCAGAGAAGGGTTATTAGAACAGTTATTAGAATGTGCTCATCCTAGACTAACTGTTTATGTCCCCTCCAATAAGATATTGAACCCTGACCCCAAATGTGTTGGCATTTGTAGGCTGAGGCCTTGGTGAGGTGGGTGGGTTCTGAGAGTAAATCTCCCATGAGCAGAGTGGGTTAAGCAGAGGCACAGGGCACCCAGCACCCTCTGCCACGTGAGCTTACTGCAAGAGGATGGCTGTCTGTGAGCCAGGCCCAGACCCCAGACTCCATCTGCCAGGGCCTTGACCTCGGAGCCCTCAGCCCCCAGAGCTGCTGAAGCCAATGTCTGCTGTTTGAAGCCACCACTGTGTCTGTTACAGCAGCCAAAAAAGCTGTGACCATGCTTAAGATTTCCAAGGGAAACAGGAGGAAGGGAGGAAGGGAGGAAGGGAGCAGAACTGAACAGAAGCACTATACCTGGAAAATCAGTTTATGAAATTAAAAAATCCATGAGATGGGTTTCCAAGCAGGTAGAAATGAGGAAAGAAAAGATAGTGCACCTAAAGATACTGCTGTAGCAACTTCCTAATTGAGACCAGACCAAAAAAAATAAATGACTGGGGGCAGGGGAGGGGGACAGTTTTAGTGACCTACAGGACAATACCAACTGGGGTTGTACGTGCAGAGTCCTAACAGAAGGGTGGGAGAGGAGGGGTAGGGAAGTGGGGAAATTAGGCTGAAATATCCTCAGGTTTGCAGAAGCCCTCAGGTCCGAGAAACTCAGTGAGTCCCAATCGTAAGAAATATGGAAATCACACCGACTTCCACGTGTCTAAATCTACATCTGCATCTGTATCTATCCGTCTATCTACCGTGACAAAATTTCTGAACACTGGCGATAAGAAACTCTGAAACATTGTCTGAGAGAGTAGTTGCCATGGAACAAAAATAAGAAGACCACCAGCCAGGTGAAAGCGATGTCAAGAATACAGGATCGCTTTAACATTTGGAAATCTATCAGTGCAATTTGCCTTATTTACAAAATAAGGGATGATTTCAATAAATACAAAAATGCGTTTGATAACTTTATGTTCATTCATGTTTAAAAAAGTCTCAGAGAAGTAAGAATAGTAGGGAGGTTCCTCAAGTCCATAAAAGCGTATGTGAAACCTCACAACAAATACACTTAGTAATAAAGGACTGAACTGTTCCCCTGAAACGGAGAGTGAGGCAAAGGGGCTTGCTTCCACCTCTTACATTTAACATCAAGCTGGAAATTCTAGTCATTGCAATAAGGCAAGAAAAATAAACAAAATGTATAAAAGTCAGAAAAAAATAAAACTGCTCCTATTTGCAAAGGACATAGTTCTCTACACAGAGAATCCCAGGGAACCTATAAAGCAATTATTAGAATAATAAATGGGTTAATCAGGTCATAAGATATTAGTTTAACTTGCAAAAAAAGACACTAGCCTCATATATAGCAGCAAACAATTGAAAAATTAAAAACAAATCCTATTTATAGTAGCACAAAGAACATAAAATATCCAGGGATCAATCTAATAAAAGAAGTCATGTGAAACTGTGTTCCTAGGTATTTTCACATAAGAAATAATATCACAGCTCCAAAGACTATGAAGAACCCAAAAATACATCCTAAGAATTTTTATAGCATGTATAATGATTTTGTCATTTCCTTCTTACTTACTAAATTAACTTCATAGAAGGATAATTTCATGGGTCCTTTGAAGAGTACAATCTGTTTCGACACTATCTGCCATGTACACTGCCACATATTCAAGAAACCAAATAATTTCATTGCTCCCAAAAGGGTTCTCTTGGCTATTTATAATTGATCTCATTCCCCTGCTCCAAACCCAGGCAACCACTCATCAGCTTCTCCTCAACGTAGCACAGTTTCTGGTCACCCATGTTGCTGTACGAATCGGTACTTCTCCCTCTTTCCATTAACAAGTAGCATCCTTCTTCTCGGGTGTGCTATGGTTTGTTTGTCTGCTGACCTGCTCATTGATATTTGGAAGGTCACCCTGCAAGGGCGGCTCATGGGTAAGGCTTTGTGTGGACGAACACCTACATCTCTGTGCAAGTGAACACCTAGGAATGGGATTGCTGGGTGGTGAGGCTGCTGCTCTCTGCCTTCTTTCATTCTCACCCTATTCCCTAAGGTGTCCCGTATGTGGCTTATACACCAAATATAGTCAGCTTGAAATGTGTTAGCTACACCATCAGCACATCGTTATCAACCACGAGTCACTGGGGGAAAGACAGTTCGTCCCACTATCTCCCCACTAACACACCAACACAGAATATTTTTGTGACCTCTGGGCACTAAAATGGGTAGGGATTTCTCCCCATCAGCAACCAGCTCTGTAAGAGCACCAGCCCCGCGTCCTCAAACTCAACTCAGTTCCCCTGCTATCTACATGGAGATAGTGTCAGACCCCAGAGACTGAGGGTCAGTCCCACAAGTCTGTCTCCACCAATGACAAGTGTGGTTTGTGGCCTGTGCTTCTGACTTACTGCCTATAAATTGGGGCTCTCACAACCCTCTCCTCAGGTTCAATTAATTTTTTAGGGCCACTTGCAGAACGCAGTTCACTTGTTTATCACAGAGGACATTACAAAGGACGCTGTGGAGAGATGCATAGGACAAGGATATGTTGGAAGGGGCTCAGAGACCCCCTGCTTTCTCAGGGTGCAGCCCCCTCAGGAGCCTCCAGGCACCAGCCAACCTGAACTTTCCTCTAATGGAAGCTTCATGTTACAGGCATTTTTATTAAATCACTGTCCATTGCTGATCACCTCCATCTTCAGTCTTTCTCCCTCCCAGGAGATTTGGGGTGGGGCTGGAAGTCCCAACTCTAATCCTGCCTTGATCTTTCTTGTGGTCAGTTCCCATCCGGAAGCTATGGAGGGGCTGCCAGCCAGGAGTCATCCCATTAGCATGCAAGAGGCACTCCCATTGCTCCAGAGATTCCCAAGGGTCTTAGGAGCTACACCAGGAACTGAGGACAAAGACGAAACGCATCATTACAGAATCACACTGGGTTTTGAGAGAGAAGTCCATTCAAGTGCTTTGTCAAGAGAGGTTTACCACCAGGCACAGGGACATGCCTGTAATCTCAGCAACTCAGGAGGTGGAGGCAGGAAGATCAAGCTTGAGGCCAGCCCCAGCAAGCTAGCAACTTAGTGGGCCCCTGTCTCAATTTTTTAAAATTAAGTACAAAGGGCTGGGGATGTAGTCAGCAGTAAAACACCCCTGGGTTAAAGCTCTTGTACCAAAAAATATAAATAAATAAAAAAAAACATTATAAAACAATAACAACAACAACAAAAACCAGAAAGGGGTTTACAATGTTCATGGACACACAGCATCTTACGCAGGCTAAGTGCAAGTGCACTGCCACGACTCTGGAAGGACTCTCCCAGAACGGGAAAGCCACCAGGAACCAAGGCAGCGTGAGTCCACCGTGGCCCACTGCCCCCTCACTCATCCCTCCTCACTGCAGAACCCATACTGCCCGTCCACTCGTTCATCTTCCAGTGGGCCCAGCCTCCAAGTCAGTAGGACATTCCTACCTCACCCCGGTGGCGGCTGATGATTCAGACTTTGTGGCCACAAATCTTGGGGAAGAGGATCCGATGGTGGCAGTTTCCCCAGCTCCTGTCCCTTGGTTCAGTTCCCTCATGTGTGTGTGACATGCATCCACATGTGTCCGGAAAGGGCAGACACCTGTGGCACAGTGGCTAGTCCACATGGGGGCTGTGAAGAGGGTGTTTCTCTAAGGCATGTGGGGGGCAGAATGTGGGTGATGGACACTTCTGTTGAATGCTGTTGCCTGTCCAATGTCACCCGTGGCTGGCAGCTGCTGTTTGTAAGGACTGCCACCAGCAGCCCTAACAGCAATTTGAGTCATTAATTATGTAATTGAGGCTGCACACAATGAATTATGGAAACAGTGAGCAATTTACATTTAATTTCACTAAAATGCATCAGAAAGCGTGTACACATTAAGAGAGACTTATGTCTCCAAAGAGGTATATGGGATGAAGAAAGTCCTCGTGAGCTCCACCAACATCGGGGTCACGCTCAGTCCAATCCTGGATTTCCTGGACCTCCCGAAAAACTCATGGATGTTTTTGGTATGTTAATTTTATGTACTTTAAGAGTTTTTGTTTGTTGTTTTTAGTTCACTTATTGTACAATCCACCCATCAAAGTGTAGACGCAGTGGAAAACTTTCTGGAATATGTGCGAGCCTCTGTACCATCAACCTTAGAACAATTTCATCTACCACACTCCACCCTCCCACTGTCTGCCCAACCCTAGCCAACCACCAGTGTCCTTTCCGTCTCCAGAGCAATGTCCTGGAATCCTAGCACATGTGGTCTTTTGTGACTGGCTTTTTTACACTGCGTAGTGTGTTCAAGATCCACCTCTCACTCCTTCCCAAGGTTGAATGATCTTCGTTGATGGGATACCCCACGTTTTATTTATCCACCACCATCAGTGGCTTCGGGGTGGCTTCTACCTTGTGGATATTGTGGATAGGGCTGGGATGAATGTGGGTGTGAGAGTGTACCTGGAGACCTGGTTTCTTTTGCGTTTTCTTTCTCTCGCAGGGCTGCTGGCTCGCCTGGTGATTCTGTCCTTGGGTTCCGAGGACGCCCCATGCTGCCTCCGTCGCCCTGCACCACTTGCTTTCCCGCCTGTGTGCACACCACCCTGTGCACAGGGTTACGACTTTTCCACATCTTCGTCAACACTTGTTATTATCTGACTTCTTGATTGTAGCCATCGAGTGAATGTGCAGTGGGTTTCCTTGCTGTTTTGAAGACTCAGAAGCATTTAAAATCAGATGTGCTCAAATGGAACCATCTTTTTTCTCTCAAAATCCACTTCTCTACGTGTGCTCCCCAGTCATACATGAAAGTACAGGAATAATATAATGAACCTCAAGTGCCATCAGCTACCCCAACCATTATCCACATTCTGTTCTTTGTGTTGTCTTTCTTAAACTCTGTGGGCATGCACGTGTGTGTGTGTGTGTGTGTGTGTGTGTGTCTCTGTGTGTGTGTTTAAAACATGTCATTTTGCTCACATTCCAGTGTGTATTTCTAACAAGTCAGGGGTTAAAGTCTAAGCACTCACAACACCAGTGTCACCAGGAGGTCAGCAATAACTCCTTAGTGTTATCTGATGACAGCTCTGTCTCTGTTTTCCCCTGATTGTCCCTACAGTGTGGTGCTGGTTCCTGCTGTCAGCTCCCTAGTCTCCGTCCTCCTGTGGTCTCAGCAGTCTGTCCCCCTCGGGGTTTCCCACGCCGACGGCGTTTGGAAACAGTGAGATATTCCCAGTCGTTTGCTCACTTTTGGATTTGGCGGGTTGAAAGGTCAGGGGTCCTGTGCGTGGCTCTGTCCCCTGTGTCCCCTGGTGGGCAGACAGATCTGGAGTTTATGGACAGTGCTGCTCCACAGGGGTGCTGTGACCGTCCCACAGGGGTGGTGGAGACACATGGTCCCTCCCCTCGGCTGACTGCGTTAGTCACCTTGAGGGGCCTGTCTGGCTCACAGATTTGGAAGGTTCGGAATCCACGATTGGAAGCCCCTGTACTGGTCCCTGTTGTGGGCACCAGATGGCAGCACTTCACCCCAGCAGGTGCAGAGGAAGGGAAGATGAGCAGGGGCGGTGGTCCCTTTATAACTGCCCTCGTGAGGACCACCCAAGGGGTCACTATAAACCCCTCATGCCCCAGCCCACCCGGAAGGCTCAGCCACCTCCCAACCATGCCACCTGGGACCAGGCCACCTGGGACCACACCTTCCACTGCAGTGGACCCTCGGACACACCACATGCAAACCACGGCTTGATGGTGAGAGAGGATGGGGGCTAGTGGCCGCCGGCCTGGCCCTTCCACGGGTAGCTTCGCAGGAGCCCTCACCTGCGGGTCTAGCTCTCCTTAGAGTTAGGACTCCAAGCATCCTGGCCAGCCGGGGCCGAGAGGCTTTGGTTTGGGTTTTTACTTGGTGAATGTTTAGGGCAGCTGTGGCCTGCGCGGGCTCCTCCGGCCTGTGGCTGGCTCCCGTCGGCCTCTGCGGCACCTGGTCTCCGCCTGCTCCTTGGCTCCTCTGCCCATCCAGGTCTGAGTGTTTGATGCAGAAACCAGCACGGCTCCCAGGATTGGCCCCACAGGCCGGGCTGCAGGGAGGCATGAGACGCCTGGCCCTGTTCTGGCTCTTGCTGAGGAATCGGCCACCAAGGTCAACATCTTAAAGCCACCAGGGCTGCGGGAGAGTCACTTCAGTCCCTACGAGGCCCCGGTGAACCTGCTGCAGGGCCCCGGACTGCGCACCCCCACTGTGGTCAGGGGAGGAAGGGAGAGACAGGAAGCGTGTTCTGGCTCACCTCGGCAGTTCTAGACCTCTTCCTGGGACACAGGTGGGTCTTCAAGGGCCGTCTGTGGGCAGACTGACTCAGGTGGCCTCCCCTCCAAGCCGTCTCACTCGCCTGGGGTCCCTGCTGGGCTCCTCTGCTCCTCTTGCTCTTGGGGCGGGTCATCTCCCAGGGAGCCCCAAGGCCTTGCAGCAAATGTACCCATGGTGGGGTCATGGGGTGGCCGTTTAGACAGCCACAGAGACATGTCCCATCTCTCTGAACTAAGATGGGCTCAGGGAAGTCCAGCCAGCCATGCCCTGGCCCTGCCAAAAGATCAGCGTAGAGCAATGAGGTCGATACTTTGAGAGAGCTAAGATGGCATGCCACCAGAGGGTCAGTTTTTCCAACAGACTTTAAAAGAAAAAAGAAAAGAATAGGCCTGTGTGATGGGCCACACCTATGACCCCAGCACCCTGGGGGAGGCTCACACAGGGCTACTGCTGCCCTGTGGCTCCTGGTCCCAGGGACTGAGAGGACTTGACAGGCAGGTGCTCGGCTTCCCTCCCAGAGATGCTCCCGGAGGTCGAGATGGAGGGCAAGGCTAGAGCCGGGCATGTTTTTCACAGGCTTTATCACCAGCCGACTCGAAGAGACTTTTCTCACTGTCCGGTGGTGAGTGGCCTTGGGAGGGAGCCTCGCTTGGTCCGTGACCACAGAAGCAGTCACATGTGACCTTTCACGGCAGGAGCACCGGAAATGATGCAAGACCAGGGGCCGAGAAGGAGGAATTCTGTCCCAGACTCCAGCCCTGGGTCCCAGAAAGGCCCCCAAGGGAAAACTGTGCCCCTTAAAAGCCAGCACAGTGAAGAAGGTACTCATTTTTCATAGGATGTTTTAATTTATTTTAAATATATTGAGAGATATTTGTGCCTGTGTTCACAATTACGAGACTGCCAGCTCCTGCCCTGCTCCTCGCCCCAGCCACCTCCTGCCTCAGCACACCCCTGCCAACTCCCCAGGCTGTGTTCTTCCCTCCCACTGAACAGTCAGTGCACCCCAGCACCCAAACACTATTTTACCATCATTGACAAAGGTACTCTTCTTTCTTACTAGAATGGGTTTGTACCATTCCAGGGAGGGGTTTCCATGCCCAAGGGTAAAATTAGTGAGGACCTTTGAGGAGAATGAGCCAGGGGTCACTTCACAAGTTTGCATCTGAATAATATGCACATATTAGCTCATTTTCTATTGCTATAACAAAATACCTGAGGCTGGGCACTTTATAAAGAAAAAAGGCTTACTTAGTTCATAAGGTTGAAAGCTGGAAGTCCAAGATGAGGATCTGCTTTGCCTCTGATAAAGGCCCCTTTAACTGTGTCACAACCTGGTGCAGGAGCAGGAAGGGACATGGCATTCTGGAGCTCTGGGCACAGCCACACCGGGGACCAAGCTTCCAGGACACGAGCCTCTTGTGGAACTCAAACCTTCCCTGCTCCAGAGCACTAAGTGCTGGGTCCAGCTATTGGGTCCTGTGGAACATGACTATGGGCACCAAGTCCTCAGAGCTCTGCAGGTTGGACCCCCACTGGTCCCACCTGCCTTCCACGGGCTCCCCCGGGACTCACAATGTGGACCTGTACAAATCACTGGTATTTGAGAATCAGCCTCTCCTGCCCCCCAGCTGTGCATTTGACACACATTCTCCTTGAATCTGGACGGACTGACAGCTCCCACCCGTGGAGTCCAGCCAAAGCCACGCAACGTGACTTTGAAGCCAGGAGAAAAGCAACCACGTGGTTTTCCCTCACTCCTGGCACCATCTGCTCCTGAAGGCCTGACTGCCGCAGGAGTGTCCCCTTCCTCTGAAGCCACGGTGCTCCCAAGAAGCCCAAGCTGCATGAGGAGGCCATGTGGAGTGCCCTGGTCAGCAGTCTAGCTGAGCTCAGACTTGAGGCAGCCCAGCCCAGGCACTAGATACAAGAGAAGAAGCTTCTAGAAGCTTCCATCATTCAATCCTTTTGCGCAGTGGGACAGACAAGCCGCCCCAGATGTTCCCTGCCCAAACTCCTGGCCCACATAATCCATGACCATGATAATGTGGTCCTCGGGTTCCTCCCCTGGGTTTTGAGGGATTCTGTGCTGGAGCCGTAAGTAGCTGGAACACAGCTGCTACTGGATCCCAGGAGGAGGGAGGCGGAGAGAGCAGGCGGGATCCGCTTTTCCAAGAGCTGAGCTGGGAAGGGCAGAAGGGAGGGACAGCAGCAGCCAGGGAAGTGACCAGGGTCCCAAGGTGTTCTGTACTTTTTTTCCTTAGTGTATTGCTGATGGAAATAATCTAACAGCTAGAAAAAAACTGGTGACTTGGCGGAGAGGGGACCTCGGGACTGGCATTGGGAGGAGGCCAGAGGGAACCTGACCTCAGGTCCAACAGGCTGCCCTCTTGGGAGCAAATCTCCCTCCTTCCCTGGGCCAGGGAGCACAGCTGTCCACTGAGGAGGCTCATCCCAGCTGGCTTGGCCTGGCACAGCGTCCCCTCAAGTAGAGGAACGTGAGTGCCAGGTGGTGGCCTGAGACTCCCAGGCCCCCAGCTCATCTTCCACACCCAGCCCAGCCCAGCCCCACGCCTGCATTTCTTTGGACTCCGGCTTTATCCCCTGGCTCCTGGGAGGAGAAGGAAGGGCCTCGCTTCTTCCAAGAAGGCACGTTGAGCAGCCACGGCCTTCAGCAGAGGGACAGGCAGAGCCTGCCTGGACCCCGGCAGCTCCACGTCCTCGGCCCTGAGCTCAGGGCCCAGGGCAGCCGACTCCCGCACGCAGCTCCTGGGGAGGGCATCTTTCCTCCTCATTTTAAGAAGCTGGAAATATTACCTGAGGCTTTGTTCAGAACCTCCACCCCCACTTCCCCGCCATCCCTGTCCCCAGCGACTCCCCCGCCCTCTTGGCACCCCAACTCCTGCTATTTCTGAGGGAATGCCCCCTGCTGCTTCTGCTCCTGCCCGGGGCTGATGGCTCCTGTCCCCCTCCTGTGCCCAGTGGTCCAGCCTCCCAGAGGCAATGAGGGTCCTTGTGCTCCCTCCACCCTCTCTGCCACTTGGAGGGGAAGCAGGCATCATCCAACCCTGAAGCAGCTCGTGAAGCTGAGCTGGACGTGCAGTTCACTATCCGCAGTCTTGGTCCATTCCTTAAGGAGTGGAGTCTGTGCAGAGGCCACGGGCCCTGGGCTGCACTAAGCCCCCGCCCTCTGGAACACTCCCCCAGGCCCTTCCCTGGAGGACCCTCCTGGACACCTCTTCTCCCTGCGGGGCCTCTGCAGGGGGCTGCACTTCTCTGACTCAGAGCTCCGCCCCGGGCTCACTCCTGCACTCACGGCCAGGGCCCCACACGGTCCTCTCTGCACACCCCACCCCAGTCCCCCGCCCATGGGACAGCTCTTCAGTCCTGCCCCTACCCCCTGCGGCTGTCACCTAGGAGACACCCTCCTCCAGAGCTGCACCTGCTCCCACCCTGAGGAGGCGGGAGGAGCAGGCCCCAGGAGCACCTGGCCGCTTCAGTGAGGTGATTTTTTCACTCCCTCTCAGGGCAGTGGGCAGGGCAAAAGGAGAGGCTGGGGCCCTGAGCTGCAGGCTGGGCTGCCATCGGTGACCTGGATAACAGCAAGAAACAGAGAGACAGAGAGGGAGAGCCGAGAGCCAGGCGCGGCCCTGCAGGGCCCTGGGTTCCCATGGAGGAGGTCGAGGTGCCGGTGTCAGCCCCCTGGTCCTGGCAGGGAGTCACAATAGGGTGGTGGACAACATCCAGGGGCGAGGAACAGGAGCACCTGGATCCTCCTCTGGGCTGGGCTGGTCCTCACCGTCCGCCTTGCTCGAGGTGCAGGAGTCTCCGTGGCCTCCACTCCGGCAGCCAAAAGAGAGATGGGTTTCCTCGGCAACCAGGAAACCTCCCGAGCCTCGGTCCCATTGTTTTGAAGTGTTTTGAAATCTTATCAGTGGTCTCCAGGGAAACGGGATGGTGAAGAGGCCCCTGCTAGGTGAAGTTAAACAGCCGCACGGGAGCCTGGGCGGCTCCCGGACACCAGGGCTTGGCTGTCCCCGCAGGCGCAGGAGTGTCTTCCGCTCGCATCCCACGTTTCAGTTTTATTCAGATAAAACTGAACTGCAGTAACTCCTGGGGGAGGTCACCACCGTTATTTGAATCACAGTCAAAGAAATTACACAATGTTTTAAAACTCTGGGATTTGTGAGTCACAGAAGAATCAAAATTCTAATCAGCATCTTGTGTTGGGGAAAATAGGGATTTACAGCAGCAGCCGAGCCGTCAAACTCGGGGTCAGAGCCATTCGTAAGTCAAAGCCCACCGTGTTCTCCGTCAGGAGAGACTGTGCAGGGCCAGCTAGGCCACAAGAGTGACCGACCTCACGCCCCCTGCAGGCTGCCTTGCTGCGGCTCTCCCCAGTCACCCCTGCCCTTCCCGCCTGTCGAAAACTGCCCGGCAAGCCAGAGTGTCCGGTGGATCCCGGTGGTCATGATTTTATTTTGATCTACTGAAATCACCAGGTGCTTTTGTGTTCGTGGGCAATATTTTCCTTTCCTTAGTGGATCCATAATCCTATTTGGGGGCTCAACATTCCCTTTATTGTGTGAACGTTGAAGAAATCTCTCTAGCTTCCTGAAGACTGCTCAAAACAGCAGTGTCAGAAAATCAAAATGTTAATATCCTCTGAGTCCAGCCAATTTTGTGTCACCTATGTCTTGGAGCAATGACATCTCCTTAATTGAAATAAAATTTACATTTTAATTCTCTAAGTAAGTCATATTTCCTGTTGTCATGGAGTTTGGCACATACTCCCTACAGAGTGACCCTTCTATTTTCTTTTTCACCTTTTGACGCTTATTTATTTGCTTTATTTTGACTGTGAGCAGAAACGGATGGACGACCTAACTGTACGTCAGATTGACAGCATCTCCACACTGCAGCAGAGCGATGCGAGTGCCTGGTGAGAAGTCCACCCTACTGTGAGGTTTCAGGACTCAGTGGTGTTGCCATGTACTTAATAGCTTTGTGTTCAGTAGCGTAGTCGACATAAAACCACTTTGCATCTGTAGTGGGGTCAGGCGATGAAAACCAGGTGCACGTAGGAGCGCCAGCTCTGGCCACGGGAGAGAGTGACCTGCTGGTGGTTGGGGTGTGAGAGGAACCTGCTGAGCTGGACTGCAGGTAAGGACATCATCGCATAGACTCATGGCTGTTTTTTCGGTGTGGGATTGAGCCCAGGGGCTTGAGCACACTCGGCGTGCTCCCCACTGAGCTGCATCCGCAGCACCAGCTGAACTCGGGACCTTTGTTTGCTAAATCTGCTTCCTATCTCCTCCCATGGGAAAGGGAAGGCAGCACTGAGGCCCGACAGCAGTGAGCACACCTGGCGCCCAGAGTTGGTTTCTAAACACCAGGCCCAGAGCAGGGGGCTGCAGGATCCGCCCGAGGCTCCTCACAGCCTCAGAAAGAAGGACGAGCCCAAGGACAGGGGCACGTGAGAAAGGCTGCCTTGAAGAGCCTCCATGGGCCAAATCGGGGGTGATGTGAGTGTATTCATAGACCCCAAAACTACTAAACACTGATGGGGGATCTTCAGAACGTCACCCCACAGGGGGGTTCCCGGGGGGCAGTGTGCATTTATAAGAGGTGACACAAGACCATCAATAATGCGACAGGCTCAGGCTCGTCTTGGGCGCCTCTGGCTGGGACGGGTTGACCCACACACAGCATCTCCCCAGGAATCCCTGTTGGAACTGCTTACCCCTAAGTCTAGCCCCAGGAAACAGTGCGACAGCCCCGCCAATCACCGAACACGCTGGGAAAATGGGAGCCCAGCCCGGACCCTTGGTAAACGTTACCTGTGAAAGAGCAAACGAGCTGGGCGCAGTGGGATCTCAGCAGCTCGGGAGGCTGAGGCAGGAGGATCGCGAGTTCAAGCCGGCCTCCGCAACTTAGTGAGGCACTAAACAAGTTAGCTCTGTGGATAAGCACCCCTTAACCTTAACTGGGTTCAATCCCCAGAACCAAAACACCCATAGACACTCACACACACACACACACACACACTCTCACATTCACACACCCATAGACACTCACACACACACACACACACATAGACACTCACATACACACACACTCACACACACACACTCACACACATAGACACTCACATACACACACACTCACACACACACACACATAGACACTCACATACACACACACACTCACACACACTCACACACATAGACACTCACATACACACACACTCACACACATAGACACTCACATACACACACACTCACACACTCACACACATAGACACTCACATACACACACACTCACACACACACACTCACACACATAGACACTCACACACACTCACACACATAGACACTCACATACACACACACTCACACACACACTCACACACACACACATAGACACTCACATACACACACACACTCCTG
>NW_026000005.1:49201393-49277700 GCF_001458135.2 Marmota marmota marmota
CACACACTCACACACATAGACACTCACATACACACACACTCACACACTCACACACATAGACACTCACATACACACACACTCACACACACACACTCACACACACTCACATACACACACTCACACACACACTCACTCACACACACACACATAGACACTCACATACACACACACTCACACTCACACACACTCACACTCACACACACAGACACACACACACTCACTCACACACACTCACACTCACACACACACTCACTCACACACACGTAGACACACACACACACTCACACACACACACAGAGAATGGAAGATGGAAGGGAGGGAGGGAGGGGAGACAGAGCCAGCACAGGGGGCTGATGGGACTGGAGAGGGTGAGAGCCCAGCCGCTGACCCAGTTCATGACCCCTGACTGGGTCCTGGAGTTCAGACACCATGAATGAGCCAGGCCCGTGGCGCACACTTGTAATCCCAGCAGCCTGGGGGCTGAGGCAGGAGGATCGTGAGTTCAAAGCCAGTCTCAGCAAAAGTGAGGCCCTAAGCACCTCAGTGAGACCCTGTCTCTAATAAGATACAAAACAGGGCTGGGGAGGTGGCCCAGTGGTGGAGTGCCCCTGAGTTCAATCCCTGGTACCCCCCGCCCCCCCCAAAAAAAACAACTCGTGAACAAGGTAGTGGGCCTTGAACATGGACTGAATATCAAATAATAGTATTATACAAAAGGTGGATTTCTTGTGGGGAATGGTGACATGATGAGTATATTAAAAATGTTCTTACTTATGGCATTTAAAAGCCATATGAGGATACCTGCAACTTCCAAATAGTTTCAACATTCCAATTTCTCAGGAGAGTGTGTATGTACACTCAGGTAAATAGGCAAAACATATGATCTATAAATACATGTATGTAAAGCTAATTATATGCACACATAATGTACATGCATATATATGTCATATAATACACGCATACATACATATACACATGTATACATGAGTATAATATGTGTTTATTTTATATAATTATGTTATATCTGTACATTGTAAAGTTTGTATAGGCTATAAAATATGTAAACATTCCTGCACTCATGTGTATGTACTGATGTGCGAATGTATTATGATAGTATGTGGGTAGACCAGCTGGTATTAATAACACAAATGTGGCAGGTATTAACTGGGTACTGCATGTGCAGGCCACATATCATGACTTGCAGAGGGAGAGCAAAAGAGGCGCCTTGTTAATGAGACCACAGGTGTGGTGCCCTGATGTTTCAACTTTCCTTCACATTTTAGAAGTTCAGTGTGGACATTCTGACTGGTCGGGACCTTGTCTCTCCTTCCCGGACTCAGTCTCCCCAGGTGGGAGCCGGGCGCTTCTGCATGCTGGGGTCTGCGTCCTGCTGGGCCTCCCTGGGGTGTCAAGGACAGCCCGTCCCTGGCTGGCCTGAGCTGCCTGGGGTTCCAGGGTCCTAGCCCGACCCTAGGAGCCCAGGGCACATGCTCAGGAACACAGTGGCCAAGAAGGGAGGACCAAGACCTGGTATATACCTCGCCCTGCCCAGAAAGAACTAACTCGGACTT
The DNA here is from genome assembly GCF_001458135.2 of Marmota marmota marmota. Lineage (NCBI taxonomy): Eukaryota > Metazoa > Chordata > Mammalia > Rodentia > Sciuridae > Marmota > Marmota marmota. The sequence continues at coordinate 49,202,965 of NW_026000005.1, forward strand.
CCGGAGAGTCTAATGAGTTGGACTTTGTCTTGCCACATAATGCCTCCGGCTTTTAAGCCCAGCTGCAGAACTGTGGAAAGCATACTTCTCAGAATCCTTTCCTGTCATGGAAGCCGGACACACTGGCGCATCAGTTACCAGGTGGCAGCTGTGCCACTCACACAGGAAAGTGCTTGCAGTCCACCAGGAGCCGGAGGGTCTGCCGGGCCGCGAGGGCCAGCCCAGGAGCAGCTGCCCATTCTCCACAAGGTGGTCGGCAGAGGCCTCTCCTGGGGCACTGGCAGAAAACCCGGGTCTGTTTAAGTCCTCACACGGTTTATTTTCACTTTCTTGGGACTCTGAGTTGGCACAAGGGGGGCAAACCCTGAGCACGGAGATGCAGCCAGCCAAGCAGATTTCACAAGGTCGGCAATGTCTGCTGTGCAGAGCACCCTGTCCCCAGCCCTGCCTGCTCCCACTCACGGCCAACAGCAGGGCCTTCAAGCCCCACACATGATGTTTGCCAAGGTTGCTTCCCTGCCTCAAGGTCAGGGACCCGTTGTGTGGAGTTACCCCACCCAAGGAGGCTGGCCCCGGAGACAGAAGGTCTGGCCCCACTCCAGAGCCACACTGGTGGCATTTTCTAAAGCCCTGGTCCCTTGGTGTCTCACCCAGGATGGACATGGTCACCTACACTTTGAGGTGACCATGAGCACCGAGCGAAGTTCAAGTTTGTACAAGAGTCGAAGCTGCCTCCTGCTCTGCAGATGCGATCGCAGCCGGGCTGGAGCGGGGCTGCCGTTGGCAGAAGGTGTCAGCCACCCGACGGGCACTCTTACAGCTGGAGGCCCTCCAAGACCCGCTGGGATTTGGGGGTGATGGCAGGTATTCTTCAGCTGCCGGACACCAGCGTGACCTGACCTAAGCAGGGAAAAGTCCCTGCAGGGGCCACGCTGGCCGTCACAGGAGGCTGGCTCGCTGCCTTTGTCAGGGCCCAGTGCCATTCACAGCCCAGCTCCCCACCCCCCGGTTTTTTTTTTTTAATGTTTACTCTGTTTCAGGTGGACACAATGTCTTTATTTTACATTTATGTGGTGCTGAGGATCGAACCCAGTGCCTCGTGCAAGCTAGGTGAGCCTCTACCACTGAGCCCCAACCCCAGCGCCCCCCTCCCCTTTTTGCTGATGAGCTCAGGACGAGGTATTTGGAGGAACCACTTTTATTTTTTCAATAAAAAATCAAGATACTGTTATTAAAAAGAAATACAACTTTCTCCCTCCCAAGCCGTATTTTTTCATTTCAGAAAGCCTTTGCCGACATTGACGGGAGCCCACAGGAGAGTCCGCGGCCAAACACGGGGTCTCCAAGAGCCTGGGGCACAAGGCGGTGAACCCACACCCTGCACTTCAGCTGCTGAGGCGGCGAACTCAGGGGCCCCAAAGACGTGGGTGAGGAGTTTGGGGCACATCAGATGCCAGCTGGCAGTAGGACGGGGAGGCAGAGAGAATGGGAATAGAGTCCTCAGCAGAAAGTCAGCTGTGTTAGGCCAGGTGGGGCTGCGGGCAGGAGGGGAAACCCAGGTGCTCAGGCGCCCCGCGGGTGCAGAAAGCTTGCCTCCGAGGCCTCCTCCAGCCAGCACCCTGGGCACACGCCCCGAGGTGGAGTGCGCTGTGTTACCTAAGCCCAGAGGAGCGTCCTGCTCTCAGCCTCTCGCAAGTGCGATTCTTTGTGCGTCAGCTGCTCTGGAAGCCAATCTTCAGGAGGGGAATGCCCCATCCCCCAGTCCCTGTCACACCATCCCCTCCCTTCACAATATCCCCTCCCATTAATGACAGACAAATCAGCCTCAGGTTTATACATCTGTCACTGTGGATCTAGTTGACTTGTGCTGTCCTTAAAAGACAGAACTACTGTTAGGGCAGTAAAAACAGGTTTTTGGAAACCAGAATTGAGCTGGGAGCATTCACCCAGGTCAGGTCCCCGAGGGGCATGTAAAAGTGTGGCAATTCAGCTGCCCTCCAGGGACGCTCACCCTGAAGCTCCGGGTCTGTGGCTCCTGAAGAATGATTATTGTTATAGAAATGATCAAAGTCATCGATAAAGACAGACCTCATTTCCAATTATTTTTGTTTCTAGCTATGCTTTTATTTTGCTACCTGTGTCTCTTCTCACTTTTATTTTCACTTTACACATAAATAAAATAAAACCTTGGCAAACTGGGAGAGAATACTTGGAATAAAATGGGGGCTGGGTTTGTGGCTCAGGGGTAGAGCACTTGATTGGCATGCGTGAGACACTGGGTGCAATCTTTAGCACCACGTAAAAATAAATAAAAAGTAAAATGTACTGTGTCCATCTACAATTAAAGAAAAAGTATTTTAAAAACATAAATAAAATGTTTCATCCATAAATGCTGATTTATTTGATAGATGGATGGATGGTGAATAGACAGATTTTTTTTTTTAAACTGGAAATGAATGAATTCCTACATGGGTAAAGGTGGACTGAAAGCTGTCCAGGAGCCACATGGTCTATAATACACTGGACTCATAAACCACCTGCTGGTCCCGTTCCATTGCTAGCCGATGCAGGATGATTGTATTCACAGCCATCTGCGCCTGCTTGGGGGCTTTCTGGTTACAGAGCAGTTCCTGGATCACACCTTCCCTCTGTCCTCACGGCACTGCCCACAGCTGCGCAGCAGCTGAGGTTAAAATGCTGAGTTAGTTGAGCTATTTGAACCCAGAATGCCATGGCCCCCATCTGCCTACCCACTCCAACCCCCAAGCACAGGCTTCCTGGGGAAGCAAAATGCAAAAACAAGACAAAACACAGGCCCACGGAATTGTGGAATCAATTACTCAAAGTCTGCAGGGCACTTGTGGGCATCCACAGACCAAAAACTCTAACCTTTACCTAAACCTCACACCGCAGACAATGAGCTCACCTAGATCTTGGACTCAAATGTAAAACTATAAACTTTTAGATAAAGAAGAGGAGAAAATCTTAGGGGCCTAGGATGAAGCAAAGAGGTCTTAGACTTGATGCTCAAAGTAAGATCCAGAAAAGGGAAGATGGATCAACTGGATCTTATCAAAATCAAATACTTTTGCTGGGTGCAGTGGCACACAGCTGTTATCCCAGAGACTCAGGAGGCTGAGGCAGGAGGATGGCAAGTTCAAGGTCAGCCTCCACAATTTAGTGAGGCCTTAAGCAACTTAGTGAAATTCTGCCTCAAAATAAAAAATACAAAGGGCTGGGAATAGGGCTCAGGGGTTAAGTGCCCCTGGGTTCAATCCCTAGTACAAAAAAAAAAAAAAAATCAAACAGTTTTCTCTTTGAAAGACTCTGTTAGGCGACTGAAAAAACCAGCTGTAGACTGGGAGAGAATACTTGCAAACTTTGTGTCTGACAAAGGGCTGCCTCTAGAATCTAAGAACTCTCAAAACTCATTAGCCAAAGAACAAACAATCCAACTAGAAAATGCAGGAAAGGCTGAGCAGATATCTTCCAGGGGAGAATGTCATGTGGAAAATAAGTACAAATGACATGAGAAGCCAGAAAATATCCAGACAGGAGGCCACAGCCTGTCAGGGTGTCCTAAGTAAGAAAAGAGGACCACACCGAGGGCCCCCAGGGGACAAGGACCTGCAGGGTTCACACACGGCTGGTGGCTTGTGAAGTAGCACCGAGTCACCTTGGAAAAGCCCCGGGCTTTCCTACAGAACTGCACACAGGCTCAGCCCTGTCCCAGCCAGCGCTCCCCCGTAGGTTTATTTATAGTGGTCAAAAACTGGGGACAACCAAAATAATCCCCCCCGGGGGAGGGGCTACAACCTGGGAACCTCCACACTGTGGGGTCAAAAGTGGTGAACTGCAAACACAGACAGTGGCTTGGATCGCCAGGGATGGCGCAAAGAGCCCACCTCGAAGGCCACGTGCTGAGGTGGCTCTCAGGTGGCATTCCTGGGGTGACAGAGCTATGGAGACGGGGAGGAGATGAGTGGTCGGCAGAGCTTGGGGTGAAGGACGAGAAGGGGCTGTGGCTGTGGAGGAGGTGCCCGCGGGATCCTAGTGACGGGTTGCTGCGTGTCTTCACTGTGCTGGTCACACGCATGCACATGTGACAAAATCACACAGGACTAAACACCACACAAAGTCATTTCACAGAGGCTGACAGTCAGAGTCTGAATAAGTGAGCGATCCTTTCCTGGGGCTGCCGTAACCGCGGGGCCACCACCCGGATGGCGGGAAGCAGCGCGAGCTGATTCTCTTACAGCCCAGAAGGCTCTGGCCTGTCCCAGCTCCCCGTGGCTCCGGCTGCCCAGGCCTGTGGTGGCCCCAAACTCTGCCTTCTTCACAAGGCTCCTTCCTGGGGACGCTGTGTGTGTCAGTGCCAGTGTTCTCAAGCTGAAAGTTTGTCTTTTTGAATGAGTTGGCTGGGCCAGAGGGAGGGAGGAGGGACTCATGCTGTCCACGGGCTGCAGAGCGGGGGGGGACCCGTTTCAGGACAGGAGACAGGCAGACTGGGAACACCACAGGGTGGGAGCCGGGAGCCTGCTGCTTAGGTGACGCCCAGCTCGGAGGCGTGCATTCCTCTGGCTGTGCAGGTAGTGAAGCCAGCAGGCTGGAGCCGGGCACTCAGCAAGGAGAGGGCAGAGGAGACCCGCTGATGTAATGGCAGAAATGCAACCAGGCCCCAGGAGGGGCTGGGCTGGTGGACCACTGGGCATCTGGGCAGCTCAGCCTCCATCCTTCAGTCTCACTCACGTCCACTAGTCAACCTCGTTGAGAACAAAGAGAACTATATTGGGGGATAATTTGGACTGTGATCTGAGAAAATGCAGATTCAAATAATCTTACAAATGTGCTCTGAGACTTTCCAAAATGGCAGCTGTCTTTGGTGATTCCTCGGAAGTAGAGCTGTGCATAAGAAGGGCTGGGTGTCGCACCAGGCTCTGGGGAAGGGGTCCCTTGCACAGATGGATGAGGTGAACAACGTTTCAGTGGTCAGTTCACGTCCAGTGGGCATGCCTGCAGCCCAGCTCGAAGGCTCAGCTGCTACACGTCTGACATCCGGTGAGCGGTGTCCTCCTGACTCTGCGTTAGGATCCCTGAGCCAGTGCCTCTCCATTTTGATTTCTCTTCCCTCCACACCCTTAAGGCCAGTTCCTTAGTCCATATGGCATGTAGAAAGCTCCTGCCCCCAGCTCCTAATCCATGTGTTGTAATTCCAGCCACCAGAGAATCTGGCCTCTTGCTTTTTTCCCAGGAACCGTCCCCACTTCCGCAGCTCTCTTGGGGCCAGGTGCTGTCTCTGCTGCAGCCTGAGGTCAGGCTAGGTTTACCAAGCAAGGCCGGAACTCCCCTGCTCCCAGCTGACAGAGTCATCCTGAGCTGGGCAGTCACCCCGAAATGTACCACCAAATCTTGAGGTTCTCACATTTAGTCTAAAAACCAGTAGAATTGACCACATTTTCCTTTTCAGAATCTCTGTTTTCTAGCCATCACTTTTTACAGAGATTTTCAACAACAGGAGCTGAGATGAACATTTGGATTAACTTTCATGTGTCCAGAAAATTAAATTAACCAAAGCATCAAATCCCTAAGCATGCAGAGAATCAGAGTTTCATTTTATCACAAATCCAGATCTCTGCAAACAAAAAGCATGCTCTTAGGGATTGCTCTCAGTTGTTCCTTGCAATCCCTTTAAGCTGTCTAAAATCTTTATTTATTAGGCTGATAAGAATATCTGGAGATCATTTGTGGTGGAATAACAATGTGTGAAAAGCCATTTCCTCCAGCGGGGAAACCCCACTTCCTCCTAGAGACACAAAGGTGGATGCAGACGGCAGATGGAGGTCACGGGTCACCTGAACTCTCTCTGGAGGCTTGCCTAACAAGTGGGTCCTCTGCTGAAGGTCACATGGTAGTCACTTGAGCAGCAGAAAGAACCTACAGCCAGAATCAAGCATCAAAGCCAGGGAGCGGGGTGAGGAAAGGGGACATTGTTTCCCCTCTGTGTACAGCTCTCTTAGAGAAGGTGTCCCTTCTTGTAGAAGCCTGTCACAATGCCACTTGTGCTTGTGCTGCATAAACAAGCAGGCCCAAGCATCTGCTTCCTAGACTTGGGATTTGTTGGCTTAGTCTCACCATTCGGCCTCCTGGGGATGCGTCATTAATGAAGAGCTATAGAAACAAAAGAACTTTCTATTCTTCAATCATGGAATTTTCCACACATCAAAGTGGACAAAGAAGCTTCTAGAAACTCTTTGATTCTAAGCCATCCCTCTTCTCCCCAGGGACTCCACCACTGAAAGAGGCCAAAGGTGAGCCAGCAGAAGGGCCCCCGAGAAGCAAGCCAGTGAGCGCAGAGCTTCCCTGGACAGTGGTACAGGCAGATGTGTTTGGAAGAGGGTTTTTAAAATAACAGCTCTGAGAACCTGGAGCCGTATCCCTGCCAGCGCCGGGCAGCTGCGGAGGTGATGATATACACTGAGTTCACATTCCGAGCATGCCACTCCGGTGGAGAGTAAATATGTTCAGTAAAGCCAGGTTCAAAGAGGAACCTGCGTCATGTCCAGATGAAATATTGTTAAGTAGCTGTGAAGTATCTAAAGGTCAACTTGGAGGTCTTCATGAGTTTGTGTGCAAAGATTTTTCTCAGAAATCACAGAAGAGATTGAGCTAACAGGAATTCCAGTGAAATGTCCCTGAAAATGAACGGAGCATCGGGCAGAATTCCAAGGTGCCAGAGATCTGCCCTGGGCAGACACATGGCATCACCCCACTCTCCTGCGTGGGACCTGGAAGGAGGAGGGAGTCTCACCTGTGACCATGCTGTCACACGAGATGCCAAGAGCAGCCCACTGTCTGGAAAACCAGCCCCAGGGCTGTGCACTGAGCCACGGTGTTCTAAGGTACAGTGTGGCTGGGACGAGAAAGACCTCTAGGAACTGAGAATGGGCCCCGTTGACAGGGAAAAACAAGAGCTCAGCCCAGCTACGGGTGCAGGATTCTGCCTACGGCTCATGAACTTTGGGGAGAACCTGGAGCCTCAGAACTGCAGCCCCTACAGGAATACCCTGAATTCAGCCTGGTGAGACGGAGCAGAGGCCCCGCTGACCTGCCCAGGACCCCAACTCGCAGCAACTGAAAGACGATAAATTTGTGTTGCTTTCAGCCACTGAGTTGGTGCCGATTTGTTACGTAGTCTTAGAAAAAAAACCATAGAAATCAGGAAAATCACTATGGTTTAGCTCATTAAGAGCAATACAAAATTGGATGCATCTTTTGTAGCAGAGAAGATCGCTGCTGTTGGATTAAAACTTAAGAAACCTGAGAGAATCATTTGAAAGGAGGAGCACTGGTGTCCTCATGCTAGGGGCTAGGACTGCTTGCTCCTCTCCTCAGCTCTCTTCCCATCTATTAAATGCAGGGGGTGGTCCTGCCTTGTCTTCCTTATGAGCTTGGAGAGACTCATTAATGTCTTACCCCCGCGGTAGGCGCCAGAACACAGTGAAGAACAAATGTAGCTGAGGGCGGTGAGTGGGAAGGGGCTGTGGTCAGGTGGGCAGGGCATGGACCTCACGCTGGCAGATCTGCAGGCATGGACTGGCCACAGTGCACGGAGGGGAGATGCCATGTCGTGATGCAGCTGAGAAGGACCTCCTGGGCCGTCTCTGAGAGGCGCTGGCCTTCCACGGAGGTTGTGAGGACAGGCACGTGTGCTCGTGCACGTGAGAATGTGAACGAGGCTGTGTTGTGGATGTATGTGGATCTGTGCACGAGTGTGTACTTGTGTGACTGTGTGCCTGCATCTGTGTGTGGGTGTGCATGCATCAGGTCTGTGCCTGTATGTGTTGTTGGCACGTGTGTGTGCCTGTGTGTTGGCACGTGTGTGTGCACACGTGTGGTATCTGAGCATGTGTGTACGTGCATGTGCAGTGTATGTGTACAGATATGGATGCGTGTTCCCGTAGTGCTAAGGAGCACAGGAGACAAGAGGGGGACTGAGAGAGGCCCAAAGAGAGGTTCTGCAGTGAGGAGACCCAGGGTGCGGTAGGTACACAGCTCACACACGGGGAACGGCAGTACGGGTGGGCCTGCCCTGCTGTGGGGGCTGCTTTCCTAAAGGAGGAGACTGGCTATCGTCCCTGCCTTTTTATGTGCTGGAGACGGAACAACCCACGGCCCCAAGCGCTAGGCAAGCACAGCCCGGAGACCGTCTTAGGAGGAGAAAAGGAGAGCCCATCACCAACTCTGCGATGCAGAAACTCATTTTTCTTTCTTTGATTTTTTTTAATGGCTTGTGGGAATAGTTTTCTTAGCATCCAGGGTGAAGGATGTTTCTATTTTGAACAGTGGTCTCCAGACATTCAGCCTGCCACACAGGCAGGGCCAGCGTCCCTGGTGCTACGGTGGGACTGGCAACCGGGGTGTGGCCTTCGCGACGTCACTCACTGAGAGCTCACGAAGCCCTGTGCTCTTCTCCAGGCCGTGTGGCCACGTCACCCTAGGGGGCTGTCCTGGAGTTCCAGGCAGCCAGCAGGAGTAGGGTGGCCCGTGGTGGGGCAGTGACAGGGAGAAGAGGACCACAGAGAGCCGTGGTGGGGAGCAGGTGGGGACCCGCACAGGGCTCTCGTCCACACAGAGGGTGAGGAGGACCTGGACAGTGCCCGGGTGGGATGGCTTAGTGGAAGGCCGCCATTGCTGACAGCTGGAATCCATCAACTGTGTCCTAAGACTGGTTACGCCACGACCCTTAGCTGTGCAATTAAACATGGAAAAGCAATTATTGCTCAATAAGAACATGCTGTAAGTGGAGGTTTTTTTAAACAGAGGGCCATGGTCACGGGTCCTTGGTGAAGAAAACGTGGGTTGGCGGAGCTGGTGAGGTCCTGAGGCCCCCAGCTCCCGGGAGCTCTCATGGTCCAGGGTCAGGATAGTGTCTTTCTTCTCCACTCCCCAGCCCCTGAGGCTGCACTGCTTTTGCACCAAGGGACTTCATTCTCAGCTCTAGAAACACGTACCTGCCGTGAAGAGTCACACTCCCAGGAGACCCGGGCAGGAGCCACCTCAGGTGAGAAATTGCTGTCTGTTCTCAGCCTCCCTGGGGACAGAGACCCAGGGTCCTCTAAGAAGGGCCCACAGAACTCGAGGGTGCTGGAACTTCCCGGGGACAGGCAGGCTGCTCTGACAGGAGCCTTGGTCTCCACGCAGCGGGAGTCAAAGGGGGTCCTTGAGGACATAGCCGCGTGCATTCACATTCCCGGAGGAGGCCAAAGGCTGAATCCTCTTGGTGACATGATGCTTCTTCCAGAGATTTCCTGGAGCCATTTTTCTTGAACAGAAAGTTACGGAACCAGAGAATCTGCCCTGAGCCCATCTTCTCTGCCCCGCCACCCCCCTGTTTTTCTTTCTTTCCTTTTTCACCCTGGACTGATAGACAAGAGATGATTTCATCAGGGAGTTCCGAACTGCTCTAAACAGAGCCACTCAGGGGCCTGGCTTCAGCTGCCTCTCTGGCCCTCAGTGGCAGACAGAGCTGGCACCAGGACGCACTGCATGGATCAGTGCTTCTAAATAAGGGCAGGGGTGCAGGGAGCCTGCGTCCATCCAGAGAAGGGGACACTGGATAGGCAACTCCCTGCCAGGAGGCAGACTGCGTGTGCGTCCAGCCTGTGGCTCTAGACTCAGGTCACCCACCCGCGGGACCTGGGGACGACAGAACTTCTACAACGCTTCTGGGGAGGGGTGAAGACTAGAGCAGGGGGCACAGGGTGGAAGGGCTGCGGGTGACTTCACAAAGCTGGGTCTGCCGAGCACATGCTATTTCTAGCTGTTCCTAGTTTAGGCTGGAGTTCATTTAAGGAGGGGAGGCAGGGTGGGGGGCTGGTGTGGTTCTCCCAACCACAGCCTTTTACGCACATGGGTTTGGGCCTCATCTGTCCCTGCTGGTTTGTGGCTGTTGTTACTCCCTTTCCCTGGTTCTCCTACCCGTGTTCAAGAGAATCATTAAGTTGTTAAGACGATGAGCTTTGGGTCTGAGTTCCAATTCTGCCCTGGCCATTTAACGAAGTCCTTAAGCCTGAGTGACTCATGTAGAATGGGGTGATAATACAGTAGCTCTCCCTTCCCTCATCCACAGTTTTGCTTTCCGAGGTTTTAGTTACCATTGGAAAGTTGAGGTCTGAAAATATGAAATAGAATTCCATAAATGAACAATTCATAAATTTTAAGTTGCCCACTGTTCTGAACAGTGTGATGAAATCTTACACCCACCACATCTTGTCAGGGATATGGATCATCCCTTTGTCCAGTGTATCCATTCTGTATACACTACCTGCCTGTTACTTAATAGTCTTCTCAGTTATAAGATCAACCAACAAGGCATCACAGCACCTGTGATGGGAGGGCGGCTGTGGCTCAGTGGTAGCACACTTGCAAAAATATATATATATTTTTAAAAGAATAACATGAGCTTTTCATCACTTGGATAAAATACTTGATAAAATCAACTTAAATGAAAACTTTGGCTCAGGTTTGGGATTTAGTCATGGTCGGCTGAATCCATTGCTGTACTGTGGAGAGGCAGTACATCATGGTGGAAGGGCACGATGGAGCAAAGCTGCTCACCTTTTGGCAGCCAGAAAGCAGAGAGGTAAGAGAAAGGGGCCAGGGACAGGATATAGTCCCTAGGGCACACCTCCAAAGACTCACTGCCTCCAACTAGTGTCCAACCTCTACAGTTTCTACCACCTCCCAATAACCCATTCGGCTACAGACCCTTAACTGGATTAATCCACTGATGGGATTAGAGCGCTCATGATCCAGTCACTTCCCAGAATCTCACCTGTGTATACTGCTGTGTTGGAGATCAAGATTTTAACACACATGACTGTGGGGTCATTCCAGATCCAAACCATCACAGGTATCACGACTTGTCGGCAACTGGGCATGAAGGGGAGAAGCTATAAGGACCAACCTTTCAGAAGAGGCGCCTTTCTGACCTGGACTTGAAACTCCAAACCTAGCCCTAGCCCCACAGGAGGCACTGACTTCCAATTAAAATGGAAGTTGTAAATTTTGTCTTTCAAAGGACCGCAGAGGGAGACCTTCCCAGACCCTGGGATCACGCTGGGACTCTCCCAACCGATCCCTATCTCTGGAGCAGCTTGTTGTAGGCCTCTGGAGTTTGACAGGTGTCTGGTGTGCCCCTCTTGGGGTAGCTCTTCAGAGTTTCATGGGGAGCTGACGCAGCCTCTCGGAGGTGAGGTCTGTGGGATTCACACAGCTGGATAATGTGCATGGTAGCCCCGCTTCTCCATCCCATGCCCCGCCAAGATTGCTGCCCCAGGCACCCCATGTCCGGGCCCCCATGGAAGTTACCTGGGTCTTGGTGGGGAGGTGCAGTCTTTGGTCAGAGAGTGAGCGCCACCTGCTGGCCCATGGCCCAATACTTTGCTGGGTTTCTGTGCACAGGCAAAAGGCCACCTTCACCCCTCTCCAGGTCCCAAGCTGCACTACCACTGGTTGTCTTTGATGTAGGCAAGAGCAACCCATTCTGGGTCCCCAACTTCAGAGGCTCGAAATTATCATAACCCCCCTCCAATAAATGTACTGAGCACCACGCGTAAGCTTTTCCCACTGGGCTCTGAGCCTGCCCAACACTATACATCTGCTCCAGTAAACACAACAACGCAAGTCCAGAGAAATACTTCTCCCTGGGTCTCTGCTCCCCAGACCTAAGGTGGCATTATCCCCAAACCATCTGATGCACCTGTAACCACCAGAGAGCTGGTGAGCACTTCAAGAAGACAAAAGAATTCCCTCCTCGATTCCTCCTTGCAGGCAGCACAGATGTGATGGGTTCTCATATCAAGTGGTTTTGCCCAGAAGTGCCGAGCATCCTCTTCCTGCCGGTGATTCCGGAAACATCCACAAATGATTAGAGGCTCAGAACTCTGGCCTGGTGTCTCAGAACATTTCCAGTGTTGAATCATCTTGGGTGCTGCTTTTACCCATGAGTATATGACGCTCTAGGAAGGCCACACATGAGGCTAAAGCCAGTCCTTCATGTTTTTCTATGAATCTTGATACTGCTTTAAGGGATAATGAAAATCATGTGAGTGTTTGTAATTTAAATGGTAAAATTAAAACATTTGTATTATTTTATGCTACACTGAAAATGTCTTTATCTCAGCAATATTATAATGTTTGAATGAACTATGTAAATTCCTGGTGCATTTCTGCAGCTCAGTGACCCTCTAAGACTTTTGTTGATGATTCCAATGGCTAGGCTTTAGCAGGCAAGTTTTTAATAAAAAATGACTCAAGAAGGTCCAACTTGTCATTGCTATCAATACAATGCAAATTTTATAAACATACTAATTGTAACAACTCAAGTAGTGTTTTTGTTAAAATAAAGAAAAGACAAACTGTTTGCGTAATGTATGCCATGGATCGTGTACGCTGCTATTTAATGATTTGGTCAAACAGCTTAACCTGTCCACAGGCCTCTTAGGCACACACAGCGATGATTAACTTAGGTGTCCACAGCTATCCATCACTTGATACAACAGCTTTACATTTATAGCTCAGTCTATGTAGCTCTGAGGTGTTTTTCAGGATAGAATCATAAAACATGTATACTAGTCTGTGAACTTGATTTATAGCTTTCAAATATCTGTCTATATAGTACATCTGTATCACGCGTGAACTCTTGAACCCTTTGAGCCCTTGCCCCAAGCCCCATGAGTGTTCGGGGGACCTGTTGCCACCGATTTCTTTTATAATTGACTCAGGTTTGTAGGAACGCTGGGTCAAATGTTCCAGTTTATTAAAATGTCAGGCTACTGACGCTGACTCTGAAGGAGACTGACGTGGGGACGGGGAAGCTAAGAAGAGGGGTTCAGTCCTTGGGGTGTCCTGGAGGGGAGGGCAGCTCCAGAGGAGCCTCAGCCTCTGAAGGCTCCTCCCTTTCTCTTAGCAGAATGGGAAGCTGTCGTTGGCGTGATACCCACAGCACTTCCCACACAAGAGATGGGGACGTGGGCCCTGCCCCAAGCACTCAGGGTCTAGCATTGCAGAGGGACGCCCCATCATGAAGCAGTGTAGTTCAGAATCACTTCACTAGCTGGCAGGGGCTCCTCCAAACACTAACAGCAGAACGACCATAGGGTGCAGTCCACCGCTTCTGGCAAACACACAGAAGAACTGCACTTGAGTCTCCAGCAGGCATTTGGGCCCCCTTGGCTTCGTTCACAGCAGCCAAAAGGTAGAAGCCACGTGAGTGGCCATCAGCAGATGAATGGATAAGCGGGATGTAGTGTACGTGCAACAGAATGTTAAGTAGCTTTAAAGAAACCCAACACAGGCTGCAAGCTGGACAAACCCTGAAAGTTCACCATGGGTACCCATTGTGAAAATCATGAGTCAAACCTGCTGATGGAAACGCCTGCTGTTATTTATTGGTATCTTATTTGCACCTTGGCATTTTCTTTAAATGTAAATTTATTTTGCATTAACTAAATATCTTATCTAAATATTAAGTAAATATTAAGTAATTATTAAATAAAATAAATAAAAATAAATACTAAGTAAATATCAAATAAAATAAGTTCAATAAAATATTATATAAATATTAAGTGATATAAAATAAAATAAATTAAATGAAAATATAAGTAAATTTCTTATTTGCTCAATGTAGGTGGTGAATCTGTTTTCATCAGGGCTGCCCCAGGATCTCAGATTCCTCTGATCTTTACAATGGGAATGCGGTCAACGACCCTGAACTGTATACTAAAAAATGGAAAGATGCAAATCCTACATTATGTGCATGTAAGGACTATTGAAAAACAACATTAGCTACTAGTTCTCACACATTTACTTTCATTTGCCAGAGGATGCTTTTCACGAGGCCCAGCCCGGAGCCAGGGGCAGGCTGTAGAAGAGCCGGGCTCTTGCGTTTGCAGGACGAAGCCTTGGGAGGAAGAGGGGCCTAAGCAAGGAGGCTGGGTCCCAAAGCAGAAAGTTCCCGTGAAATGACTCTTCTGCAGGCAAACATCACCTCGAGGAAAGCTCACCTTGAGCATCAGAGGTCGAGGGGTCTGAGGTTCAAGGAAATCAGCAGACACTGAGACAAGACTTCCTCCTGCTCTGCCCCTGGGGCAGCAGCTGAGGCCTGCTCCGGCTCACGGGCAGTGGGACGTGGCAGATGCCACAGAGCTGTGGCTTTGTGTGTCCCCACAGCTTTCCCTACATGGCACTCGACACATTTCTGAGTGAGGAGTAGGCCTCATCCAGGAGGCCGTCCAAGAATCAAGGCCCCGCAGCAGGAGGAAGGGTGACCAGCGAGGGCAGCCTGGGCCCAGAAACCCGCTCCAGCCTCTCCACCGAAGGGCCCTCAGGGCAAGCCAGCGTTCCAGCCCGGGGCTGGGCATGGATTTGTGATCCTAATAAAACCGAAAATGGCCTTTTATTCCCTGGAGAGGGCAGAGGTTTTTATGGTGTGCAGGATGAAAACACAAACGGATCTTTACAATCTCCTGAAATGGAAAACCAAGAACCAGCCGGAGGCGGTGCTGGACAGAAGCCCACCCTGAGCCCCCAGCCCTCCAGGGCTCTCACGAGACCTTCCTTCCTTGCCCCAAGTGTGGACATTCAGACAGAGGAGGCAGGACACATCCGATGAAAAGTCATCAGAAAGGGGGCTGGGGGGTGGCTCAGTGGTACAGCACCTGCCTAGCACACACGAGGCACTGACTTCAAGTCTCAGCACCACATATAAATAAATGAATAAAATAAAGGTCCATGAACGTCTAAAAAAAAATTTAAAAAAAAGTTATCAGAAAGTGACTTGTTCTGTGTGGTGTTAATTTCGCGTCAGCGTGGTGGCGAGCCCTGGTGTTCTGTCAAACACCACCAGACCTTGCTCTGAGGGTAATCTTCAGATGCTATTAACATTTAGATTGCCTGATTTTGGGTAGAGCCCATGCCTCCATGAACAAGCCCGCCTGCTCCGCTCAGTTGAAGCTCTTAAGAGCAAAGGTGGAGGTCCCAGGCAGAGGAGGAATTCTGCCCACTGACCGCCCTTGCACTAGAGAGGGCCACATCAAGTCTGCGGGAGCTTCCAAAGTGCAGGCTGCTCTGCAGATGACAGACCACCCGGAAGATGGCAGACCCACCACCCCACAATCATAGGAGCCAATGCCTCAAAATATCTCCTCCTCTCTCTGCACGTATTCTACCCACATTGTACACATATCACCCCTCGGCATCCATGGGGACGTTCCTGGATCCCACTGGACACCAAAGTCTGCAGTCCAAGATATAAATTAGAGCAGTGTTGGTAATAACCTACACAGGTACACTTTAAATCATCTCTAGATGACTTATAATACCTAACGCAGTGCAAATAGCTGTCTACCGAAGATAGCTGTGTTGCTTAGGGAATGATAACAAGAAAATAAATTCTGACAACGTTCAGGACAGAGGCAATTTTCTCTTCCAATATTTTCAAACTATGATTGGTTAGCTCTGCAGAGTCTGAGGTCCAGCCTCACGTGTGCGTGAGCGTTCTGTATGCCTGCCTGTTGTGTGACATCGTGTGGCATAACACATCTCCTATTGGCTCTGGTTTCTTGGAAATTTGGAAATTAATCAATGGTACTTGTGAAAATTATGGGTCCTACTTGAAGATGAAAATGCTTGATTTTGTTTATTGATACTTTATTTTTACTTTGGCATTTTCTTTAGCAAAACACGCTTAGCATAAATGTGAATTTGTGGCTTCATCAGGGCCACTCCGGGACTCTCGGGTTTTCCTAGAGTTCTGGAGTCCTTGTGGGCTGCCCACCTGGCTCTGCAGCCCCTGAGGGTCCTGCCCTCCCTCCCTCCCTCTGGCTCCTTCCCAGGGTCCTCTCCCCACCTGAACCTGTTTAGTTTAGTCCTTTTCGCTGTTTCTCTGACCCCTGTGGAAGAAGGCCTCCGCTCCCATGCCTGCCCCCTGCTCCTCTCTGAGTCTCATCTCAAAGGTCCCTCCCACAGAGGTGACATGGCCAGGTGGGCTCTGCTGTTGTGGTGAGTGAGGTCAGAGGCTCAGAGCTCTCCTGGAGAATCGTGACCCTTGCACCAGCTTGCCCACGGTGTCTCCCACACTCTGCCCCCAGCCCACCTCTGTTTGGGGGCCGTGATTGAGGGTGGGAAGTATGGAAGTCAACTGTTGGTGAGTGACAGCCCGTGGTGGAGCCAGGCTCCTGCTTGCGGGGCAGGAAGCTGATGGAGGGGGCTCAGCACCCTCCTGGACCACAGTGACCTCTCTGCAGGGAGGGAAGTGGTAGAGCTCAGCACACCCCAGTGCTCCCTGCATGACCAGGGCTGAGCCTGGCCTCCCCCACCCGCCAGGCAGGGGTCATTGTGGGGACCAGATTCCAGACTCCCCAGGGCTTTCTTCAGCTCCCTCCTTGGTATCACCTCCTCCTCCATGCCTCCCAGGAAAGGCTTCCCTCCAACATCCTCCCACCTGTTGAATTATGTAAAGGGAAAACAACGAGAAACAGGAAAGACTAAAGTCTGCTCCAAATGAGTGGATCCTCTGCACCCGGAGGGCAAGGCCCCGCCAAGAATTGCTCCTGCAGGGTCAGGGCTGAGTGGCTTCCTGGTGGTCCTCAGGCTACTGTCCCATGGTGGGGACCTCTTGGATGTCACCAGAAATCCTTGCCCATCCCTTTAAAACATTACTTGAAGCACTCGGGGGCTGTTCATTTGCATACAGATTTCTGTGAACAAACACTGGGCTGTTTGGGATGGAAACAGGGATGGAACCCAGGGGGCTTAACCACTGAGCCCATGGCGCCCTGTAATTTGTTATTATTGCTGTCATGGAAGCCATCAAGAAATGGCCTTACCAGGGCCCCAAACCACACAGGCCAATCTGTCGTTGAAACAGCAGTCAGTGGTGACCAGGGGCCGTGAGGAGGCCAGAGGAGCGTCCTGCTGGTTACTTTGGGAAAGCAGCCCTGAGTCGTGGAGCAGAATGTCACCGGGGCTGTGCAGGAAAGAGAGCCGGGAAGGAGGAGGGAGCTGAAGCCCACCCGGGGGAGGCGGGCAGGGAAGACAACTGGGTGTGCGCCCAGGAGGTTGGGGTTCGTAGAGGGGAAGAGTGGGGAGAAAAGAAGCAGCAGGATTTTGAAAGGGTGAAATCTGCATCGTTTTTCTTTCTTTCTTCCCTTTGTTTGGTTTCTTTTCCGTATGGACCAGTACTTGACCCACCCTACGTTGTTAAGTGGATGTGTAAAATCCACAATTGTTGTTCCTCAGTGCTTATACCAGGTCACTTGGCCTTGACAGAAGTTCTAGTTGGTTTCAGTTGGAACCACACGTAGCTCTGAAACAGGCCACGGAGGTGGGAATTATGTCAGTGAGAATTTCATTTTTTCAAATTACGGCATGAATTTTTTTCCTGAAAAAGCAGCTAAGCGGTACTGAATCTTCCACAGTAGTGTCTCCTCTCCTTATCTCACGGTGCAGGAGTGAGTCACAGAGTCTCAGAACTATTCCTTGGCCACATTCCCTTGGTAAAAAAGGCGTGTTGAGTAATGACTGGCCGTGCCACTGCCCTACCTGTTAAATTATTTTCCTTTATTGGCAATACTGTGATATTGCACATACTATTTGCGATACTATACTTCCCCCTGGTGGAGATAAACAGGCAATAGCAACTATAATCTTCCTTTTCCTGCAGGCCCGGCGCAGAACCCGAGAAGACCAGGAAGGAGAACCTGGTCTGCTTACTTCCGGACCTCCACTCCAAACCCCCTCCCCTCTCCCCTGGACTGCGTCTGCAATGTGTTTTCACTCTTCAATGGCCTCGCCATCTAACTTCTTTTGTAGTGGTATTTAAGTGAAAAGGTACCTCAGCTCCTAAGATTTCATCAATGAATAATGCTCTCTGCTGGCCCTGAAGCACACACCTGTGATCCCAGCTACTCTGGAGTCTGAGGCAGGAGGATGGCAAGTTCTAGGCCAACCTGGACAATTTAGCAAGACCCTGTCTCAAAAAATAAAAAGGGCAGGAGATGTAGCTCAGTGGTTGAGGGGCCTGGGTTCAATCCCCACTACTTCGAACAAAGAGAAAGGCTTTTACCTTTGAGAGCCAGTTTTAGACATAAGCAATGAGTGGAGCTTATCGTCATACATTAAATAGTGCCTTTGCTTGATATAATTCTAGCTAAAGCTAACATTTTCTATTTTATCCCTACTATGGTTTAATATCTTTATTTAAAATAGACCAAAAAAAATGACCAAACTTAGTAGGACAGTCTTTTATTTTTTTTAAACTTTTATACTCCTAGTGAATGAGTCATTTTGCTTGATTGATCGGCAACAGCCTCCGCTTTTCAATCAATTAATCACGGTCACATCATTTAAACAATTAAATCACAGTCACAACATTAAACTGTCATCAGAGGGAAGACTCCAGTTTTGTCACCTATAAAAACCAATCAATCAATAAAACCTATCAACCGAGCAAAATGACTACCTCTCTTAAATGGCCTTTCTCCAATATGAGGGAGGACCCTGGACAGACTCAGGGCTGAGCCGTGCGCGACAGCTCGGCGTGTGCAGCCAGCCAGGGGCTCTCAGAGCCAACCGGGAACCCAGGGAGCAGCAGGTCACCAGAAAAGAAATGAAGTAAACTGACAAACGAGAAGAGCATTTATTGAAAGGTAAAGGCTCTTAGTGTTAAAACACAAAATTAAATGAACTTCTGCTGAAGGAACAATTTGTGATTAAGTTGAAAGTTTACCAAATATGAAAAATGCACAGGCGCTGGGAAGAGCTGGGAAACTTCAGTGGTTCCGGGAGACAGACAGGAAGCGATCCTGGGGGCAGAGGCGTCTCCTCCATGTCTCGGCCACTGCCGCCGCCGTTCCTAGCTACCCAACCACCGATGAAGTAAAGAGACGCCATGACACAATGGCCAATTAAAGTCCTAGAGACGGACTGGACCTTCACAGAGGGTGCTACAGACAGCTTCCAAACATGCATAAAGCAAAAACTGAAATAGAAGGAGAAATTAGCAGAGCACGTTGGCAACAGAAATATATACGCACAGTCAGGTCGACTGGCAAGTGACTCTGGGCGCTCACTGGGGCGCTCACGCTGACCTCTATGGTGTGCCTGGGCCTGTGCACCCCGGGGCTTGCAGTGAGCGCCCTCACCCCTGTGGTCCATGGCTGCTCCTCGGGTTCCACCCGCTGCCCAATGTAGATGTGGTTCTATTTCCTCACAGAGATGAGGAACTAAGAGCCAAATGGCATCTTATTGTGATTTTATCCGAAGTTCTCTAATGAGGGCTGGAGATTTGGCTCAGTGATGGGGCCTGCCCTCAGCATACGTGAGAGCAAACAATAGTCACCATGGATGGTGGTGATGGTGAGGGTGAGGGTGACACACAGCAGCGGGGCTGGGGAAGGCTGGGCCGGCTACGCCCCCTCACTGGCCTTATAGCAGTGAGCCTCCTGCCCTCCCACAGAGACTGGGGCAGAGACCTTGCTGTGGCTTGATGTGTCCTCCAAATTTCATGTGTTGGGAACTTAGTCCCCAGAGTCATATGTTTGAGGTCTATGGAGGTGGGGACTTTGAGAGGTGAGCGTCATGGGCTCTGCCTTTGTGGATGGATTGATCCACGCATGGGTTTGTGGATCCACGTGTAGGGAGACAGTGGCTATGTTATAAAGGCAAGCTCTCTCTGGCATGTTCCCTCCGTCTCAATACATGGTGCCTCTGCTATGTCGTGACCCAGATGCCAGTCCCATGCTGTGGGCTTCCCAGCCTCCAGAACTGTAATTTATTCTATTCTATTTTATTCTTCATAAATCAGCCAGTCTCAGGCATTCTGTTACAGCAACAGAAAACAGGCAGTGCCCTGGATACCTCTTGATAGTTGATCCTAGGTCCTTGAGAAAGACAGCCCTGGGTTGTAAAGATGCATCTCTAAGGGACAGAGAGAGGGTTTATAAATGGTAAGTCCCTAAAGCAAGGACTCCAAGAAGAGGGAGGGCGAGGTGGTCTTCAGGGTCCAGCTGGGGCAAAGCATTCCTTCTGCCAGGCTGAGCCTTCCCAGGCAGGGGCGGAAGGGCTGGAGCTGACATCCTGGGGCACAGTTGTTCAAGTCCCTCAGTGAGGAGATGGGCAAAACCACCGCGACGCAGGTGTGCATCTTACAGGCAAGGTCGAGGCCCCGTGGAGAGGAGGGCACAGGGGCCTGACCGAGGCTCATGCAGGGAGGCACTCTAATGCCACTTGGTTTTACACCTGTCTCGTGTCAGGACCACCAGTGTTTCTCTAGGCCACCGTGTGCGCCCTTGCTCTATCTATATTTTATTTTATTTTTGTGGTCCTGGAGGTTGAACCGGGGGGGCTCTACTACCAGGCCCATCCCCAGCCCCGTTTTACTTTTGTTTTGAGGCAGGGCCTCGCTACGCTGTGGAGGCTGGCCTTGAACTGTGGATCGTTGGCCTTAGCCTCTGGAGTCGCTGGGCTAACAGGTGGGCACCACCCACCTGCTGGTCTGTATCAAAGTCAGTGTGTCTCACATTTTTCTATTAAGATGTTTGCTACGGGTTGTGGAGTTTGTATTTCCCAGTTTATCTAATTTTTATTTTTCATGCTACCAACTTCTCTTGGTTTGGGTTCCCTGGTTTGCCGGTTTCTGGTATTGTCTTTGCTCTTCACCTCCTTTTGATTCATCCTTATCTGTCGCTCTTTTTCCAACTTTCTAGTCCCAGAGTATGGAACTCACTGGTTTTCGTCTTTCCTGTTTCTTAGTGAATTTACATTTCCCCATAAATACTGATCTCTGCTTTTCGACACGCTGATCCAGGTTCCGTTATAATCCAGCACTAGTTACGTCATTAAATTATAGATGTTTACCTTTAAGTCCAATTTTTGCCTAGAAATACATTGTTTAGTTTGTAGACATGGGGATTTTTTCTTAGTTCAAAATCAATTCCATTATGAAAATTGTTTTTTCCCCCTAAAACAAGGCTGATGTTTTTATGGATATTTTATGGGTGCTTGAAAATAATGAGTTTTGCTGGTGTGGAGGACAGATTTCAAGCTTAGTAATTGTGTTGTTCAGCTCTTCTAATTACATTTGACTAATGCATTTTATTTTTTTCCCAAATCTGTTTTGGTTTGCTGCACTTGTTATTGTAATCAAGCAATTTACATACAAAGTGCACAACTGAAATATTAGTATTGAAAGAGCTTTTCTACAAACCAAAGATGATGCCTTCAGGAAGACAAGCAGAAGGGATCTGCTTCAAAATGATGTGGAATTCAGCGATGAGGGTTAGTACAATAATTGCCAAAGCTGGAAACGTGTGAATCGAGTACTGATTCTGCACTTGGACTTGTCGGGCTGTCCAGAAGGTCCTGCTTGGTTTTGCAGAAAATGAAAGGATACATCTCAAAGGCTGCTCTCTGGGTGTGTTTTACAGTCGACGTGACTCAGGGTTCCCGTCAATGGCAAGGCATTGCGGTAAAAACTCGTCTATTTTGATTTATTATAGGCTTTAAATTGAAATAAAGTATGCATTTATGTATTTTTAAATTTCCTACCCCTAGTTGTTTGATTAGTCAACCAGTTAACCATTTTAACAGCTTAGACAAGAGGACGTCAGCCACACGTCCACTACTGTCCACCTCCCAGAAAGACAGAGGGTAACTATTCTTTTTTTTTTTTTTAATTTTTAATATTTATTTTTCAGCAGACACAACATCTTTGTTTGTATGTGGTGCTGAGGATCGAACCCGGGCCGCACGCATGCCAGGCGAGCGCGCTACCGCTTGAGCCACATCTCCAGCCCCCGAGGGTAACTATTCTAACATCAGCAGCGCTGCAGGCCGGGGGAGGGGGACAGATGGTTACATGCATCTTTTGTCAATTTGACAATTTTTATGTCAAATGTATATTATTTTTGTGATTAGAGAGGATTTTTTTTTTAAAGAAGAAAATGAGAAATACTTATGCCATGAGGGTGGGAAAGGAAGGGCTGACAGAGGGCCACAGCGGGATGCCTGGCAGGACTTCCCAGGTCTTAAAGCACAATCACCCCACCTTCACCTGAGCCTTGAGCGTGGGTCCATTCGGAGCATCCAGGATGGGTTAGTGGATTGTCAGGGAAGAGCTCCGTGTCCTCCCAGGCCAGCCCTCCTCCCCAACACGCTCCGTGTACAGAACCAAACAGCACCTTCCTGAACACCTGTGCTCCAATGCTCTGCTTCCTTGGGCTACGGGAAAGGAAAAGGAAAACTGAGAAAGCAGTAAAACCCTCTGCCATGCAGTGGGGGCCTGTGCTCCCGGACACCGTCAGTGGGAGCCCTGCTGGGACTGGCCCTGCCCCACTACATCAGAAGACGGGCAGTGGGACAGGTGGGTCACCTGCTCTGGGTGGAAGGAGAAACCCAACAGTGTGGTCAAGGTGGACCCTGGCACATTTTCAGATTAGGTCGCACAGGACACGAAGGAGGTTTTTGAGGGAAGTCACTCCTGGAGGCAGAACGGACAGACTGACCACTCTGGGGAGCAGCTCCCTGTGGTAAGGGCAGGGGTTGGGTGCCGGCTGGGGGGATGGAGGAGACCATCTTGCCAGTAGCCTCGATGGTGCCTTCACCGTCTGAGCTGGACTGAGAGTCTCTGTGCCCAGAGTCGGCCTGGGAGGGTGCTGACGCAGATGACAGCGGAGGGCCACTCAGGGGTGCGTCCCAGAGACACACAGCACGGGGCCTCTCCATCTGGCCTCCTGGGTCAGGGTCGGCTTCAGTCGTTGCACCCTGAGGCCACCCTCTGAGCTCTCAGCTTCTCAGCTGCTGCCAAGACCCTAGCTGGAGAACCTGTTCTGGGTTTCTGGGGGGTCCACGGTCAGTTTTCTGCGAAACCCCGACCGTGTGAGATGCGTCTGTCTCCCTCAGTGCCTTCAGTTCTTCTTCCCTCCGTCGCTTTCCTGTTAGATCCTGCTGCCAGGAAACCTCATCAAGGCAGTTGGTCCATCCTCCTCGGAGCCCTGACCATGTTCTGGGATCTGAACTGCCCCCACACTCCTGCTACTTCCTGCCGTTTGTTCCTGTAGCCTTTCGTGTAGAGACCGGGGTCACAAACCTCCTCTGGACGCCTCTGGATCTTCAGGTTTTCCAACTTTCTCCAATTCTTCTCGCCTCCTTTTGGTCTGTCCACCTGGCCCTGCCTCCGACACAGACCTCTTTTTGACGACAAGTAACCTCCATCCTGATGGCACCATCAGTCTGCTCTTGCTTCCAAGGAATTCCGATGGAGAATCTCAGGGCCCAAGGAGCTTTAGTGACGGAGTCCAGTCTACCCAGCAGGGAAGTGACAGGCCACCTCCTCATGGGTTCCCAGCCTGGCCAGGACCAACCGCACTTGCCGACCAGCAAGCAGGAGGCAAGACTCCCTGCCCTCGGTAGAGCCCACACCGAACCCACCTCAAAGGTCACTTGCTCTTAAAAAAAACAAACAAAGGAAGAGAAAAAGAGGGAGAGAAGAAAGAAACCAAGCTGCTGTGGGGTCTTGTGTGTGGTTGCAGATGAACGTGGGCTGGGGCCCTGGCCTCCAGTGGCTGGCCCCCAAGGTGGCACACTCAGGTCCCTGGAGCCCAACTGGATGCTCGCAGAGACCACTCTCAGCTGCAGGTTGGGTTATTAGGGGGAAGCTACCAAGGCTGAGCCCCCCGGAGTCCTGAGCAGAAGACACAAGCCTTCCAGCAGGGCCTCCAACCTCCAGAGGACATTCCCCCACGTTCTGTTGCAGAGTGATCATGAAGACCAGCCTGAATTCCAAGGGAGGGGCTGAGACCCTTCCTCTTGGGGGACAGAGCAACATGACAGCGCAGAAGAGCGTGTGGATGAGACGTGGTTGAAGCCACCTTTGGAAAAGCGGATTTGCCACAGTCAAATGGCTGAAGCTCACCCAGGACACGGTGAGCCGTGTTCCTTTACTCCAAACCCTATTGCAATGAGGTTTGCAGATATTGACTGCATCATGGTGTTTGGTAATTTTTTTCCAATAAAAAATATTTGAGAACATTTGCATTTTTGAATGTTAGTATCAGGACTGCCACTCAGAAAGTCCTAAAGCCAGCCGGAGTTTCCTGCCTGCTTCGGATTTGCCTGTCACTTAGCAAAGGGCCGGGAAGGGACTATTAATTCACAGCTCAGCTATTTTCTTAGATGAACACAGCGTGTTTGGGTTGCTGATTGGTTATTGGTAATAAAGCTGTTTTCCTAGGCATAAAAATAAGACTGAGTAACTGCTTTCTATATTGAAGTCATGAATTGCTCCAGGTACCTTCCTGTCCCCAGGACATCGGAAACAAAGGCCTGAGTAATTTTTACAGCCTCCTTCCTTTCCCCCAGAGCCACATGGATTATTTTCTTCCCCTCTGTCTCTTGTTCTAGAACATCATTTCCTAGTTCATTGGAAGATTCTGGAAGGCTGGGAGGAGGGATGGGGAAGCACAATGTCAAAGGTCACCGCATTCTCCCAGCCAGGCATGTGTCTCAGGGACTGAGTTTGTTTTTCTTTAAAGAGACATACTCGATTTGGTTCTGTCCCCCGAGCCTTAATGTGATTAAGAGCATGGGTGATGGACAGGGCCAGAATCTTTCTACAGAGTATGCCAATAAGCAATGCCCCCAGCTGTCCGTTGTATTCATTAGGCTCTAGGTGAGGTCAGAATTGCTTCATTCATTACTGCTTAGAGTGGACCCTGGACACCTGCTTTACTCATCACCATGATTAACTGTCATTAGAATTTGGTGGTGGCCTACATTCAAATCACGCCTGACGGGCAGCTGGGGGACTTGCAGATCTTCTCTGAAGTGCCTCAGCTGGCCTGCCCAGACAGCCCCGTCCTCCCCAGACCAGCTCTGCCCCGCTGCTCTTCCTGAGCCATGGAGAGCTCAGAGATGCCCAGGAATGAGCAGGAAGAGCCAGGGAGCAGGGTCCCGTCTGCTAGGAGGGGGGTTCACAGGTGAAGACGTTGTCATAAGTCGGTTTCCATCTTTGGTGGCAGCGGGAGTCACTGCAAAGAGGATAAGAGTCTGAGCTACAGCAGGGGTTGTGGGAGCCACAGGGGTGGTAGAGGGAGGGAGGGAGGGACGGTTGCTGGGACCTGATGACACCACAGCAGACAGGGCCTCCTGGCAGCACCGTCCTAGCCACTCGAGGGCTCAGTCAAGACGGGTATGGCCTGTACTCCTTGCAGCCACTGCTCCCCGGCCTGTGTCCCTGAGCTCCTCAGCTCATGTTCCCCAGTTCTCCTCTGGTGTTTTATTTAATCTCCGACCATCAGAGACATCTTTCTGCTGACATTTTTCTGGCTGCAGTCCACATCTACTAATCAAAAAGGTTTGTAGCTCTTCTGTAAAACCAAGCATGGTCCCAACATCAGTAGCCCAGTGCCTGCGCTCAAGTGGCTAAATTGACTATCCCACAGCAGCTCAGTCCTGTGGAGATAATGATATTGGGGTCCCAATCCTTTGGGGGTTGACTTTGCCTTTTATAACTTGGGCTTGGCTTTGCAGCAGGAAGACCACCTTGACCTTCATGCCCAGACTCTAACAGCCCCCACTGGCCCTCCTGAAATGGATCCAAACCTTTATTTATATAAACAATCGCCCAGTAACCAATTAGTGGCTGTTAAGAAACCTCAATCATCTACAAAAGCTATAGTTTAGACAACTACTAAACCATACCCTCTTGGTAAATTTTATTTTCTTGAGTCACTTTCACGTTAAACAATTAGAGATAGGAAAATACATTTCATCTTCAAGCTCCTGTTTAGATTCAGCCAACAGGTGGTATATGAGCTGAAATGAGTATTTACCAAACAAAAATAATCTTGAAGGTGGCGTTATGTCCCTGTTATAAACGTTAAAGAAAAATTGGGCCACAGCTGGAGGGAGGCAGAGTCCCTCCTGGTCCTTGGTCTTTCTTCTTCCTCGTCCCACGGCTCATTGCAAATCTCTGTTGAAGGGTCACCCGTGGCCCAGAGCTGGAGCCCAAGCTGCACCAGGGTCCTCCACGTAACTGGGAGTTCTCCAAATTAACCTCTGTGCACAACATGAGCACAGAAGGGTGGGCAGTGGTAAATGTGCTCATTTGAAGCTTCAGAAATCTTATCAAAACAGTGACCGCAACAATTGTTTTCAACTTAGATCAAAAAAGTTCCTTTCTCAGGCAGCGTGTTTTTATCCCGGGCTTTGTGTGGAAGAGAGCCGCTGAACTTGAGCTGGTTTCCTTGTTCTTTTGCAACTTACTTCAGACAATGGCCACTGCTGCACCCTGGCAGGGCCTCCCCAGTCTTGAGAACGTGCCCTCAGGCTTCATAGAAACAGATCGACAAATCCACCACCGTGAGTCCCTGCAGGGTCTGCTCAGGAGGAGGGTCCCCTCCTGAGACCTGCCTCAAGGAGACATTTTTCCTGAACCTGGGGTCTGATGACTCCTTGGTAATCTCCCAGAGCTAAGGCCTCAGGCTGCCTGACCATCACAGTTACCTCAGCTCCTGGAATCCACCCAGGAGTGAGGGGATGAGGGATCCCTTGGGATGAGTCTTCAGAGGGACTTGGGGACACTGAGGTTGTGAGCTCCCTGTAGAATCTGCAAAGGTCCCCTGTGGCTGCACTGAACTGCTCCCTCACCCCCGGGCCAGGCATCCACACCCTCCAAACCCCACTCTTGTTCCCACCTGCACAGAGTGTTTCCTACCCCCCTAAATCTCAAATGAAAAATCAGCCTGATGACTAGTAATTATGAGAGTGGCATATTGAACTTCTTTGAGAAAAAAGCTAAACATAAACTATAATAAATATCTCTAATTTTTTAATAGGGAAAGTTATTGCTTTCCAAAAATAGCATGAATGTCCTATGGCCAACGGAATACAGGGTGAGCATCCTTAGTCCAACACACCTGAAATCCCGAATGCTTGAAAATCTGAAGTTTTGGGGGCATCGGCATGACACTGCAAGTGGATGATTTCATGTCACAAAACTTTGTTTGATGCACAAAGCTATAACACGTATTGTACAAAGTTTCCTTTGGGCTATGCATATAAACTCAGGAAAACCCAGTGTGTGAGAAACAGCCACCAAAGGCAGAGGGTACAGTGAGACCACAGAGAGAGGACAGGGCCAACTGCACAAAGCACAACTGTTAGGCACTGTGGACAAAGTGCTTCCTCGGCAGGAGGAGGGGGCTCGCACACTGAGAGAGAACGAGGTGGGCCTCAGCCAACTGGGATGTTGAACTTTCTCAAGAATGACTGACCAACCAGTCAGTCAAGGCGACCTCATCTGGCACCATGGCTTGGCTAGCTATCTTCACGACTTGGGTCAGTGGGGTTTGGAAGGCAGGGCAGGGTCAGCTGCTGAGCAAAGTGGTGGTTTCCACCAAGAGGGCTGTCGTTCTGTTAGCCCAGATCCCTGCAAATGTGGACATGGAACAATGAGGTTTGTGCTTAGACTCGAGTCCCAACCCAAGACAAAATAGGAACTCGGAGACACTTCTGCTCCCGAGCATTTCAGATCAGAGCTACTCAGCCTGCCATAGCACCCACGGGCCCCCCGCCCAAGATGTCCCCCTCCGACTCCCCTGAGACATGGCAAGGGCTGAGCGGACTCGGGGCGGGGGGGAAGCATCCAGCTCCAGGAGCTCACGACTGTCTGCCATGAGCAGGGGAAGCTCCCAGGAGCAGGAAGCCCAGCCACAGAGAGATCTAGACCACGGGGACCTCCGCTGCGGCTCCTCAGGGCCTGGGGTCCCTCGACGTCACAGTACTGTGAGTGAGCTGCACCTGGGGGCTCAGTTGAAGCCGTCCTCTCTTCACTAAGGCTGCGACTGGTTTGGGGGTGTGCTATGTTGTCCTGGGGTAGCAGTGTGCATGGTGCACTGGTTGCTGGGGCCAGAGAGGACACCCGATCTACAGGGTGAGCAAAAATAACCAAGGATCAGCAAGCTTTCCTTCATCCAGCAGCAGAGTCAATCAGCCAGGCATCGGGGGGCTCATTTTTGGGGTGGAAAATGGCCCCCAGTTATAGAAGCCTGTTTTTCATCTGGTAGCAATGAGGGTGAATTCATCATTGGAAACTGAGGCAGAATGTGTTGGTTTGGGCAGTCAGGAACAAAGTTGTAAAAAATCTGGAACTTACTGGGAAGGGTTGAAAGCTCAGAATGCAGCCGGAGCTCACTGCGCATCTTCTTCCTCTGGGACCTGTTGTCACCCGGACTCAGCAGCAAGGGACAGGGTGAAAGTCCATGGCCCCGCGCTCAGTCGCCTCAGGACTCAGCGTTCCTGGTTGGGGGTGGGGGGGCTGTCT
Organism: Marmota marmota marmota; assembly: GCF_001458135.2. Taxonomy (NCBI): domain Eukaryota; kingdom Metazoa; phylum Chordata; class Mammalia; order Rodentia; family Sciuridae; genus Marmota; species Marmota marmota. The sequence goes on from NW_026000005.1 coordinate 49,231,349, forward strand.
TGGGGGATGTTATTTGCACAATCCTTCCTACAGGAAGTGCAGGATCAGTTCAGAGACCTCTCGCTTTTCATGGTCACATTTCACACTGACATATGGGCTCGTACCTGTCCACGCTTTCATTTTAAAGCAATTAACAACCACAAGAAAATACATTTCCCTTCTTCAGAGCACACTACCACAGACCGGGGGCTAAAGCAGCACACACTTGCCATCCCAGGGTTCTGGAGGGCAAAGTCGGACGTGGGTCCTCAGGGCTACACTCCAGGGGTCACAGAGCTGCGTTCCTTCTGGTGGCTCCAGGGGGAAGTCTGCTCCCTGCCTTCCCTGGGATCTCTCTGCCACCTGCATTCCGTAGCTTGTGGCTGCCTCCTCCATCTTCCAGTGTCTCCCTCCTCACACACGGCCTCCTCTGAGGCTGACCTCCTGCCTCTCTCCTACAAAACCTTGTGATGACCTTGGGCCACCCAGGTATTCTGGGGGAATCTCCTCCTCCAACATTCCCAGCTCAGTCCCATCTGCAAAGTTCAAGGTGTAAAGTAAGACGTCGGGGGTTAGGACCCTGGGATTTGGAGGTGCGAATTTGGGGAGAGGGAGGCCAACATTCTGCTTAGAATTGGGCTTTACCCTCCTTTCTGCTTTTGGTACTGGGGATTGAACCAGAGGTGCTTTACCACTGATTCACATCCCCAGCTCTTTTTATATTTTATTCTGAGACAGGGATTCACTAAATTGCTGGGGCTGTCCTTAACTTGAGATCCTCCTGCCTCAGGCTCCCACGTGGCTGGGATTACAGGTGTGAGACACAGTGCCCGGCACTCTCACCATTTCTGAAAAATATTAGGATAAAAGGATATTAGATTTGGCTGCTCATTTCTCTGTCTTCAAAATTAGAACAGTTTGTCTTAGTTTATATTTGAAGGCCAAGGAAATTCAATACGTAACTAATAATCGCTGGTTATTAGGCTAATCTGTCATCCAGGACGGGGCCGCGCTGTTCATTGCACCGCATGGGAGTCGTGATTCGTTATCATTTCTACTCAGGCTCTGCACAGGTCTTTAAAAATGACTTTAGGCTCTTTACAAACTTAAAATAGAATGAATAAAAAACCCAAGTAAGGCTCCAAGAGACCAGGAGATGCTCCCAGCATGGCAGGTGTCGGCTGAGGGTGTGGCTTCAAGGCCGTGTGCTTGGCTAGTTGTTTCTTATGGGGTTTCCGTTTCCTGGTCCTGCTGTGTGACAGGCAGAGCAGGCACAGAGCTGGACGGCACTCGGTGTGCGCTGGGTGCCAGGAGAGCTGGCCCTCTGTGTCCTCCTCCTCCCTACCTGGGCCTGTCTGCTGGAGACCTGTCTCCAGACAACCCCCTGGTCTTGTCCCCTCTGCCTGCCACTGTTCCGGGTCAGTCCTCGACTCCTGCTCCCTCAATGCTCCTCGGACAGGGTCCCCAGCTCCCCGCTGGTATCCAGCCTCCCTCTGCTGACCCTGGAGTCCCGGACCAGCATGACCAGCACCCCACACAAGCATGGTCTCCTTGTCCGCCTGCCTGGACTGAGCCTCCCAGGTGGGTCCAGCACCCCTCTGCGCTCCCTGAGGAGGCTCTTTTTTCCTCCCAGCCCCCTGGAGTGGGAGGTGGACCCAGTGTGGGGGACCAGCATTCTCCTGGCTGAGCGGATTCCAGACTCGCCACCCACACCCTAGCCAGCTCACCCCAGGGTGCAGAACCCTGCCCCTCGCCCCGCCCTGATGTCCCCCCTGACCCTGCTTGCTCTCTGCCTTCTCCAGCCCAGCCCATGCTCCCAGCCCTGGTCCTGCTGTGTCCCAGCCAGGCTGTTCCTGGCACAGGGGCTCAGGCTTGCCAGCACCGTCTCCAGTTTGCTCAGACAGCTCATGCCACTCTCAGGCCCTTCCCCACGTTGGCACTGGGTGGGGGGCTGCAGAAACTCACCCAGGCACTGTAGGCTGCTGATCCCCAGCTCCGGCTGACACTTGGGCCTCTGAGCAGTTCACACGCCAGCACCTGCCCCCCCCCCACCCCACCCTTCCGTCACCTGGGCTCTTCCAAACCTTGACCCCTCTCCCCATGTGCCAAGTCCCACGTGCACTGCTGTGCCCAGCTTCCAAAGACCCTGCATTCAGCTCTGCAGAGGCGACCCAGAGGGTGGAGAGCCACCTTCATCCGGGAGGCCAGAGTGCAGTTCCACCACTGCAAGCATTGCCTTCTCTGGCTGGGTCTTCTCTGGGCCTCTGAAGACTGGGGGCAGGCACAGTGCACTCACACAGTATTTTTAAACTGTGCAGAGTGGGACTGAACTCATGCTCACCACCTGCATCGTCTTGCTCCGATCACACTGGACATGGTGTTTCCCTGGAGGTCACTTTCCTGGGAAGGAGAGAAGGGAAAGACCCCACACGGCGCTGATTGTGCCATCATTCAAAAGGCATGTGTGCCAGATGCCCCTCGTCCTGGAGACTCCAAGGTGATCAGGAAGCCGCCCTCTGTGACGGCCTAGTAGCGATAGTACAGTATTGATGAACTAACTTTAACAGGAAGTCTTCAGAAACAATTTCAAGTTGACACAAAGTATCCTTGAGCTTTAGTGGAGAGGTGTCTCCTGGATCACTGGTGGCCCCAGGGCTCCTGATGAATTCAGAGGAGACCCACTCTTGAGTTTCTGGAGGAAGTCAGGGCCTTTCCAAGCCTTCTCGGCCCATCAAGCAGACAGACATCCAACATTCACCCCATGACCTGCATGCCCAATGGGGCAGTGCCCAGGCTCAACTGGGCATGGCTTAGAAAGGGAAGGAGGAGAGACCCACGGCAGGATGACCTTCATGGTACCGGGACCTCCACCTGGACTCCCAGTGAACATCCCTGAGACACCCTGGTGTGGGTCAGCTGCCTCACCCTGCAGCGGGGAGTCTGGGAGCACAGGGAGGGGGAGGCCCCCGCACCTCAGGGTCTCCTCCCAGCCACAGAAAGCCAGGCAGGACTGACCAGAGGATCCCTAGCAAGATCCCAGAGGACCACCAGCTCTGTCCTTTGTTCTACTATAGCATGTCCCACACCGAGCGTCTGAAAGGTGAATAGTCCTACGAAGCTTATCACAGAGACCACAGTCCCCTTCCCAGGCAGCCACCTCCACCAGCCTCAGCTGATCCTTGGTGTCCACCCACACCACACACAGAGCCCCTGGACTGAGCCAGCTGGTCACTGTCTGGCTTTCGCATGGTGGTTGAGGATGCCACAGCACTTTACCTTCACTGTACGACACGCATGTGACACAGCTGCGTGCGCCTCCTGATGAAGAGACATGGCAGCTTTGGTGAGGTCCAGTGGGCGTTTACCTCAATACAAACTTGCCACTCCTTGACAGCCGGTTTCACTAGGCCAGGTGATCCCAAACCAACCTAGGGCTTGCTGCCAAGGTGTTTTGTAGATGTGGCTGATGTCGCCGGCTTTAAGTGAAGGAGATTGTCCTCAACAACAGGCCCGGCCCCTCCAATTAGTTCAGAGACCCTAAGTGCCAGACTGAGGGTTCCCGAGGGTGAAGAAATTCCTCCTCAAGACCAGCACCCACTCCGGCTCCTGCCTGACTTAGACACACACACACACACACACACGCACACACGCACGCGCACACACACAGCCTCTAGCGCGTCCCCTCTGGGTGCTGGTCCCTGTGAGCCCTGGCGGCGGCTGCTCTACAGCACACCAGCAGACTTGCTTTTCTGCTTCCGTTTTTCTTGGGTTGACAGTGGCCCTGGTGTCTGCTCACTTACTCTCTAGTGGTTAGCCTTGATGTCCCCTCCTCCCCCAGCTACCTGTGTCCCCTCTTGGTGCCCTTGGCCCTTCCAGGGTCCTTCGACTCCTTTCTGGGGTGTGGAACCCCTGCTGGAGCTAGCGGGGCTCTGTGGGATGGCCCGGGCCCAGGGCTGCCCTCTGCCTCATGCTCAGTGGAGCCCTGGGTATTTCAGCCTCCCCTGCCGGCTTCACCCCTCAGTTCAGTGGGGACATCTCCATTAGTAGCCCAACCAAGAGTGGCTGGAAAATGATTTTCCTAAGATCTTCAGCCTCTGAACACGCCTCTCCCTAGAAGGCAGAGCAGTCCTGGGCTGGACATCGCTGCCCGTTTCCCAGCCCCGAGCTGTGTCCGCCAGTTCCCAGGGGCTCTCCACGGGTCCAAGGAGTGTTCTGATCCTGGCCCCTGAACAGAGGCCGCTCCCCCAGAGCCGAGAGGCGGGGTGGCTCAGGTAGGGTGGGATCTTTTGCAACTTGTTTCAGATGCTTATCGTGTCACTTTCTCCTTTTATGACATTCCAAGGAAGTCCTTGCTGTGCTCTCACATTGTCTTCCTGTGATTCATTATAAACCGTCATATTTTGTTTCGTGGAAGAAGGCGGCTTGTTGGTCTTCCTGGGATCTTGGTATTTGATTTGGTTTGTCTGCCTGCGTGCTCTCGAGAGCTGACCGACACTGTGTGGTTGGGTGGGGGAGTTAAGCCCAGGAGCTGTGGGCGACCCACCTGAGCGGTCACCTGGGAGTTTGGGACTGGAGGTTCTGGCAGAAGCAGGTGGCAGAAGCGGGTGCTGTGCTCTTATTCTTGGGTGCCTTTAGGATGGTGCCTCTGACCGCAGAAGAGCTGTTTTCCCACCCAAGCCTGTTGGGTCCCCCCTCCAGAGACCAGTCTCCGCTCTCTGCCAGGATGGAGCAGGGTCACCCAGAGGGGCGCTGGGCAGGAGACGGTGGCCTCTAGGCTTCGCCACTGGCAGCCCCCCCCTCCCCCGTGCCAGGTGCTGCTGCTGCCCCCGAGCCTCCTGGCCCTCTGGCCCAGCCCCAGCCCCTGCTGCAGTCGAGGCTTCCCTCGCCATTCCCTTCCCTCTGTCCTTCAGCTTCAAACCTCTTGCTGTTGCCTCCTGCTCCGTTTGCCCTTGGAGATTTATAACCAAAGAGGAAACAAAAAGAAAGCAAAGGTGGAAAGATGAGGGGTTTCCGGAGGGAACGGCGATGGGGGGTATGAGGCCTTCCACAGGCGCCCTCGGGTCTCCCTCATCGGCCCAGCAGCCCCTGTTGCCGAGGCTCATGGCGGTGGGTGGCTTCTGTAAGGACGTTCCACGCGCCAGGTGAGGACTGAGGGGAGGAAGTAACTCCAGGCAGCGGGAGGACTCTCCACCCAAGTTGGGTGCCAGTTGCTGGTGAGTGGAGTCAGAATCTCTGGCGTGGTGGGCAGTTGTCCTGCTGACCCTGATGACCCTGGATTGCAGTCAGCATGAGGCTGGGAAAGGCTCCTGGGAGCACTGGGCCCCTCACAGTCCTTACTGAGAACCCCAGTGCTCTTATCACCTCCTCTGCGTGATAATAGTGCAGACCTGCAGGCGTCCACCCCCGCACCTGGCTACAAATTGAATTTTTTCCGACCAGGGCCCGATTGGGTTGGTCTCACCGTGGCTTTTCCATATGCGGTTCTGATTTCCTGGCAGCTGGGCTGTGGTGAGGAGTCTGGACCCAGCCCAGCGAGGGACATTGAGGGCGCAGTGGCTCAGTTTCCTGGTGTGTGGTCTTTCTCTAGCAGGGAAGGGACATCCCATCAGAAGGGCTTTTTATTACCTCTGGGCCATGCTGCATTTTGTGAAAGAAAGTATTTTAACCACCAGTTTGAACAAGGCCGGCAGAACAGAGCTGCCCCTTGTGGTCTTAGCCATTAATCTTCCTTTATGTGGAGGAAGCCAGATGCCCTGGCACTGTCATCCTGGGCTCAGGAGGAAGGAAAGGACACATTGTTTCCCACAGGGTGACCGAGGAGGAAGCAGGGCTGCCTTTTCTATTGCAGGGAGAAGAGAGCACATCTGCAGCCGACCACCAAGAGCCACGGCCGGAATCTCAGCACGGAGAAGTGGCAGAGCTGCTTTGTGGGCAGGACCCCACCTTTCCAGGGGCTCCCCATCTGTCATCTGCTTTCTTTTCACCCCTAAATACAAAGAGCTCAGTTTTTAAATGTCAAGCCTAGTGGACACCCAGCCCATTCAGCCAGGGTCCTTTTTCTCTTCCCCTGGTTGGGAAAGCCCTTTAGAGCAATAAACCCATAAAGCTTTCCAGGAGGTGGTCAGAACGAGCGAGGGGCAGTGTGTGCTGAGCCTCCGCACCCGGAAGCTGAGTGCGTGACAACCCATGACGGGGAAGGGTTCAGGCCACTGGGACCCGCTGGGGTAACTAGAGTCTCCCCAACCTTTAGAGAAAGGGCTCCCTGGACAAGAGTGGGAAAGAGAAGACAGACTGAGGTAGAAAAAGAGAGGGACCCTGGACCAGACAGAGAGGGGACTTGGCTCCCATCAAGACTCACTCGTATCCACCAAAAACGTCTTTGATGAGAAAATGGCGGTTTTCAACTGTGTGACTGCATGTTCCCTTTTCCTCAGAGGCAGTGAGTATGGGCAGCCAGCAGGGTCATGCCAATGGCCTTCAGGAGACTGACTGCCACAGTGGCCCCAATTTTGTACCTCCTTCTTGACTCACACCTTTCGCAATGTGGCTTTGCAGTCTTTGCTCCAAGAGTTGGAAGGAATCTCCACGTCCCCGATGCGGACTGTCTGGGGACTGGCTTTAGCCAACAGGAGCTGGTTTGGAACGCAGGCTTCAAGGTGCATGAGTGCTTCTGCTCTCTCACTCGGAGCCTCCCCAACTGTGAGAACAAGCCCCGGCTAACCAGCTGGAGGACGCGGCTTGAGTGGAACAGAGAGAGCCGGATCTTCTGAGCTGCGGCCAGTGTGGAGCGGTCACAGGCCCCAGGCAGCTTGCAGACCCACGAGCAAGCCCCGTGGAGCCTGTCGGGGCAAACTGCAGGCCAGTAGCTTCATGTAGGATGTTTTCTAGGTTTTGGGAGGGATTGTTACACAGTGATAACTAACTGATCACTCTTCAGAGACATCATTGAGGGTAAAGAGATGGCAGGTGACATAAAAACACAAAACAAGCAAACTCTGATCAGCACTGGCCTGGGCATGAACCCGTGTGCCCAGTGGTGCAGAGCCCGGCAAGGTTTTCTCCCAGGCTTGCTAGCTAGAAGGGAAGGAGGTTGATTGTGGCCCCCCAGTGCTGGAAAAGGAGAGGACCTTGACCCTGCAATGTGACAGTGACAGAGGGAAACCGACCCGGCAGGGAACTCAAGTGTCCCAATCAAGCTTTGAAAGGAACAGTTTCACTAGGTTCTTGGCTCAACCAATTCCCATCTCAAAAACCAGCACACAGTACCCAGCCCCCAGAAAGTGAGCCACTGCCGGTTCCCTGGTGTCAATGAGCATTAGATTTGCCAGCTGGTCATCAGCCTGGGCACACATGTTAGCTCTTTCATCGCTGTGACCAAGAGACCTGGTCAAGAATAATTAGAGGAGGACAGTTTATTTGGGGCTCATGGTTTCAGAGGTCTCAGGCCATAGATGGCGACTCCATTGCTCAGTATCAAGGTGAAGCAGAACATCACGGAGAAAGAGCTGGCGGAGGAAAGTGGCTCAGAGCACAGCACCAGGAGAGAGAGAGAGAGAGAGAGAGAGAGAGAGAGAGCTCTCCACACCACGACAAAATATGCACCCCAAAGCATGCCCTAATGACCCATCTCCCCCAGCCCCACCCTCCCCGCCTACAGTTATCTGTGGATTAACGCACGGATCAGGTTAAGGTCCTCATAAGCCAGCCAGTTCACCTCTGAAATTTCTTGCATTGTCTCACACATGAGCTTTTGGGGGACACCTCATATCTAATCCTAACATTCTACCCCTGGCCCCCAAAAGCTCATGCCCATCTCACAATACAAAATACACTAGTCCACTTTTTAAAATATTTATTTATTTATTTTTATGTGGTGCTGAGGATCGAACCCGGGGCCTCGCACCTGCTAGGTGAGCGCTCTACCGCTGAGCCACAATCCCAGCCCCACACTTAGTCCACTTTTAAGAGACCCCATAGTCTTAATAGTTCAAGATTGCCTAAAAGCTCAAGTCCAAAATCTCCTCTGAGACTCAAAGCACACGCTCAGGGTGAGCCCCTGTAAAACTCAGAAGCAATTTACATATAACTAACTATATATGAAGGCACAGAGTAAATATTTCCAGTCCAAAAGGGAGAAATAGGGACATAGAAAGAAGGGAAGGGACCAAGCAAGCCTGAAATCCATCTGGGCAAACAAGTCCTGTAGCTGTGTAGGGGGCACATGGCATCCTGATGTTCTCTCCAAAGGGCTTCTGCAGCTCTGCCCCCGTGACTCTGTGGTCAGCCCACATGGCCTCTCCGTTGGCTTGTCTCGACTCAATTCCTGCGCTTGCCTCGGCAGACGTTCCAAGGTCCTGCATTTCTTAATCTCGGTGGGTCTTCACTGCAGCTTCAGCTTCCCTCCCATCTCCATGCATTGCTCTCTCGGGAGACGCCTGCAGAGACTCTGACCCTCTGCACTTTGCCTGCCCCCCGGGCCTTCCTCTGAAATCTTGGTGGAAGCCTCCGTGACCCCCTACTCCAGCATCCTGCATTCCTGCAGAACCAGCAGCACGTGGTTGACACCAAGGTCTTCCACCATCTCGAGCCACAGCCAAGCTCCAGGGACCCTGCCTGCAGCAGCCTCTGAGTGCCAGGGTGGCTGAGCACGGTAAAGCGACTTCCCCGGCAGGAAGTCTGAGCAGGGAACCCCACTGGCCTCTTCCCACAGAAATGTTTGCTTTTATACACTCGATCCTGAGATGGGTGGGATTTTGCCAATTCCTGGGAGGCCCTTAAGTCATTTTTCCTATTATTTCTGAGTAATGTATTTAGCAGTGTCTCTTTTGTGGTTATAATGTTTTTAAAAACCACACTTTTGTTAGCCCCAGTTTTACTTGCAGTTTTCTGGTCAAACTGCAAGTTTTTCAAATTTTCCTGCTTTGCTTTCTGATCCCAATTTTCACAATAAACTTGGTTAAAAGCTGCCAGCATTATTTATGCCACTGCCTAGAAATTTCTTCCATCTGATTAGGAAATCCATCACCTTTAGAAGTAACCACTTAGAAAGTCCCAGGACATGAGCAACGTGTAGGTAACTTCTTGCCAGAACACAACATGAGTGGCCTAAAATAGAGCCCTCCTCCTCTTCCTCTGAACCCCAGGAGCCCTCCACTGGCCCAGTCCTATCAGCATCCTGAGCTCCCTCCAGAATTGTCCTTTAAGCTCCACTTACAACAACCTAAAACTTTCCAGATTTGGGGTAAAAATGGGAGTTCATAATCCACTTTGGAATCTAATGTATGAAATATGATATGTCAAGAGTTTTGTAATGTTTTGAACAACCAATAAAAAAACAACAACAACAAAAAACTTTCCAGCTTGTGTTTCTACACTTTTCAAAATCCTCTCTCAAATTCTAAAAGGCTCCAAAGCTTCTGAGCCCCGTGGTCAGGCTAGTCATAGCAGTGACCCCACTTCTCAGTACCAATTTCTGTTTGAGTCAGGTTTGTCATTGCTGCAACCAAAAGACCTGACCAGAACAATTAAGAGGAGGATAGATTTATTTGAGTCTCATGGTTTTAGAGGTCTCCATCCTGAGACGGCCGACTGCATTGCTTGGTGCCCAAAGTGAGGCAGCACCTCATGGTGGAAGGTCGTGGCGGAGGAAAGCAGCTGGGAGTGCGCACCAGGAAGCAGAGAGAATTTTCCCTCCAAGAAAACACATGTACCCCAAAGGCACGCCCACGATGCCCCTCCAGCCACACCCCACCTGCTGTGAGAAAGAAGCTCACCTGTCCAAACCCCAAGGATGAACTGAGAGCCAAAGGAACAGGGAAGCAAGGTGTTATGGTGGTCTTGTGAGATCGGGTGCCTGGAGGTCAGGCACACCCCTGGCTGTTACCATCAGCATGTTATCCCCTAGTGTACAAGGTCCCTCCCCTGGTACTATGGGGTGCACAGTTTTTCTGAATGTCACCTAGGTTTTACTATCTCTTGTTGAGTTATTTAAAGAAATGTACCTGTACCTGTTTCCACATTCCCTTGTTCCTTTGTGGTGGGAAATTCTTCCATTCTGACACATGCATCTCTTTTACTTCTTTACCTAAGTTACTATTTCTTTTTTTTTAAGTTTTACTTTAAGTTATATGACAGTAGAATGTATTTTGGCAGAATAAACATACATAGGTATAACTACTAGGTTCCCACCTTGAGGTTGTACATAATGTGGAGTTACCCTGGTCGTGTATACAAATAAAAGACTAGGAAAGTTATGACCAATTAATTCTACTGTCCTTCCTATTCCCCTCCCCCTTCTCCTCCCTCCATTACCCCCTTTCTAGTCCAATCTACTTCTATTATTCTCGTCCACAACCTCCCTGTTTTGGGTTAGCATCCACAAATCAGAGAGAACATTCAGCCTTTGGTTTTTTGGAATTGGCTGATTTCACTTAGCATGATATTCTCCAGTTCCCTCCATTTACCAGCAAATGACATGATTTCATTCTTCTTTATGGTTGAGTAAGATTGCATTGTGTGTATATACCACATTTTCTTTATCCATTCATCAGTTGAAGGACACCTAGGTTTTTTCCATAGCTTGTCTATCATGAGTTGAGCTGCTGTAAACATGGATTTGGCTGCATCACTGTACTATGCTGGTTTTAAGTTCTTTGGGTATAGACCAAGGAGTAGGATAGCTGGCTCCAATGGTGGTTCCATTCCAAGTTTTCTAAGGTATCTCCATACTGCTTTCCATAGTGGCTGCCCCAATTTGCAGACCCACCAGCAGTGTATGAGTGTGCCTTCCCCCCGACATCATAACCAACATTTATTGTTACTTGTATTCTCAATAGCTGCCATTCTGATTGGATGAAATGGAATCTCAGTGTCTAAGTTACCGTTTCTTAACAGAGAGATTTCTCTCTGTTGTCGGGCCGACCCTTTCCTTACATTTTAGACTAACTACTGTGTTCTGAAAATGAACCACTAGACTATTTCTCACTCCTGCCCACAGTTAGTTATGCCCCATCAATGGATTCATGCATTGATTAGGTTAAAGTCATCATAATCCGATCAGTTCACTTGCATTGTCTCAAATATGAGCTTTTGGGGGACACCTCATATCAAACCATAACAGCAACTTAGCGTTTCTATAAGAATAGTGCCTGCTTATTGAAGCAGAAGCTGCCTATTAAACCCCACCACTTAGAGAAAAGAGCTGTTGAGGTTTGGGTGAACGTCTGATACACTGTAATGGGGTACAAACAGGGGAACCTAAGATTCAAATTCACACTTATTACTTTTATAAAATCACAAAATATCACATGTTCATTGTAGACAATTCAAACAATTGTCTAAAAATAAAAGTCCTCCCCTTCCCATTAAGTGTGAATTTCTTCCAGATCATTTATTGTAACATTGTTTCTTTTGTAATTTTGCCTTATCTTCTGTGTTCTAAACTGTTTTAAAACTGCTAATTTGTTTTCAGTTGCATCCATTTCATCCGTGAGTTCTCGTGTAGATTATCATCGTTGCTATTTGTTTCACTGTTTTTAATTTCCAAGAACTGTTTATATCCTCTCATTGATCATTTTTAGAGCAGACTATTCTGGTTGAATGAATGCAGCACTGATTCTTAAATCCTCTGTGGATATTAATCAGACCTTTGAAGACCTCACCTTCTTTTCCGGCATTGACCATATTTCCTTGCAAGCCATTAGCCGGGCTGCTTGCTTCAGGGAGTGGCTTTCCTTCAGTGTCTTTCGATCACTTTTGAGGGGGTGATGGGACTGAACCCAGGGCCTCTCGCGTGCCAGGCAAACGCTCTATCACAGAGCTACATCCCAGGCCTCCTCTGATTCTTGTGAAATTGTACCAAGTGGTGGAGATCGAGATGTGATCAATATGGCAGCTGTTGTGAGCATCCTCTGTGAATATGAAGGCCTCTGTTTCCATCCTCTAGCTGTTTACACCCTGGAGTGCAAGGCTTGGCTGGGCGTTTGGGGGCTCAACTTGTCCCCCCGTCGGCGGGGAGGTGAATGTTTATTTGTCAATGGGGACTTCTCTTCAGCTCCTGTGGATAGAGAGTGGGCAGTGGGTTGGAGAGTCTCTTCAGGGGAGGAAGAAGGTGCGGGGTCCTAGAAGCTACTGCCCACGTAGCACTCAACCTCACTTGGTGAACCAGCCATAAGCAACCAGATTCCGTGACAGTGGAACCCACAGCCATTTAACAAAGCATCCTCTCCACTGTAGACCCGGGAACCTTGTAACCTCAGACACCAGCGAGGCCAAGGGTGTTCCTGTCCACTTCAGGGAGGCGGTCCTTCACTCACGTGTGGGTGAGTCTCCCCTGTCCCCACCTGCGCCTTCTTCCACTGGTCTCAGGATGTATATGCGGAGGCCTCATGTGGGAGAAGCCCTGGGCCCCCACGACTGACACAGGTGGAGACAGATGGCCTGGCCAACTCCCTGAGAGAGCCAGGGCTCTTCCAAACCAGCGACATCAGCCAACCAGAGGATGGGAACTTGGCACAGTGGTTTCCCCGCCTCCTGGCAGATGCTCCTGGGCAGATTACCTAGCCTCCCTGCTCCATCCCCTCTTCTGTCTAGACAACAAAGACAGCGTCCTGGAGCCTGGAACTCAGGTGCCGGTGGAGCCCAGGAGGGGGCCGGCACTGACAGGAACCTCTTTATCATGAGGCTGACCAAGGACGGGGGACACTTTCCAAGGTTTTCCCTAAAAGAAAGAGTAAACGCTCTTCCCCTTCAAAGGTCCTAAGAAGGAAAATAAGCAGTGGGGTTGCCTGACCTGGATCTGCCCATGGATGGACAAGTGGCCCCTGAAGGGATTCCATGACTAGACATGATGGGTGGCCCTGCCCCAGCCATCCCCAACTGCACAGCTCTGTGCTCTCTTGCTCATCATGTCACATTAATGACATTGGTGACACACGGTGTGGCCTGCATTCTGTTCAGGGAGCAGCAGTCTTAAAAAAAAAAAAAAAAAGAGGCTGCACTTTGCTTTTTCCCTTTGCCTTTCTCAAGAGACACTTCCTCTTCCTCTTCTTGGTTCAAGTGGACACCTGGCCCACTGGTAACAGTAAGTCTAGATGAAAGCTACAAACCCCTTATTTTCTGCCGTTGTGTGCCCTGTGTATTGTGTGGTGTTTTCATGGCACCAAACTGGCTTATGGAAAAATGAGACTCATAATTTTTTTTAAAAAAGGATCCAAGTGTCTTTCAGTTCATGTGACTTAAATCTTGGACAAATTATTTTAATTTGTTGATTAAAATAAGAGTAAAGATGTCTTTAAAACTACTGACCTACACATTTTCCTAGGTAGTCAGCCAATCAAGAATGTGTTGGCTTCTATAAAATGTTTAGAGTTCAATGTCCTTTGCTTTAGGATTTTTCTTTGACAAAAAAAGGTGGCTTAAAAAGTTAACTAGGCTTGTTTTATATTTTATTTTTCACGGGTAACCTAAAATTAACCACTGAATATGAGTAAATTAGATTTAACATAAATGGGATATTTATAAAACTGTTGGAGAAGATAGCTGATTTATTTGTAAGTTAAAAATACTAAAACATCAATTGCTAAATATAAATTCAAGTGCTCCCGACTTCTTAAACTAGAACGTGGCTCTATTAATAAATGTGTTTGTATAAATTGGTGGTGACTGAAAAAACATTCTGCAGTTGCTTTCTTCTGGGCCTAAACTAAAAGCAAAGTTGCTAAGAATTAAAAATCTAATTAACAGGTGTTACTCTATATGTAAAGGTGAAAAATTAATTTTTAAGCTGTGTTTTGATTGGAAAAAATCTGTAAAAGGCCAAGTAGTTCATATAACTAGAAAAAGGAATAATTAGCAAAAATAAAAAATAAAAAACCCAGAAACTTCATAAAGAATGTTTCAAAAGGTAAACTTGAAAAAATCACCAACTAGGAGAAACATATAAGAAAGTTATTATTATGGAGATATATTTTGTTGAGGAAAGTTTTTTTTAAGGAAATACTTTTAGAATGAAAAAGCTTTTTTGTCCTAATGTCCAAGTTGGGAAAAAAAAGAGACAGGACAACACCAAGTATAAACAAGTTGTGGAATGTCTAAGTGAGTTGCATTATGTTTGTGGAAGGTAAATCTAAAAGTTCATGTATGTGATTAGGTTGGCTGTAATTAACACAGGAAGTTAAAGAGATCTATGGGCTTTTCAAAGGTCAAATTTTAATGTACTGATATAAAACAAAAGTCTAGTTCTCTGGTCAAAATAACAAGGTTTTCTTGAAACACTGATCTGCTCTTATTAAGATAATTTCTTGTGTACTAGGTTTTATGACTTGGGTAAACCAATTTTAAAAAAAATAGGGTTTTTAAGTACCTGCCAGATATAAAATATTTTAAATGATTGCTTTATAACTGATTAAATAAACAACTACTATTTTATGCTATTACAATATATTTGATGCCCTAGATAGATGTGACTAGAGATATGTATATAGCTGAGGGTTATATATGTTGAGCTTTGTCTAAATGTCATACAAAATTTTATAAAACTGACAGCTATGTACATTTTTAAAATTAAATTATTTATTTACTCTAATTTGTTATACATGATGGCAGAATGCAATACATTTCATATTACACAAATAGAGCACAATTTTTCAAGTCACTGATTGTACACAAAGTATTTTCACACCATTCGTGTCTTCATACATGAACTTAGGGTAATGATGTCTAACTCATTCCACTGTCATTCCTACCCCCATGCCCCCTCCTTTCCCCTTCCTCCCCTTTGTCCTATCTAAATTCCTCCATTCCTCCCATGCGCCCCCCAATCACCATTATGAGTCAGCATCCTCATATCAAAGAAAACATTAAGCCTTTGGTTTGGGGGATTGGCTTGCTTCACTTAGCATGAGATTCTTCAACTTCATCCTTTACCTGCAAATGCCATGATTTTATTCTCTTTTATTGCTGAGTAATGTTCCATTGTGTATATATGCCACAGTTTCCCTATCCATTCACCTACTGAAGGGCATCTAGGTTGGCTCCACAGTTTAGCTATTGTGAATTGTGCTGCTATAAACATTGATGTGGCTGTGTCTCTGTAGGATGCTGTTTTTAAGTACTTTGGGTATAAATCAGGGAGTAGGATAGCTGGGTCAAATGGTGGTTCCATTTCATGTTTTCCAAGGAATCTCCATACTGCTTTCCAGTTGGCTGCACCAATTTGCAGTCCCTGTATGAGTGTGACTTTTCCCCACATCCTCACCAACACTTGTATTCTTGTTAGCTGCCATTCTGACTGAGTGAGATGAAATCTTAGAGTAGTTTTTATTCGCATTTCTCTAATTGCTAGAGATGTTGAACATTTTTTTCATATGTTTGTTGATTGATAGTATTTCTTCTTCTCTAAAGTGTCTGTTCAGGTCCTTGGCCCATTTATTGATTGGGTTATTTTTTTGTTATTAAGGTTTTTGAGTGCTTTATATATCCTAGAGACTAGTGCGCCATCTGATGTGCTTGTGGTAAAGATTTGCTCCCATTCTGTAGGCTCTTTATTCACCTCACTGATTGTTTCTTTTGCTGAGAAGAGCCTTTTTAGTTTGAATCCATCTCATTTATTAATTGTTGGTTTTAATTCTTGCACAAAGACACATCAAAGAAAGAAAGCTTCAGAACAATATCTCTAATGAATATATATATATATATATATACATATATATATATATATGCAAAAATTCTCAATAAAATTCTGGCAAATCAAATACAAAAACATATCAAAAAGATAGCGCATCATGATCAAGTAGGGTTCATACCAGGAAGGCAAGTTTGGTTCAACATACAGATATTAATAAATGTAATTCATCACATCAATAGACTCAAAGATAAAAGTTATATGATCATCTCAATAGATGTTGAGAAAGTTTTGACAAAATACAGAACATCTTTATGTTCAAAATGCTAAAAAAAAAAACTAGGGATAACAGTAACATACCTAAACATTGTAAAGGCTGTCTATGCTAAGGTGCAGGCCAACATCATTCTAAATGGAGAAAAATTGAAATCATGCCCTCTAAAAACTGGAACAAGACAGGGATGCCCTCTGTTACCTCTTCTATTTAACATAGTTCTTGAAACTCTAGACAGAGCAATTAGACAGATGAAAGAAATTAAAGGGATATGGATAGGAAAAGAAGAACTTAAATTATCACTATTTGTAGACAATATGATTCTATACCTAGAAGACCCAAAACATTCCACCAGAAATCTCCTAGAATTAATAAATAAATTCAGCAAAGTAGCTGGATATAAAATCAATATCCATAAATCAAAAGCATTTCTGTACATCAGTGACAAATCTGCTGAAAGAGAAACTAGGAAAACCACATTGTTTAGCCTCAAAAAAATACTTGGAACAAATTTAACAAAAGAGGTGAAAGATCTCTACAATGGAAACTACAACACATTAAAGAAAGAAATTAAAGAAGACCTTAGAAGATGGAAAGATCTACTTTGTTCTTGGATAGACAGAATTAATATTGCCAAAATTACCATACTGCCAAAAGCACTATACAGATTCAATGCAATCCCAATCAAAAATCCCAATGGCATTCCTTATAGAAATAGAAAATTATCATGAAATTCATCTGGAAAAATAAGAGACCCAGAATAGCCAAAACAATTCTTACCAAGAAGAGTGGAGGCTGGTGGCATTACTATTCCAGACCTCAAACTATACTACAGAGCAATAGTAACAAAAACAGCATGGTATTGGTACCAAAATAGACCTGTAGACTAATGATACAGAATAGAGGACACAGAGTCTAACCCACATAACTACAACTATTTTATATTAGACAAAGGCACCAAAAATGTACATTGGAGAAAAGATAGCCTCTTCAACAAATGGTGCTGGGAAAACTGGAAATCCATATGCCACAAAATGAAATTAAGCCTCTATCTCTCACCCTGCATGAAACTCAACTCAAAGTGGATCAAGGACCTAGGAATTAAACATTGTGCCTAACGGAAAAAAAAGTAGGCCCAAATCTCCATCGTGTTGGATCAGCTATGTAGCTTTTCTACAGGCGAGGAGGTAAGCATGAATGCCTCCTCCACGTGGAACATATGGAATCTGACCGTAGGCATACACCAGGTCAATAAAACTTTTGGCATTTTTGCTGTTGGCATGTGACCTACCTCTGTTGGCTTTGACTAAGACTTTTGTCATTGTATACGTGAGATGCACTTGCACCTCACATAGTCAGTCTATTTGTGGGGGGCTTTCACACTGTTTCCTAAACTTAAAGACATCTAAAGCTGTTCCTTGATTTCTGCCAATGATGTAATTACATTATAAGCCACAAATCCGGGGCCTTGTGCATGCCAGGCCTGTGCTCTACCACTGAGCCTTGGTCCAGCCCTTAGGGAACAGTTGAAAGGATTTCCTTTTTTAATACCCATGGAACATGTTGAATTATGACCATTTTTAAAACAAAGTTACCTCGCTGATTTTGATGATGCAGTAGAGAGCATAGAAAGATCGGGAGCAGGAGGCGTGTGCAGTGGGGGGGTCTTTGCTATTTCATCATCAGGTCAGGCGAGTGCTTTCTCTGGGCTCCTAGTCTGGTGTTGGGATTTTCGGTTAACTCCCCTCCTGCTCTGCTGTTCAATGTCGTTCTCGTATATGCTAAACAGATTGGCCCACTCGGCCCATGTCGTGCAGAATAACAGGTCTGCAGTGTGCCTATTTATGCGTGTTTATTTGGCCACCTGGGTGATGAACTTAGCTGCCCTGGATTGACACTCTATGAGGTCACTATTGCTGACCTGTTTGGATTTATAATTACATTTATGCATAATCTTATAAATTTGCATTTCTGAGGATCTTCAGTGTCTGAACAGGCCCCACTTGGGAGATGGTGGTTTCCTTTCCGGCCTGCACCTTCCCTCTGTTCCCCTCTTCACGGGGTGGACTTGCAGTCATTAGGTTGAAGCCATTGAGGCTGAAGTACAGGGAGTGGGCTTGACTTTGGCCTGTGGGACTCTAAGCTGAGCAATAAATTGGGTCCTGGTCAAAGAGGCCGTGAGTTAGCCGACCCTCACTCCTGCCCTTCTCCCTGGATGCCCACCTCAACCAGAGGCCGCACCAGAGGTGGTGGGCTGAAAAATGGCCCCATAAGATGTCCAGGACCCAACCCCCTGAACCTGTAAATGTGACCTCGCATGACAAAGGGACTTCAGAGACGTGTGAGGTTGAGAAGGGAGATGACCCCGTGTGATCACAGGGCCCTGGGCAGGAAGAGGAGGCAGAGAGAAGCAAGAGGACTCCCCCTGTCAGGCCAGCTCTGAGGACAGAGGATGAGGCCATGAGCCAGGGCCTGCAGGACCTTGAGGACAGCAGGTGGGGGCCGTGGGCCAGGGCCTGTGGTGGCCCCCACAAGCTGGAAATGGCCCCCAGCTGACAGCCAGCCAGCACGGGGACCTCAGCCCTGACTGTAGGGAACTGGCTACTCTGAACGAGACTGGAAGCGGCTTCTACCTGGAGCCTCCAGTGGATAAGGCTGGCCAGCACCTTGACTTTGGCTGTGAGACTCTAGCAGAGACTCAGCCAAACTGGCTAACCTGCTGACCAGGACATTGTAGAATAATGAATTGGGTTGGATTCAGCCTCTGCGCTTGGGTTAATTTTTACAATAACAAGAGGAAACCGGTACTCTCAGGATTCTATAGGACTTCTAGGACAATGACACTGCCTCCCAGCCAAGTGACATAGCTGAGCAATCCCTGCTGGGAGTCAGGTCCTGGCAGGTCTCCACTTGATGGCTGCGGGCCCTTCTGAGCCAGGACCAGAATTTTGCAAGCACAGGCAATATCACCCAGGGCCACACACCTGCAGTGGCTGAGCAGGATGCAGACGTCACTCCAGCCTCCTCTGGTGGGTTTCTCTCCTCAAGCTACTAAGTTACATCCTTTTAAAAACAAATCCATTATTTTAGACTTCTTGGGGCTGCGGGTGGAGCAGGCTTTAGGAGATGGACACAGAGCCATGGGGCAGGAGGGGTCCCCACAGTATTGATCATCCACAGGATCTCCCAGTCTGGGCCGTTACCAGCTCAGAGCTTGGGCGTGTGTGCAGAGAAGACGGGAGGGACAGAGGGCGAGCTTCAGCTCCTGCCTGAACACCCACACACAGGCCTGGCCTGGGAGAGGCCACGAACCAATTAATGAACACAGCTACCATTTTATGTTCCTCGACATTTTCAAAAATAAAGACAATGCGTGCACGATACAGAAGTGCAGAAGAACATGAACGCGCATCTTCCCCGTCTCACATCCCAAAGATGGCCACTTGTACCAGTTTACAACGGCCCATTCCAGAATCTTCTGTGCACGTAGGCACAGCTGCTCTCTAGCTCTCCCCGCCCCCATGCTCTTGGATTCTGGGAAGCGTGTGTTCTGAGCATTCCTGTGAGGGAAGCTGGGCCCTGATCCTTGATTCAGGCAGAAGTGTGCGTTAAGTCTGTCTCCACGTCTCTGGAGCACCGAGTGGACTCCATCCATAGGTGCTTTTGCAAAAGAAGACTGAGCAGGTCTCCCTGATCCAGGAATGAGCAGAAGCCAGGAGAAACATCCCACACCAGAGAGGAGCTGGCAAAGGCCCTGAAGGGCTTCCTGGAGGGTCTTATTTTCTTACCTGAACTCTCTGTTTTAAACTTTCAATTAAAGAGCTAGATGATGACTTTCCACTGATTAGAAATTCAAATCTAGGTCTTGGTTAAATTCAATCAACCAATTTAAGTCTCGGAATCACTGTGATTCGTAAATCATCAACAGCAGCCACGAGGAAGCTGTGTGCACCCCAGAGCCTGCTCAGGCCTCTTCGGGGAGCCTCACGCCCCACCAGCCTTGTCTGCTCCTGCAGGACGCGGCTGCTGGACCTGCTCTGTGGTGCCCACCCCTCCTGTCCCACAAGCAATGTTGCCAAGGTCAGTCCAACACTGGAGATGCCACTAAGTGATTAGCAGGCAGGTAGCATACACAGCACAGATACGCTGCGCAAAGGGTGGCACTCCCAGGCGGGACAGCATGGGATGTCATCACAGCGCTCATACCATTTAAAACGTGTGAATTGTTTATTTTCCAGAATTTTTCATTTAGTATTGGTGGACCTCAGTTGACTCAGGGGACGGAAGCCTGGATAAGGGAGCTGCTGTATTTCACAAAGCTAGATTGGCTCCTTGACCACCCCCACTCAACCCCCCTGGACTTTTCAGTGGCCTTTTTACCTTTACACAAGAGCCATGAAGGATGGTGGCCACGGGCAGCACCCGCCATGGGGTCCGAGATGGTGGGAACCAGGCTCACCTGAGCCCTGGGCCCCTGTTCCTCCCAGCAGCGGGAGGACCTAAGGGACCACGCAGTTGTTGACCTCTGTCTCCCCATCCAGGTCCCCTGGAGAAATGGCCAGGCTGCTCCTCCTGGACCTGCTTGCCCAGGAGGGTTCTCTCTGCTCATTTCCCTGGCTGTCCCCTCTGAGGTCCCTGGAGGGTCTGATTGACAAAGCTTGGTGTTGCTGTCATTTGGTTAAAGAGTGTGACTGCTCGTCCCAGTGTCCTTGGCTGGATGTCCAGGTCCCTCTGGGCATGTTCATCTGCATCTCCTTCAGCAGTGAGTGACAGCAGGAAGCGGGGCTGCGGACTCCCCCGGTGCCAGGAAAAGCCACCTCTGACCTGGGATCAATGGGAAGGCTGCGTCCGGGCACAAGAGGCGTGGGCACCTGCGCAGATGCCCGGGTCCTGAGCGCAGGCCAGGGCTGGGGACATCAGTGTGGCTGAGCCAGGGCCACACACCTTCCTACCCTCAAGGCCAGGCATAAATCCTAGGGCTTTTCCCTGTGGTCGGTCACTAGATGTCACTGCAGGAAAAAATCTGACCAGAAAGAAAATGCAAAGGGGAGAGGTATTAATGTTTTGGATCCTGAGGAGCCGTTGCCCTGGCAACAGGGCACACGTGAAAGAACTTCTCCCGGCAGTCATCTGGCAGCCTCAGCAGTGACCGTGTTTTCTTTAAAAATTGGTAATGTGATTAGATCCTACATAACAGCAGCTCCACCGTGGCGCACCCCACGTGCACAGAGCCTCACTGGCCTATTCATCCCCCAAACCGACCTGTCCCCGTCCCTTTTCCCCACTCTCCTGGGTCTCTTCTACTTTCCTAAGGTCCCTTTTCTTCCCTTTCTCCTCTCGAGCTTTTCTATGTGAGAGAAAACATTCCACCCCGACCTTCTGAGTCTGGTTTATCTCACTTAGCACCAGTACCTCCAGCTCCACCCATTTTCCTGCAAATGACATAATTTTGGTCTTCTTTATAGCTGAGCAAAACTGCATTGTGTATGTTCACCACGTTTTCTGTGTCACTCACCCGCTGATGGACACCTAGGCTGCTCCATAGCTTGGCTATTGGGAACCGTGCCGCTATAAACATGGGTGGCTTGGGTCACGTAGTGAGATGACTTAGATTCTTATATTCTTTAAATACTGAGGAGGGGCATCCTGGTCATATGGTGGTTCCAATCCTGGTCTTGAGGAGCCTTTGTACTGCTCTCTGTGGTGGTTGTGCTGATTTGTAATCCCACTAACAGAGCTCAGAGAACTTAATACCAAACACCTCAATAACTCCATGAGTAAGTGGACAGAGGAACTGCACTGTCATCTCTCA
The DNA here is from genome assembly GCF_001458135.2 of Marmota marmota marmota. Lineage (NCBI taxonomy): Eukaryota > Metazoa > Chordata > Mammalia > Rodentia > Sciuridae > Marmota > Marmota marmota. Next base: position 49,253,036 of record NW_026000005.1, read on the forward strand.
AAAGAAGAAATATGACAAATATATGAGAAAATGTTCAGCATCTTCAGCAATCAGGGACATGCAACTCAAAACTACCCTGAGATCCATCTCACTCCAGTCAGATGGCAATCAGAGAGAACCCGAAAAATCATGAATGCTATGGGTCCCCTGTGAGTGGCATTCAGGTCAGTGCCAAGAAGGAGATGCTGACGGGAACTGGAGCCCAAGAGGCGACAGTAGGTACAGCGGGAGAGAAAGACAGAGAGGGCTGGGGAAGGCAGAGACACACACTGACAGAGACGGAGACAGAGACAGAGAGATGGGGAGATACAGAGAGAGAGACACACAGAGAGACAGACAGAGGTGGAGACAGAGTCAGAGAGATAGGGAGACACAGAGAGAGAGAGAGAGAGACAGACACACAGAGAGACAGAGGTGGAGAGAGAGTCAGAGAGATGGGGAGACACAGAGAGAGACAGACACACAGAGAGACAGAAAGAGATGGAGATAGAGACAGAGAGATGGGGAGATAGAGAGAGAGAAACAGATACACAGAGAGACAGAGGTAGAGACAGAGAGACAGACAGAGAGATGGGGAGATACAGAGAGTGAGACAGACAGAGGGAGAGACAGAGGTGGAGACAGAGACAGAGAGATGGGGAGACAGAGAGAGAGAGACAGACACACAGAGAGACAGACAGAGGTGGAGACAGAGACAGAGAGACACAGAGCGACAGAGGGAGAGACAGAGACAGGGACGCACACAGGAAAACGGAGACAAGCAGCCCGAGGCTGAGACACAGAATGGCAGCAGGCCCAGGAGGACATGGAGAGCCTGGGCGTGGGGGCCCTGGCTGAGTCTTGTCCCAGGGCAGCGCCGAGCGCCTCTTCTCTCCAGATGCCCGTCATCCCAGTGAAGGTGGCCTCCGCTGGCCATTGCAGCCGTGGCTTCACAAACCCAGAGACCCAGGGAGCCTAGGACACAGGGCCGTGTGCGCCAGAGCAAGAGGCCCTTGGCACTGGACAGGGAGGGCGAGGCAGGCAGCAGCCCCAGCACCGCCCTCTCCTGCCACTCTCTGGGCCTCTCCATTTTCCCTTAGGGGCAGGACGCGTCCGACCGACCTCAGATCGCCCCTACCTACCTGGACCTGGGGTCGGGATCCATGCCACAGTACTGGGACTGGCCCTCGAGGCCGGGGGAAGGTGACGGCGTGAGACTTGGTGAATGGATCCAGGCGAGGCTCTGTCTCCCTGCCCCGCTCTGACCCCCGGCTCCTCTCTCCTTCTTCCCACTCCCAAGATGCCACTGTCCTTGAATCGCCCTCTGCCTCTCTGAGACGTCCCCTCCACATGGCGTCTCCTTCCTGCCCCATCAGAGATGGTTCCTGGGTCTGGCTGACTTGGGGCATTTGGAGCCCAGGGGTGTGACCCTTCCGGGAACACTGGCCTGTCGGAGGCCAGCCTCTTGGCCGACCAGCGCGGGCAGTAAAACTAGGTCACTCAAGTGAATTTCCTAAGGTACCAAATAAAACACAGACACACAATTTACCTTTAATTGAAGCCCCAGGACGGCTCCTCTGCCCTTGGCTTCAAGCTCCCCAAATGCGAGAGCGAGGAACGTCACAAGAGGCTGGCGAGAGAGAGAGCGATCACGCTCGGGAGTGGTCATTTAACTGGGGGGACTCTGATTCTTTACACATTTCCATCCATGAAAAGGTCAAGGGGGCAGGGTTACAGGGACAGGGAAGGTAACTCGACCCCTGGGCTGTAGGGAGACACGCCCACGCATGAAGACACATTCGGTGACATTTTTACGACTTTCTGTCTACGGCCACTTTGGTGTGACCACTTCACGGGAAGTGACCGACAGAGCCTCACCAATCAGTAGGGAAAATGCCAGTCACATGACATGGCGGCCTCCCACACAGATGCATCTCCAGCTGCCAGAGTGTACGCAAAGGAGAACGAGGGGGATGAGCTGGATGCCAGCTGGGTCCCTTGGAGCAGGGTCCCGCCCAGCAAGGCCTCAGGCAGGCCCTGCCGGAGGAAGAGCAGCCAATGGCCAGACCAAGGCTGACCTGATCCCCGGCCTCCCCTAGGGAGAAGAAGGCAGCTCTGAGGGAGGCTGGTAGTGCCTGGGTGTGCTCAGGAGAGTTGCCAGAAGAAACTGTACCCCTGGGAGACCAGGACAAGTCACAAGAGACAAGCACAATGTGTCCCAATTCCAATGACCAAGGTCTAAACAAAGTGAAGGACCAGACGGTCCAGCCGTGTGAGTCACGTAGGGGGAGGCACAGTGGTGTCCATGGGAGGAGGAGGGGTGGGGCAGCAGCCATGAGCTCCTCACTGCTCCTGGGCCCAGGAGCAGCACCCCAGGGCTTGGCACCTGGGGACGGGTCTTCAGGATGAGCCGCCTGACTCTTCTATTTTGCTTATCTGTGTTTTTATGCTTCTACAAGAAACATTTATTATTCATGCTACTTGTGAAATACGAAAGTGCTATTTGGTCGTGTCTGGCACATAGCAACCAGCCGGTTTCCAGCCATTTCAAGCATTTGCTTGATCTCATGCCTTAATTATTAGTAAATGGATATTAATTATATTGAGCCAAGTTAGACATATTGGCTGTTTCTATTAAGAAAGACATTTAGGCTCTTTCCCGACATTCGTATGTACACAGCGATGCAGGGCGCACCCGGAGAGGCCTCCAGTCTGGCCATCAGGTTCCATCTGCCATCTGTCCCCTCTCCAGGGTCCTTGGAAGAGTAAGCAAAGGATTAGCTCCCACGGTGGCTGTCAGCGTCACGGCCTCCCCTCGGCAGGACCCCTTCCCTCCCGGAGTCACCCACTGGTGGGGAGCTACCCACACCTGAGTAGAGTAGAGACACGGTGCTGTCAGAACATCTCCATCTGGGTTTGCTATGCAGAGGGGATGGCTCTGGGTATTAGTCCAGTCCCATCCACGTGACAGTAATACAGATTAGGAAAAGAGCCCACCTCTGGATTATTAGCAAATGTCAACACACTCGGCCACACCTGCCTGGCAGTGCCAGTGTTGTGGCCACTGCCCACCCAGTGCTGGCCTCCCAGCGCTCCCACTGTAGGCCCATCTCGTAGCTACCCCTTACGACATGCTGGGCTCTGAACTCCAACCACAGTACAACTCGACCACCCCATGTGCCTTCTCAAACATATTGCTGTGCTGTCTACACCACATCCACTGTCTACACGGCATCCAGGGTGCTCAAGGTACAGTCTGTGGATCAGCCAACAGGGGCACTTAAGAGTGGCTATAAATCTGGATCCGGGTCTCACCCCAGTTGGTCCCCATGAGCACCTGCATCCTGACCATCCAGTGGGAGGAGCGGTGTATGCCAGTGGCGTCCAACTATGCCCATGGACCAGGTGGTGACCTCATTTACATCTGGCCCACTGCTGAGCAGGAATTGTCAAATTCAAAGGAACAATAACAGTTTGAGAAACGTGAGACCACACGCAGTTCCAGTTTCAGGGCTCACATGTAAAGTTTTATTGGGACACAGCTGTGCTCACTCCTTTGTGTCCAGTATCTACATGTGGCCACGGCAGAGGCACACAGTTGGGACGTATTGACCCTCTGGTCATTTCAGGAGAAGCTGAGGGGCTTACACCCCATCTCCTCTTCCCGCTTTCCATCTAGTGATCCCCCAGGAGTGTTCCAGGGAGTCCTCGTCGCGCCTCCCTCTGTCTGCCTGACCCTCCATCGGTGGGCACCTTCCAGGCTGATTCTCAAGCTCCGTGCTGGCCTCCTCCTCGGCCCTGCAGAGCGCAGGGGCTGCCTCTCCTGAAGCTTCCGGCAGCTCCTCTTGCCTGCCTCCATTCCTCCTTCTCCAAGTGCCAGGCAGCCTGGCTCCCAGGACCTCCTCCCAGCCAGGTGGACTCGGCCCCGTTTTCTCTGTTTCCGGATTGCTCCTCAGAATATCTGGACCCCCAGAGTTAAACGGGCCCTTGGTAGAGGAACACCCCATAAACCACTCGTGGAGAGGATGATTGGGTGACTGGGCCACGCTCGTTTTCCTGGGTGCTCGTCAGGAGGCCCGCGTGGGCCAGGACCCAGAAGAAGGAATGATTGAAGGACTGGTTCTCCTTCGAGAGGTGCCCACTGCCCTGTCTCTCGTGCACCCACTCCTCCTCCACAGCTACAGGGAGCACCGGGCTGAGCTGGCTCTCGGGCTGCCAGGATGGCGAAGGCAGAAACAGCCCCTTTGCCTTCTTACTCTCGGTAGAGAGGATGCTTGTGGCAAGTCACCCTGCCCTTGGCTCCTCTCTGCTTCTGCAGGGATCTCTCCCCCTGCGGGCATCTCTGGGTCCAGCTGGGGTCTTGGGTGCCCTAGGCTGAGAGCAGGGCAGGTGTGTGCAGTCCTGCTCTCAGCTCCGTAGCCTGCCGTTCCCGGTGCCCAGGTCCCCTGGGGCTCAAGCCAGCCTTCGGGACTCCACAGGCATGGGGCTGTCTGGGGGCTTCCTGGGCCTGGAGTGCCTGGGCCTGGTGACCTAGAGTGGCATGCAGAGGGGCCTCCTCACTGTGGTACCCAGAGGCCATGCTGGGTCCCACTGACACAGGTTCCTGACTGTTATGGACCCAGGAGCACTGTTTCCCCAGCCAGCCCCCCACAGTGGCCCTAGATTGGCAGCGGAGGGACAGCTCAGACTGAAAACCCTGCCACTGTTTAAAAGAATGAAAAGCACTCAGAAGGGAAGGGTGTGCAGGGAGCAGTGGCACTCTGAGGAAGGGGCACAGAGGTGGCACTCCAGGAGGAAGGGGCACAGAGGTGGCACTCCAGGAGGAAGGGGCACAGAGGTGGCACTCCAGGAGGAAGGGGCACAGAGGTGGCACTCCAGGAGGAAGGGGCACAGAGGTGGCACTCCAGGAGGAAGGGGCACAGAGGTGGCACTCCAGGAGGAAGGGGCACAGAGGTGGCACTCCAGGAGGAAGGGGCACAGAGGTGGCACTCCAGGAGGAAGGGGCACAGAGGTGGCACTCCAGGAGGAAGGGGCACAGAGGTGGCACTCCAGGAGGAAGGGGCACAGAGGTGGCACTCCAGGAGGAAGGGGCACAGAGGTGGCACTCCAGGAGGAAGGGGCACAGAGGTGGCACTCCAGGAGGAAGGGGCACAGAGGTGGCACTCCAGGAGGAAGGGGCACAGAGGTGGCACTCCAGGAGGAAGGGGCACAGAGGTGGCACTCCAGGAGGAAGGGGCACAGAGGTGGCACTCCAGGAGGAAGGGGCACAGAGGTGGCACTCCAGGAGGAAGGGGCACAGAGGTGGCACTCCAGGAGGAAGGGGCACAGAGGTGGCACTCCAGGAGGAAGGGGCACAGAGGTGGCACTCCAGGAGGAAGGGGCACAGAGGTGGCACTCCAGGAGGAAGGGGCACAGAGGTGGCACTCCAGGAGGAAGGGGCACAGAGGTGGCACTCCAGGAGGAAGGGGCACAGAGGTGGCACTCCAGGAGGAAGGGGCGGGCACAGCGACAGAGGGGGCAGTGGGAGCCCAGGCACTTCATGCAGAAAGAACAGGCTTAAAAGTGGCTCAGGAGGTGGCCATCAGGGCTGCGGTGGCTTTAAGGAAGGGGTTGCTGAGCACTAAGAAATGGGAAGAGGAGGAAGGGTCACAGGAGCCCTGCTAAGGGCCAGGGACACTCTTCTACAGAAATAAAGACCATGTCAGGGCTGAGCAAGATGCCACAGGGTCAGGTCAGAAAGAGCAGCCGGCAGCAGCTCTTGGCGTCTGTCCCTGCCCTTCCCCCTTCCCTGGGCCTGGATGAGCTTCGCTTCTCACCTGAGCTCCTGCGCCCAAGCACCCGCTCTCGCTCTCCCTCTCCTCGCCTGCCTGGTAAGTAGGAGAAGAGGTGAAGGTAGGTGAAGGGTCACATGTTAGGAAGACCCTTTGAAATTCAGATTGAGCAGGACCAGTAGGGTCACCTCACTGAGTGCTGCCTCCCTCCTGTCAAGTGGCACAATTGACCCTGCTGTATTGTTATAAGGATGGAATTAGATTAGGATATCGAATAAAACTTTCTGATTTGGCATGAATTAAGGGATATCAGTGAGGACAGTGATATTGGTAAAGGTGGTGATGGTGGTGACGGTGAAGATAATGATGATGGTAGTGATGATGATGGTGGTGACAATAGTGATGTGATGATGACCTGGGTGATGGTGATGATGACCTGGGTGATGGTGATGATGACCTGGGTGATGGTGGAGATGGTGAATGTGATGATAATAAAGATGGTGGTGATGGAGGTGGTGAGGATCACGATGGTGGATAGTGATGAAGTGAGTGACAGTCATGATGGGGAAGGTGATGATGATGATGGTGGTGAGGATGGAGAGGTGGTGATGACAATGGTGTTGATGGTGGATAGTGATTGACGATGATGGTGATGGTGGTGGTGAGGTAACCACAATGCAAAGGCCCAGAAGGGAGTGCCTCCTTCCTGAGGTGGTTTAAACTTGCTCCCTTGTTATTTTTCTTGCTTCATCTCTTGGGTGACCCATAATTTATCATCTGAACTGAGACTCTTGGGGAGTGCTATTTATTTCCACTGGGGCAACACTTCACAAATAGCCTTCAGTGCATTCTATGCTTCCCACTAGTGAAATTAGCTGAGTAGACTCTGGAAGACGCTGGAGACGGCAACACACGCCGTTCTAGGTACTCAGCATTTCAGCCTGGTTTAAAATGGGCCTAAAATGCTCAGAAGGAACTTGGCCAGGAATGCAGAAAGCAGCTGATCTTCTCTTCCAGGCTCTTGGACCTTTACCATAGCCAAGAGGGGACTGGCCAGCAATGTGGAAAGTGCAGCACTGTTTTCTGGATAGTCGATCCCCGAGACCCACTGCCCACAGACCCTCTGTGTTCTATTTGCCTCACACTCAGGAAGAGTGGGGACTTCAGGTCACCTTCCACCTGCTAGCCCTCTGAGCTTGTAAAGGAGGTCTTTTACTGGGTGGACTCGGGGACTTCCGCTCGGTGGACCAGGCCACATGAAGCTATTTCTTGCAGCCCCATGCAAGCAATTCATGGTAAGATCCCTGGTGGCAACTCGACTTAGCCAAGGGACAAGGAAGCTCTGTTCATTCTTGCGAACATAAAAAGTGACGAGCGGTCCTCTGTCTTGGTCATCTCACTTTACCCCTGTCCTAGAAATCTGAGGCTTGTGACCAAGAAAACTCTTGTCACTCAATCTGCAGAGGACTCTTGAGGAAAATTCTTAAAGCCCCTGGGCATGAATCAGCAATTTTCACAAAGGCATTCAGTATTTTGAAGGTCATCATTTATAAATAGAATATTATAGTTTTATTGGAACAAAAGAAAACTTCTGGAATATTCCACATAATGTTTTCTAAAACAGGCCCAATTCAAGAAGGAGAATTAAACACAAATGCCCAGTGGCCCGAGGTGAGCCATTAGTTAGGGCAAACAAACATCTTGCAAAGAGGACAGATGGGAAGGGAGGAGCGGATTTCTTCCATCTGTGCTGGGGCTCCTGAACCAGGCAGGCTACTCAACGCAATTGATAGAAATCCCTGCCTAAGACAAGCCCTCGGGCTCCCTGTCAGAAACCCCACTAATCACTTCCCCAGTGCCCCACCCTGGCTGAAGCCTAGTGCACAACGTTTACAGTTAAGAATGTTATTAAAAGTCAAACCAAGCAATTCTTGCCAAAGCCCAGGGGAACATTGCAGGGAATGAAAAACACTGAAAGATCCTGGCATGAGGGTGCACCAACCGCACCACAGCGGCCACCCCGGGAGCAGGGGACTGGGACCCACAACTCCCACCCCTGAGTCCTGGCTCTCTCCCTCCCTGTCAGCCCCTTAGGAGGTGCCCAGGCCTGGTTTCCACCCACAGCCAGCCTGGGGGACCGCTTTCTCTCCTTTTGATCCTTGGAAGGAATAAGTAATAAATTCCTGCCTGCAGTCCCACCGGGACGGGCAGCTGTCACTGCCTGGGGCTGCTCTAAGGCACCACAGCACCCCAGGAGGCTAAGGCAGTGTGCAGACAGCAAACAGCTGCAGAGACAGCCTGCCAGGGCGCCAGGGTGGTGTGGAGCTGCAGATCGCCTCTGGACTCTGGAGGAGGCAAGATGTACCAGGGAAGTTCCGTAATCCCCTATTCCGTCTCTCACCCTGCACCCTCCAGTGCTGGTCAACCCTCCAGGTGTCCCCGTCTCGAGGGAGGTAGCCCCCTCTGACTTGGGTGGTATTATGTCTTCATGACACTGAGTGGTCACCTAGCCAATCTGAACCTGTTTCCTCATCTGTCAAGCGGAAGTCATCCTCTTTCGGTTCCAAGAACAGAGTCATGTCAGAAGAGGTAGGAGACCCTTGGAAATAAGGTTGCAAGGATACGGAACATGGGTTGGGTTCCAACCCAGAGCATGGCCTCATGCGGATAGTGAGTTTGAGAATTATTTGCTCTTTGCAACAGATCTGAGTCCAACGGCTGAGCAGCTGACTGACCAAGAGCCCTGGGGCCCTGGAGGATTGTGAGGATGACTGCTGCTGGGGCCACCCCGGGTTCTGGTCTGGTGGCCTGGAGTGGCACCCTTGGGCTGCTCCCCTTGGGCTGCTCCTCCTGATCCTGGTGAGTCTAACACATGGCTAAGAGTTCCATCCCAACTCCCATTGATGATTCCGGAACCTTTGTGGAGGCTCCTGTCCCCACTGTGGTATATCAAGGTCACCTCCTTTGTGAGGCTGAGGAGCACACACTGTGTATGTCTCGCCTCTGTTTACCCTGGTCCATCAGCGTTTGACAACCGTGGGCCACGCGGCTTTGAACAACAGGGAACAAGCAATTCGCACGACCTGGCCCAGGAGGCGGTTCCAGGCCCGAGGCCAAGGAAGACTCCTTCCATGAGCAGGTGGCCGGGACACAGCCAGGAGGGCTCTGTGGGCAGAGGACTGGGGGGCAGAGGCAAGCTCAGGTGCCAAGTCCCTGAAGGCAGGGTGGCTGTGTGTCTGAGGACAGGGACCAGGGGCAGGAGAGAGCAGGGGGTGAGGACAGGGAACAGGTGAGGAGTCACTGGGATGGGGACAGTGCTGTGGCCTCATCAGGTTCAACAGAGGCTCTGGCTCTTGTTGAAAAGAAGGGACACATGAGTATTCCTCACAATGCCTAGAGCAGTAGGTGCTGCATGAATATTAGTGATTTCTGCTGTCAGCCCATGTCACCCATCTAAGATCATGTCCGGGCTAGTTTAATATAATTTGGCAGAGGACATGGAACCCAGGGGTATTTAACTACTGATCCACATTCCCAGTGCTTTTTATTTTTTTATTTTGAGACAGGGTCTCACTAAATTGATGAGGCTGGCCTCCAACTCAATCCTCCTGCCTCAGCTTTCTGAGTCCCTGGGGTTATAAGCATGCACCACTGCACCTGCCTTGACTGTTTGATTTTTGCAGGAAATTTAAGGAGAGAGTCTCAGGAGAAAAACGTTTTAAAATTCCCTTTTCCACGTGGGAGCAGGGAGTCAGGGGCTCCAGAAGTGGCTCTCTAGTCCTTGTGAAGTTGCTGATCCGAGTTTGTTCTGCATCTCAGTTATTTGGCAGCTTGTTGGAATTCTTTCCTCATGGAATTCCAGGGGCCTGGCAACTGTTACACAGGGAACATTCCGAGAAGACGGGAGGGAGGGAGCATGACCCGCGAGGTTTTATTGGACACTTCAGCTTTTATTTATATGCACAGCCCCACCATGAATAGGTTCAGCTCGGGTCTTAGGCAGAGGTCTTGAAGGTTTGGGGAGTTCAGAATCACGCTGGCAGTTGGCGTCCCGCCCAGCACAGTGACACCTTCAGATGCAGGGCTCCCGTAGGGCTGGCGCTCCTGGGTGCAGACAAGGCCTGGTGAGTGCGAAGCTCCTCCAAGATGAGCCGCTCCCTGCCAGGGGACCTCAGGAAGCCTCTCTGACCCCGAGACACCCGCTTCCAGGGCACTTGTGGGTGCTGGGCTCTTCGAGGGGAGGTAGACAGGCACTGGAAAGATTCTGATCCACATCAGGGAAGCGAGTGGGGAGATGTGGGCACAGGGGCAGAGCCTTCTTAAATGTTCCTTTGTGCCAGGCCTGTGTTGAGAAGGGTCCTCAGTTAGCTGAGAGCAGGTGCATTGTCTCAAGTGAGCAGAACATGTGCCGAGCTCCCGAGGCTGAGGTGGACACAAAGGCCATCCGCCCTCTCTGCTTAGAGCAAGGTGGAGCCACAGCACAAGCCGGCAAAGGGTGGCTCATGCTTTGTGTGACCAGGGTCATCAACGTGGAGCAGGTGTGAGGCGCCAGGGAGACAGAAAGACAGGCGGAACTGGTGTCACCTCAGTGAGGGAATCTGCAGGAGAGAGGGGCCGTGTGGGTTGTGGCTCCCAGCCATAGAGTATCCGTCAGCGCTAAGAGAGACAAAGCAGAGGCTCCCTGGGCTCCTGAACTGCAGCAAGAGGAACCCCAACCACGCCATTGGCCACCGGATCTTAGGACCCTAGAAGCTTCCACTTAGGAACTTTTTAGAGGAAGCAGTCCTCCTTGGGAGAGGCAGTTCACCTTCTCCCTTGAAGACCTACATTCCCGGGGCTGGGGTTGTGGCTCAGTGGAAGAGCGCTTGCCTAGCATGTGAGAGGCACTGGGTTCGATTCTCAGCACCACATGTAAATAAGTAAATAAAATAAAGATCCATGAACGACTAATAAAAATATTTTTTAAAAAAGTAAAGAAAACTTACATTTCCCAATAGAGCAGAGGAAGGAGATAGAGGAGGGAGGAGGGCAGAAGGTGGCACTGGGGCTGAAACCAAGCAGGCCTCCCCTGCTGAGTGAGTCAGGGCCAACCCACTGTTATGTATAACTATAAGGCACTAAGTAAAGACACTTGGCATTTGTGCAACAAGACAAAAAGTGCATTTATGTAAAAAATAAAGTGAAAAAATAAATTTTTATATTTCTAAAATCAGATGCCATATGTGTATCACTATATTAAATTTATTCTAGAATGGTAATAGTTCTAAACAAACTCTATTATTAAAATAATATGGTAAAGTGGCACATAACGGTGTTTAGGTCAACACTGAACTGCATATAGGACAGCGATTCCCTAGGATTATATGCCTCATGACACTCAATGACTCACATGTGACAAAATTGCCAGAAGACGAGTTTTTTAGGATGCACCCATCATTAGGTGATGCATGACCGTACTTCTAGGATGTTTGGGACAATACAAAGGAAACATTAAACCATCACCCACAGTGCTCTGCCCATACCCCACCTCTGCTGGGATCTCAGTGTTTACCCTTTACTTTTAAAAAATATATATTTTTAAGATAGAAAATACACAAGATATCACATGATTTCTTTGTTATGAAACATGCACATTTTTCTTGTCCATAAAAAATTTAAACGATGCCCCATCTTATAGCTATGCCATTTGACTACTCCTCTGCTGCAGGACTTTTATGTATATTAAAATGTGCTACTTCTAGAATATCCTCGCACACAGCTCCTTCTCTAGCTGATTCCCTCCACAGGCATTACCAAGTTTCTGCCAAGCAATCCTCACGCCATGGTCCAGCAGGGAACGGGACAGCCCCACCCCTTCAGGGAGCTGGACTACAGCAGGGGGATAATGCAAGTGAACAAGATGCCATCAGTTCAGAAAGTGCTTCACGATTAAGCAGAGAAATGGGGTGAAGGGCAGCCCGGAGCAGAGGCTGTTCTCAGGAGTCTTTAAGGAAGGCCTTTGTGGACCTGAGGCCGGCCAGAGACCTGCCCTGGGGAAGGAGCCGTCCATGGAATATTCTAGGCAGAGGGAATGGGGAAAACGAAGGCCCTCGGGGAAAAGCAGCATGGCACATGGGAAGGTCTTCAGAAGGACCAGGGAGCAGGGAGAGGTAGCCTGAGAGGAAGGTGGAGGGGTGGCCAGTGGAGACCTGGAGAGTCGCATGGTGGGTGCCCTGGCAGCCGTCGGAGAATTCTCATCCAGACATTCCTCCAGCTACTGAATTTAAAAGAGCCTGCGGGGAGCAGACCCCATTCCAATCTAGAAGGCCTGCACTACCCCAATGCCCAAACCAAAGACTTCACAAAAAAGGGGACACAGACCAATGTCCCCCCGGAACACTGATGCTCAATTTCTCAACAGATCGCCAGCAAACCAGATCCGGCAGCACGGGAAAGGGCTGTGCCCTGTGACCAAGGGAGCACGTGTCGGGAGCACAGGTTGGTTTACACCCAGACACTAAAATGCTCCACAGTCCAGGACAGAGCCGCTGTGCTCTGCTGAGTGAATCCAGGAGGGGCTGACCCTGAGCAGGGTCAGCTTTGTGCCCTTCCTTCCTTCAAGCAAGAGTGCTGGCCACGCGGAGCCTCAGAGAGCCTGGATCAAAGGGCCAGAGCCTACTGCGTACTGGGGCAGGGAGAATCGGGAAAGCGCATGCAGCTGTAGGCCTTGTAGGAGGTGGAGAAAGCGGTCAAGTTAACGGGCAAAGCCGAGGCGGTCTCTCTGGACTCCACCCGAGTGCTCCACTGGCCAGGAGTAAAGTTCTTCCAAAACATACCAACAACAAAGAGAAGCCAAACAAAACCCTCTGCCACCCCCCATCCGCCTCTCCCAAGGGACTGTGGGGGCACTGTCCTGAGCTCAGGGAGGAGGCTGCTGTCTTGGCCTTGAATCACAAGTCCAAGTTGTGAAATGGTCTCTGACATTGGGTCTCCATATTTGGTTTTGAGCCCAATGAGCTGAAAACTGCAAGTTGAAAAGAATCTATTGAGTGGACTCAGATTCCATGAGCTCAATGTGCTACTCGAGGTTTCCATTCTGTCCAAGGATTCCAGAACACTCCGAGTGCTACAGGCAAGGGCCAGCTGTGAAGCCAAGGCAGACATGCCTGTCCTAGGTCACAGTTCTTGTGATCATGCTGGAAAGACTTCAGACATGTTGCTCAGATAGCAGGCGTGAGTTTATTAGGAGGGATAAGAAAATGGGGAAAGGGGTCTGTCTTAGGGAGAGAGTAGGTCTTCTCAGAGAGGAGAGGGCCAGCATGCCCCTCCTGCCCTCCAGTTTTACTGGGGGTTCCAGGGAAGTTTCCAAAGAGTCCCACCTGGGTGCACCTCTTGGCTTGACTGACAGCAGGATTGCATCAGATTTCCCAGTCCCCATGGTAAAGGTTCAGGGCAAATGTAGGTCACCATGGCCTGTATTGACTTGTTCTAATTGGAACTCGTTCTTATAGATATTATGGTCAGGAGGAACTTTCTTTATTCCTCCTGGAATAAAGTTCTGGAATTTGGTCTCTGAAGAGGTCCCAACCCCTGAGCCCCCTCTTCAGGGTAACTTGTGTGTCCTTATCAATAGGAGTGAGCCTTTGGGGCCTGCGTTTCCCTTGCAGATAACAGGTTGTCCACTGAGAATTGTAACGTCTCCTATTGACCTAAGGCAGGCAGGCAGGCAAGGCTGCAGGAGTGGGCCCAGTTTATAGAATCATCCCCTGGACCTCACATCCCCACTGCTCACAGCCGTCTGCTGCCTATCACGAGGCCTCTTGAGCTGTCTTAGGGAGAGAGTTGCACTGTTTCCTATGTCCACAGGTGGTGAGGTTGTCTCTGCCAAGCCTCGTACCCTTCCCAGGCCTGGAAAAGAGGATTGTTCATTTCAATGTGAAGCTCACCTAAAGAAAGTGATCACCCAAAGAGGTACAGGGGGCTTCTGGGTGCCACGGGGCCCTTCCTGCCATAGGGTCCTTCCCGTAGACGTACAGACAAGGTCTTGTTACCCTGAGCCTGCCCCACTTATTCCAGGGCTGGAAGTGTGTTTGTTTCAAACTTCCCTTCCAGAACAGCGTGGCCAAAACATGCGGGAACTTTCTAGCAGCACCTATAGCCTCTGTGAACTCTTGCTGTAAAGATTTATCTCCCTGGTATCCAAGAAGATCCCCCAGGAAAGCCAACTGTGAGCAGATGTCAGGTGGCTGGACAGGCTTCCTATGCTATCTCCCAAGAAGATGGGAACTTCCTAAATTTTTATTAAAGGTGCATTACCTAAGTTCTCTTCCATATCCCCAGGAGAGGATGGAAGCAGGAGCGAAGGAAGAATATCAAGTAGAAATGACTGTTGCTCAAGAGAAGGGAGAAGGGTCAGAAGGAGGAGAAGGGAAACCAAACAGAACCTCAACCAAACACCCAGGTAGCTTTGCTGACATAATGCGTGCGTGATGGAAGGACAGCAATGCCAAGGGTCAGCTGCCTTTAGCAGGGAAATTGTCTTTAACAGGCTCACTTGGGCCCATTGCTCATGATCTCAGATCTGAGAAGGAGAGGAAACCAGCTTGGGATTCCTGAAGTCCTATGGCAGACAGACACTGCCTTACAGGGGCACATCCTAACCCCAGGGCAGTCAGCAGCTAGCGTTCTCCCAGGTGGCGCAGAGACAGCCACACTGGATTGCTGCAGAGACCAAGTAAGGTGGCCCCTCAGAAAGCTCCTGGCAAACCAGACAAAGACACATCAAGGGAAGAATACTTCAGACCAATATCCCTAATGCAAAAATTCTCAATAAAATTTTGGCAAATTGAATACAAAAACATATCAAAAGGATCGTGCACCATGATCAAGTAAGGTTCATCCCAGGAATGCAAGGTTGGTTCAACATACAGAAATCACATCAATATAAATAAATGTAATTCATCACATCAATAATTCTTAAAGATAAGAATAATCTCAATAGATGCAGAAAAAGCATTTGACAAAATACAGCACTCCTTCATGTTAAAAACACTAGGAAAAACTAGGGATAACAGGAACTTATCCCTTAGCTAATATGCTTTTACAATGCTAAGCCCCATTTTTCTAAATGGAGGAAAATTGAAAACATTCCCTCTAACAACTGGAACAAGACAGGGATGCCCTCTTTCACCACTTCTATTAACATAGTTCTTGAAACTCTAGTCAGAGCAATTAGCCAGACAAAAGAAATTAAAGGGATACGGATAGGAAAAGAAAAACTCACACTATCACTATTTGCCAACGACATGATTCCATACCTAGAGGATCCAAAAAATTTCTCCAGAAAACTTCTAGAACTAATAAATGAATTTGGCAAAGTAGCAAGATATAAAATCAACACCTATAAATCAAAGGCATTTCTGTATATCAGTGACAAATCCTCTGAGAAGAAAAAGAGGAAAACTACCCCATTTACGATAGCATAAAAAAAAAATATTTGGTAATCAGTGAAAGTCCTCTACAATGAAAACTACATAACACTAAAGAAAGAAATTAAAGAAGACCTTAGAAGATGGAAAGATCTACCTTCCTTGTTTTTGGATAAGCAGAATTAATATTGTCAAAATGACCATACTACCAAAAAGCATTATACAGATTTAATACAATTTCAATCAAAATCCCAATGATATTGCTCATAGAAATAGATAAAGCAGTCATGAAATTCATCTGGAAAAATAAGAGACCAAGAATAGCTAATGTGCACCGTGATCAAGTTAGCAATCCTTAACCAGAAGGGTGAAGCAGGTGGCATCATGTACCAGACCTTAAACTATACTACAGAGCAATAGTAACAAAGATGGCATGATATTGGCACCAAAATAGACTGGTAGACCAATGGTACAGAATAGAGGACACAGAGACAAACCCACATAAATACAGTTATCTCATATTAGACAAAGGTGCCAAAATCATATATTGGAGAAAAGATAGCCTTTTCAAAAAAGGTGCTGGGAAAACTGGAAATCTATATGCAACAAAATGAAATTGAGCCCCTATCTCTCACCATGCTCAAAACTCAACTCAAAGTGGATCAAGGACCTAGGAATTAAACCAGAGACCCTGTGCCTAATAGAAGAAAAAATAGGCCCAAATCTTTATCATGTTGGATTAGGCCCTGACTTCCTTAATAAGACTTGTATAGCACAAGAAATAAAATCAAGAATCAATAAATGTGATATGTTTAAACTGAAAATCTTCTTCTCAGCAAAAGAAACGTCAGTGAGGTGAATAGAGAGCCTACAGAATGGGAGCAAATTTTTACCACATGCACATAAGATAGAGCACTAATCTCTAGGATATATAAAGAACTCAAAAATCTTAACACAGGGCTGGGGTTATGGCTCAGTGGGGGAGTGCTCGCCTGGCAAGTGCAAAGCCTGGGTTCAATCCTCAGCACCACATAAAAATAAATAAATAAAGGTTTTGTGTCCAACTACAACTAAAAAACAAATTTGAAAAAAATCTAACACCAAAAAAATGAATAAACCAATCAATAAATGGGCCAAGGAACTGAATAGACATTTCTCAAAAGATGATTGATATACAATCAATCAAAAAATATATGAAAAAAGGTTCAACATCTCTAGCAATTGGAGAAATGCAAATCGAAACTACTCTAAGATTTCATCTCACTCCAGTCAGAATGGCAGCTAATAAGAATACAAACAACAGTAAGTGTTGGTGAGGATGTGGGGGAAAAAGGCACACTCATCCATTGCTGGTGGGACTGCAAATTGGTGCAACCAGTATGGAAAGCAGTATGGAGATTCCTTAAAAAACTTGGAATGGAACCACCATTTGACCTAGCTATCCCACTCCTCGGTTTATACCCAAAGGACTTAAAAACAGCATACTACAGGGACACAGCCACATCAATGTTTATAGCAGCACAATTCACAATAGCTAAATTGTGGAGCCAACCCAGATGCCCCTCAGTAGATGAATGGATAAAGAAACTGTAGTATATAAACACAGTGGAGTATTACTCAGCGTTAAAAGAGAATAAAATCATGGCATTTGCAGATAAATGGAAGGAGTTGGAGAATTTCATGCTAAGTGAAGTAAGCCAATCCCCAAAAATCAAATGCTGAATGTTTTCTCTGATATAAGGATTCTGATACCTAATGGGGATTGGGGGCCATGGGAGAAACAGAGGAACTTTAGATAGGGCAAAGGGGAGGGAGGGGAAAGGAGGGGGCCGGACGGTAGGAAAGACGATAGAGTGAGATGAACATCATTACCTCAAGTACAGGTATGAAGATGTGAATGGTGAGACTCTACTTTGTGTACAACCAGACATGAAAAATTGTGTTCTATATGTATTATGAATTGAATTGCATTCTGCTGTCATGTATAACAAATTAGAATAAATAAATAAATTTTAAAAAGAAAAGAAAGCCCCTGGTAAACTGCAAGGCGCTGCTCTGGTGTAGGTATGGCTGTTTCCAGAGTCATCGCATAAAATCCAATTTGTGTAAAATATTTATCATAGTCCTACTTACATGCCAGGTACTTTAAATTTGTAATCTAATTTAATCTTCAAGGCAACCATCAGACACACTAATTTTTTAAAAAAGATAATTTACAGCTCGTATTGCAAAAGACATGCTGCTAAGTGTTGAGCATTGGGTGCTCTTTCCCATGCATGCCAAGTAGCTTTAAATGCAGTCCTGAAAACCAAGAGAAGAGCAAGATCTTGCCAGACTGCGCACTAGACCTGGAGTCGGGTGCTGAACACAGGCGTCTGGACGCTGATGGCTGCTCAGCAGATGCTCATTCTCTGGGAAGAAACCACAGAGAAGTGAAAGGGCACGTTGCTCAGATTACCCTGCTGCCAGGTACCACCTTGCTGATGGGCGTCGACAGAGGGAATTCGCTGGGTCTCATTGCAGCGCCCTCCATCCCTGGTTTGGAAGAATGGGAAGAAAATCCTGCAGTGGGCAGAGTGTGTGCAAAGGTCTCCGTAGAAGAACGGTGCAGGGTGGCCCCGGGCTCTTCAGAGAAGCCACCGAGGTGCCCCGTTAGCATCAGGGGCTCAGAACATCCTGGGCTAAAAAGAAGACACGAGGAGGAGGAAGCCCACAGAGCTGGAAAGGCAGAGTGAACCACAGAAGGGAGGGCGCGCTGGCCTGTGGGCAGACGGCTTTTCCAGGTGAGAGTTCACTTCCAGTGTGGCACTGTGATGCCAGCTGCTGGGGAACCGGGGCTAACCCAGGCGATTTGCTGGTTGAGTGTGAGTTGGGCTAAATGCTCCTTGAGGACCCAGGGCCTGCCCGCCTTGGTCCACAACCCAGGAGTCAGGTGAGCAGCAGTTAGGCTCCCAAGGACAGTGCTCAGAGCAGGAGGAGCCGCCCTGAGCAGCCTCACTCAGGGCAGCCTCAGCCTCTGGGAGGGGGCGGAACATCCTGCTGCTGCCCTCCAGGACCCCTCCAGGACCCCTCCAGGACCCCTCCAGGATTGGCCCAGCTGCTGGTTTTAAAGCAGGTGAGGCCAAAGACAACACCCAAATGGACAATGTGCAGGTAAAAAGTAGCTCGGACCAGCAGCCTTTAAGGAAACGCAGATCAAAACCACAGTGAGAGGCATACCCCGCTCCATAGGACAGCTGCTGTCATAGCAGACAAAATTAAAACATCAGAAAATGATCAGCAGGGTAAGGACGTGGAGAGACTTGAACCTGCGGGCACCGTGGGTGAGAATGCAGAACAGCAAGCCACTGTGGGAAAAGCGCCATGGTCCCCAGAGTTAGAAAGAGTCACCGTAGGACGGAGGAGCCAGGGAGCATTACGCTGAGCGAAGTGGGCAGCCCCCATCATGAGGATGACACTGACTCCATCACACTAGGGAGGGGCTGGCGAACGGGTGCTTAATGGGGACAGAGCTTCAGTTCGGCCAGGCGAAGCGAGTCCTGGAGCTGGGTGGTGGTCCAACCTCACAACAAGAGGAGCATGTTCAGTGCCACCGAGTCTTCCCCTTGCCAATGGTTCAGTGGTAAACTTCCCCTTATGTTCATTCTCTCTCTCTCTCTCTCTCTCTCTCTCTCTCTCACACACACACACACACACACACACACACACACACACACGGAGGGGGGCAGGTACTGGACTGCAGCCGAGGTTCACGTTAACTTATTTTTTGTGTGGAAGTTAGTGTTCCCCACAGGGAGGCGGGACACACAGTGACTCGACAGCCTGGTGCCATCAGCCCAAACCTACAAACAAGGTGGGTCTAAGTTACAAGCCCTCTGGGTGCTGTGGAGAACCCTCAGAAACTGAGGTGGGGAGTGGTGACATGGAGGCTTAGGGGTCACACAGCAGTGGCCCTTTCCTCCCCGATCCCTGCTCTTTGGGCTGCTAAAAAATGAGGATTTTCATTCCTGGGGTAACGGTGAGTAGTGGTGTGTCCGACTGCAGAAGAAGGCCTTGCTGGGGCACCTGCAATGGAATCCAACGTTGTCAGACACGAAAAAAGACTGCTTGTTTTCTCCTGCACTAGAGACAGTAGGCTCACTAGCCCTTGGAGGCCCTGGACACTGGAATGCAGTGGTGGCAGCCCTCCCCGCCCTCCAGATGAGACTGAAATTCAATGAAAAGCAAACAGAGAGCAGGGAACAAGTGGTAGGAAACCGACCTGTGTTCTTATATTTCCCCAGGGTGACTGCCGGACGACCTTTTCATATTCTTCTTTTTCCTTCTCATATTTTTTAATTAACAGACTTTATTTTTTAGGTCAGTTCAACCTTATAAGACAAGTCCAGTGAAAAGAGCTGAGTTCTCGTGAGGCCCTCCCCACCGCCCCACACGTGGCTTCCTGCACGGCTGACCTCCAGCGCTACAGCTCAGGAGACGGTGCTGACCCTGATGACTCGCCAGAGTCCATCCACAGCTCACACAGGTTCACTGACTTCAGGGGTTTTGACAAATGGGTGATGACATAGATCCACCATTACAGTGTCACGCAGAAGAGTTTCCTAAAAGTCCCCGGCCACTAATTCATCTCTCATTCTCCCCCAAGTCCCTGGCAACCACTGGTCCTTTCCTGGCTGCACTTCTTCCTTCTCAGAATGCCACATGGTTGTTCATGTGCTTAGCTGCAGGTAACTATGCCAACATCCAACCTCATGAGATCTGAAAGTTAAGATCTTCCAACTAAGACATTTTTTTTTTTTGCAGGATTTCTCCAAATAGGAAATTTCATCAATTATAAGTAAAGTGACTGCATTTATTAAAACTTGATCCTTACTCAATTTCTCAGTTAGTATTAAACAGTTTACATAGTAACTACCAGTCAACATAGAAACACCATCAAGATGCACATCTTCCGCATTCTCTGAGTTGTGAGGTGCGCTTCCTTCCTTATGGTCCAATCGATTGTCCTCGATAGCAAGCTGTGGAAGAGAATCCCAATGTCCTGAGTAACGTCCTTGGACTAGAGCCTGTGGAGTTGGAGGACAGAGAGCAAGTCTCTTGAATGTGTCACCACCAGAGCCTGTGACCTAATTACTGTCTGCCAAGAGAAAATGCTCTGGGCTTGCGGGTTGTCGTCAGCCCTCCATGCAGAGGGAGCTCTGGATGACAGAACCCTGAGCCGTTCTCAGAATCCAGGAGCCAGCGGACCCCGGCTCTCCCCTTGGCAGGATGACACTGAAATGGGCCTAGGAGAGGAGCTGTCCATTCTTCCTTAGGCATCTTCAGGGAATACAAGTGGGCAAGCTCCTTGGGAACCAGCCCTCCTTCAGATCTGTGTCCCAAGTTTCCTTGGATCTCAGGTGTGTTCCAATGTCGGGTCAGAGAATGGCAGATTTCCTCAAAGAAGAGCTAGCAGGAACTTGGAGTCAGCTAGTCCTGCCTCGAATCTGAGAAATTAGAGACTAAGACCTGAAGAGTGTGAAGGAGGGGACTAGACTCACACGGTCACTTGGGAGCAGAGTGGAAGGCTCCCCAGGCTGCCTTCCACAGAACGGCCCTGTCCAGGTGGGCTCTCCCAAGTCCTACTGCTCTTGGGACCTCTTTTAAGCAACTATTAGAGAAAAGGAGGGGTGGCAGAAGCCCTGTCTGTCCCTGCCCTGGATGGGGCCATGAGCACACCCGCCTCCAGCCCTTGCTCTGATTCTCCAGGGACAGAGCTTGGTCAGATCCCTCCTGTGTGTCCACACCACAGATTTAAATCCTGTGAGGCCCCATGTTCTGCCCTGAGTGGCAGCAACGCTCTTAACCAGCACCCAGGTGAGCCAGCCCTAGTGAATAGCACCTGCCCTTCCCACCCCATAACTCTGTGCTCTCATCCAGCCAGGTACTCACCCTAGGTCAGTCTCTTGAACCTCCAGTGTCCCCAACAAGGACAGCCACCTCTCCCTCCTCCTCAGTCCTTTTATAGACTCGTCGTGCGCCATCTTGTTCTGAGCATCTTGATAATTTGGGGCTTTACATCTCTTTAAAGTACTTTCTCATTCCTTGTTTTTACTGGTGTCTCTTGAGAGCCCTGTGGAGGGCCGGCTGCCGTGGGGCTGTCGTTGGTCTTTACAGCTGAGCAAGAGAAACGGGGCCTCAGCAGCCGGAGAGTCCTCCAGGTGGCAGAGCCAGACGTGATCTGACTCCATCAGTGTCCCCTCTCCCTGAGGAGCACAGAGCCCCTCTCCTCACACTTCAGTCATCTTTCAGTCCCCTGTCTTCTCCTGTCTAACCTTGTCCCTCTCCAGCCTTTCCTGGGAGCGTCTCGTTTACAATCCTTTCATCCAATTGGCCCCAAAATGACCCCATGTCCAGAGGCTGGGTTGGAAAGTGAACCTTGGGAAAGTCCAGACTTTTTTTTGATAAAGACTTGGTTTCAGGGAATTCCACATTCAGTTTTGGGGGGTGCCAATTTACATGTCTCATGTATATGGGATGGATGGGTTGAGTTTTCTAGTCTTTTTTTAAAAAGATATTTATTTATTTTAGTTATAGGTGGACACAATATCTGTATTTTGTTTTTATGTGGTGCTGAGGATCGAATGCATGCTAGGCGGGTTGTTCTACCTCTGAGCCACAACGCCAGCCCTAGTCTTTTCTTTAATAAAACCAAATAAAGAAAAGCAGATAACGAAGGAGTAAATGTTCTTCAGATTAAAGGTTTTTCCCAGTCCTTTTCTAAGGATCAAGAACTAGTTCTCACACCATAAACTCCAGCCTAAATCAGGCAGTTGAGCCCACCACGCCACCGCACAGAGAATTCCCAGTGTCTGTGCGGGAGTCAGGTCACAGGGCCTGGTTTCTATAATGCCACCACCTGCACCTTCCATGAAAGTACGGAGTCCAGAAGAAACTCAGCCACATGGTCATCCTCCCAAGTGACACTGAACGCCAGCATCCCGTCAAGGGCATTTCTCATGACATGGCAGTCAAACACCAGCATCTCGGTGATACTTATTGCTCACAAAGATGTTTGAAAAATATTTCATGGATTTTTCAAATAATCCTTTAAATAAAACTTCCCTCTAACTGCTGAAACTCACTCACAACATCCTTCTTAGAAGGACACGCAGCAGGGGGCGGGGGGGTTGCATTTCATTTGGAGGAAGCCTGTAGGTGAGGTTCCTGTTCTGGCTGCGGTCCCCAGCTCTGTTTCTCTGGGGGAGGGGCCTCTCACGGGGGCTTGGAGGGGTCCCAGCCCATGAACTTGGCTTGGCTGTCCATCTGGAACTTCTCACACCCACTGAGCCGTGCACTCTCAAAGGAGGATGCGGTGCTGTGTCCAGCACATTTTCTCCCTCCCTGCTGCACAGCTCTGTGGGTCTGCTTCCCCCATGTGGCTGTCTAGCAGGTATTCCTAGGCAATCAGCACCCTTGAAGTGCTAGTCTGTCCACAGGCACCTGTCACCAGGAAGGGGATGGGATGCCCATGGGCAGCTGCTAGGACGCACAGATCACATTGGCAGCTTTGGAGGAAGCAGGCTGACTCCCGTCCAAAGTCTGAACTGGCTGTGGGAAAACAACGTTGCTCTGGCAGGGGCGACTGTCAGGATTGATCACAGGCAGTGGTGAGAGGCAACTGAGCAATTTCAGAGAGAAAGACCCTGATTTGGCCCTAGAACATTCTGAGCACTGTATTAGTGGGCAGCAGAGGTCCTTCTGTGGATACAAATTCCTTTCCAGCCAGCTGGCCATTGTAGGTCACAGTGGACTGTATCTCTGGAAATACAGACAAAAGCAATGGCGTTGGCATCCCAACCTATGAACTCATTCTCTCTCTTTTTTCCTTCTGTGACACGGGCACTTGACACACAGCTGAACTCCAGAGCCATAAGCAAATGTGGCAGGGAGCGGCTCCAATCTCACCTAAGACACAGGCTTCTCCAGGACCAAGCTGGGGCTGACCCCATCTTCTCCTTCTCCAGTGGGGACTCCATCCGCCTGGCCTCAGTAGAGGTCCTCTCCAACTATGCTGAGTGACTCAAAAGACCAGCATCCATTGTGCAAGTGGGACCCCACAGGTGCACCAAGCACCACGCTTAGAAGATGCCACACTGGGTGCTAAGCGGTGTGCCCACCATCTTGGACAAAGCCAAGGTCATCATAGGATGCTCCCTTCTTGTTTGAAGCAAGGCACCACTCCCCATTTCTGCTCACGTTCCCTTTGCTTCCCTCTCCTCCTCTCCTTTCCTGGAGAATGTGACCCCTCCTGGCTGCTGCTCTCCCAAGTCTCCCCATCTTGGTCTACCTGGTTCAGGCACCTTGGTGGCTGGCTGCAGCAGCTTCTCCCCTGGGCCCTCCAATGGTGTCTCCTCAGGCTCCACTTGCTGCAAAGACCCCTGATGGCTCCTCCCACCACATGCACAACAGGACCAAATCCCACTCTGGGCCAGGACCCCTTTAAGCTGGCCTCTGCCTGCTCTGTCCCCACCCTGCAATGGCTTCCATGCTCTGACTACACATGACCACTCTGTCCGAGCTCACTCCATCCCCAGCTCCCATGGCCCACCATGCCAGAGGCTACCACATGGCCATCCTCTCCTCTCTCCATTGTGCACATATGTCACCTCTCCCAGCCACTGTGTCAACCAGCCTCAGATACGTGCAAGTAACCACAATTTTTAAAAATTGGTAAAGTAATATTCCAAAAGCACGGGCTGCTCTGCTTTGAAGGGGCAGAGTGCGTGGGATGCTAATTATATCTCAACGAAGCTGCTTTAAAAGCCACCAACAAAGTGAGTACTCTTGTTCCCCTGCGGCTGCATCAGTTCCGCAAGAATGTTAGTGTCCTTGGCTTGTCCTTTTAAGGGGAAAATAGAGAATAGAAGGCGCCCACCCCTCTGCCGCCTGGGTGGCTCAGTCTGTCCCACCCCAAGCAAGTGCTCTCTCTGATGGGTTGCAGTCCCAGCCCCGCTGGGACGCCCATCCACCCGCCCAGACTCCCGAGGGGCTTGGGCCAGTACCCGCCATCGCAGGCTGTGCCCGGGGCAGTGGGCCACACTGGCAGGGCTGTTTTATAAACATGATTTCTTTTCAGCTTTAATCCAGCGGATTAGACGCAGCTGTGTTCGTTCTGTCTGCTTCTTTCATTTCAAAGCTGCTCCACGCACTTTGATCCGCAAAAGTCCAGTCCGCTGAGGTGGAAGTTGTTCGTTTTAATTAATGATTTGCTACTTCATTGCGATTTGTTCCAGATTTGATCACTTTCAAGATGCCACTTGGGCATTTTCTCCATCTGAAATAGTGATGAAAGAAAAGCCCAGGGCCACAGCACAGCATCCAGGCACCTGTGACCAGTGCCCTCTGAAGTGCACCCCCCTCTTTCCAGGGCTTTCCAGAGAGTCAGTGGACACGTGCACATGATGGAAGGGAAGAAGTGGACATGCAGGACACGGGCGGGGGGGCTGGGGCCCACACTGGCCAGGGC
>NW_026000005.1:49277725-49279880 GCF_001458135.2 Marmota marmota marmota
GGGCGGGGGGGCTGGGGCCCCACACTGGCCAAGGCCAGCATGATCCCGTAGAGAAACGTCACTCACCTGCCCTGTCTCTGGAAAGTCACTCACACAAGCACAGCTACTGGGGTCTGTCCCTTCGGGGAGCTATCCCTACCTCCCCCAAGACACACACTCCAGGAAAACAGCCACTCTGGAGAACTTCCATTTCTGGATGGCCAGGAGCTCCCAAGGCAGCAGCCTGAGCACACATGCTGGTGTGTGGGAGTGCACACACACTCAGACTCTGTTTCCTCTTTAGTGCTTCCAAGACTCTCTGACTCCAAAGCCAGCCAGCCGTCATCGTGAGACCACGGCAGTGGAAGAGTCTCCACCACCCACTTGGATTTCTAATCCTCAAAACCAACCATAAAGCAGGTGGCATGAATGCCACCAATAACTGAGACCCTGAGGCTCAGGAGGATGAGGAATTTGCTCATGGCCACCAGGCCACTGGGTAGTGGAGCTCTGGTCCACAAACAGACCCAAAGGCTCTTGCTCTTTCCTTGAAGACCAAATGCTCTTCCAGGGGCCAACAACGGAAGGAAACTACGCAAGCCCTGCCCTCCTGGGCTTCCAACATCCAGCTCCTCAGAGACACCGTCTCATCTCACGTGTGCAGAGCAGACCCCGGGTCACCTGGGAAGCTTGGCAGCACTTTGGCACAACACCTTTGCCACTGTGGACCACGATCTCATCATGGGAAAGAGACACAAACACAGATGCCACTCATAGGGAGAAAAGCATTATGGTCTGGGCTCAGGAGATCCTCCTTGGCAACAGGACGTGCTGTCTGTTGTCACACAGGGTATCATGCAACGCCGTGTGCTCACACGCGCGTGTGCATGTGCTGTGTTGCTACTGATCCTGACAGTTCTCTGCTGTGCCCACGTTCATCTGCTGGATTTTTGGCGATCAAGCCCCTCTGCCCCACAACAAGCCTGTTTTTAAAGGCATACCTAATAACTGTCCCTACTGTCACACTTTCATAAAGACATAGACAATGTGCAGAATCCACTTCTTCCCTGCCGGCACACGAGCACCCAGACCTCCCCCGCACATAGCGTAAGGGAAGCGCTCTGTGCTGTGTCCTGGGTTCAGGGTGGAGCACCAGCAACCAGGTGCATCCTGAAACCTCATCCCGGGCAACAAACACTATGGTCTAGAAGTGGGGAGACCCACAGGTTCAACTCATCCAGGGCAGGAGTTGAACCTGGAAGATGTCCTTAGGAGAGAGTGAAATTGGAGCCGGGTGGAGAGGGAAAGGAAGGCGGAGAGCTGGTGCTGGGGCGTGGCTCTCTTCACAGGAAAAGCACTTACTTCCACTGGAAGCACTCCCAGTGGGGCGAGCGTGATGGATGGGGATGCTCTGGGGCCACGGCGTCCTCAGCAACGCTGTCGTTGTGTGAAACCACAGGGTGTTTCACGTGTGAGAGCTGGAAAGCCCGGTTGGTCCATT
This sequence comes from Marmota marmota marmota, assembly GCF_001458135.2. Lineage (NCBI taxonomy): Eukaryota > Metazoa > Chordata > Mammalia > Rodentia > Sciuridae > Marmota > Marmota marmota. The sequence continues at coordinate 49,279,206 of NW_026000005.1, forward strand.
TTCAGAATAGAGCCTTAACTGGATCCAGTTGTACCCATTTTAGTGATAGCTCCTTCCTTTGCCGGACCCAATTTTAAAATTAGCCAATCACATAGGTTGTAACCCGAGCTCCTCCAATCGGGCGAAGTGCAGCACTAGGGACACACGCAGGCACGCTGGCCCCCCAGATGCTAGCGGGTTCTCTAGCGGGTTCTCTAGCGCGCCCTCCTGGCAGAGGCCGAGTTTGCCTTGCCCACCCGCTCTCTAGCCCGTGCTTGATTCCTGGCGGCGCCTCAGTATTTCCCACACTCGCAAGCGGATGGAGAGCCTCCTGCACCCCTAGGTGACACGCGCACAGGTGGCTGCCATTGGAGCATTGTTGACCAAACTGGCGAGATGCGGTCCGTGACTGCACTGCATTTTTTTCCACCTCTCCCTGCTCTCTGGGACTGTCCCACCAGACACCGGGGTTCTTTGGTGACCTGTTCCTCTCCTTCAAACCTTACGTCCCTCTCTCCTGCATTTCACGCCCTCCCAGGAGCCTCTGGTCTGCTGCAGCTCTCTCCAGACTTCCAGCGAGTCTCAGATCTTCTGCCGTCCCTGGCCCCCACCTGTGCTCCCTCAGCCTGACCCTGGACATTCTCCTCCCTGCGCCCAGCGGCCTTGGGAAGACACAACTATGCCCCCCCCCCCCCC
>NW_026000005.1:49279905-49285998 GCF_001458135.2 Marmota marmota marmota
GCCCCCCCCCCCCTCAGAGAACTCTCTGCTCAAACTTCTGCGGCTTCTCCGGCCTCCCAGGCACCTGCCCCTCCCTTGCCCTCTCAATCCCAGGGCCACCTATGCTCTCTCAGCCCAGGGCTCTGCATAGGCTGCCTCTTCTGTCTGGGCTCCCTTCCCTCCCCCTGTCCTCACGTAAACATTGGTCATCCACCAGGCCTGGGGATGGCTGTGAAGGCTTCCCACCACCCCAAGTCACACCCCCTCTCGTGCTGCATGGGACTCTAGGCCCATCCCAGAGAGCAGGGAGGCCACGGCGTGCGCATCACCTATAGTTAGCTTCTGTCCCCGCCGCCTCCTGCTTTGCCAGGCAGAGGCCACCCACCCCTGCTGTCCCACCTTCTGTCCCCCACACTGGGCCATGCCTGAGACGTGTGATGGCTGATGGATACTGTTGACTGAAGGAAGGGTCGGTGCCATGCTGTCAGGGGTCAGTGAACTCTGGCTCAGGCCCCGCCTGTTTATAAAGCCCAGGAGCTAAGAACTTTTAAAAAATGTGTTTAAAAAGGATATTTTCAGGAAAAAAAATGGAGAATGAGAGAAACCTCACATGGTTCAGGAAGCCCAGATACTTATGTCCAGCCCTTTATAGGAAAGTTTGCAGCCCCCACACTGAATAACCTCCAGGAGATCATCAGGCGGGTACGGAGATGATGTGCAGGTGATGCGCTTGTGAAGGAGGGGGCAGAGCCGACTCCACCTGAGCCCCGTCTTTCCACTCCTCACCAGCCCTCCCACACTCCTCCTTACAAGAGCCGCAGTGCCTGCCTCAGAAGTCGATGCAAAATCAAATGAGACAGTCGTGGGAAGTGTCTGACGGATGCCCGGCCGGCGGTAGGCATTCAGGAAATGGCAGTCGTCACTGGAGGAGGTTTGGGTCTGGTCTTCTCCTTGTCTTTTAAAGGTTCACCCGTTGTCCTTCCCCCTCACGGCAGCTTGACCAATGCCCCACAGTTCTGGAAGCACTTCCCGGGGTGACCACTGCTGCCAAGGCGCACTGCCTTTGAGGGCCCCTGTCCTCCCCGCATTCCTTCATTCATCTCTTGCCACTCCCCAGATCACTGGGAGGCAGATGTCCAGGTGGCATTAGGAACACCGAGGATGGCTGGGAGTGATGCCGGTGACAGAGGAGGGCAGTGGCTTGGACAGAGGGAGCCTTCAGACCGCGATGCAGCTCTGACACGGTGGTGGCCAGCCTATAGGAGCAGGAATCTCTCTCCGGGGAGGCTGCCAGGCTGCGGTCCCCCGCGGCTCTCGGTGCCTGTCTGGGCCAGGCCAGGAGGAGCGCTCTGCCCAGAAGCTGCCGTGGAGCTGGAGGCGCTATCAGCTGGACGATCAGCCCTCTGCACCCTTGCAGCCCAAGGGCAAGTTCTGTCTTGCAGGGAGACGTGGGCTGTGTCTCTGCTGGTCGCCACAGCCCCAGCCCTGCTCCTGGGCTTCCACTCTGCGGTGAGACCTGGATGAGGGTCTGTACTGCTGTACTCTCTCCCTCCTTCACACTATTCAATGTGAGTCCTCACCCTCAGCCTCCACCTCGCAGGGCAGGGCTTCCCGAGGGCAGTCAAAGACCCTCTTCCTGGGAGGTGAGTCCCACAGAGCGTCTCTCCTCAGGCTGTGGCTGCAGCAGGCTCCTCCTGGTCACGGGCGTCGGAGCCCCCAGGGAACCACGTATTACCAAGCCAGGCCCATTTTGGTGGGAGTCACTGAAATGTCAAGTTTTGCAAGAGAGATGGAGTTCATCCACGCGGCAGCCACCTGGAGGAGACGGGAGAGGCGAGTCTCCTGTCCGCCTCCCGAGGCCGGCGCAGAGTTCTTAGGGGTAAAGAAGCAGGTGGTCTAAGGTGCGGGAGGACTGGTGCAGGGGAGGAGGAGGGAAGTAGCCCATCCCTGAACAATCAGGCATCCTGACTCTTCATAGGACCCGCGTTCAGAAAATGGTGGCGTTAGCGCTCTGAGGATGGAGTTTCTGGCTTTCTGATGTCAAAGGTCAAGGTTGCCCAGTGACATTTGCATAGGTCCAGGTGATAGTTCATACTTTCAACTGGTGTGAGGTCTGTGCCGCCTCCAATTCCTGAAAGACAGCATAGGCCACCTTTACCATGGTGACCGCACATCAGAGGTGTCCTGTTGAGCAAGGGCACTGCTGGCTGTGTGATCTCTAACACTGTGACCAAAGCAAGCAACCAAACCAAGGCAGAGCTCATTCAGGTTCCCCGGGGCCTCACCCTGCCCCTCTGGTGATCAGAGGCAAGGCCTTCGACGGAGGCGCCCCTCTCACTTGCTGTCCTGTGGGAATCGAGGACAATGGACCCTGCAGAGCCCTGAGTGCAGGGGAAGGAAGCAAGTCTCAGGGCTGAGTCCTCGTGGACCTGTGTCCTGAGAAGCAGACCCTGTGGCAGGATCAGAGGTGAGGGGGCTTCTGGAAGAAGTACCAGGGAGGGTAAAGGAGGGGCCCGAGGTGCAGCCGCGCCTTTACCCAGACTGCTGCAGAGCTCCAAGAGAGGTCTGGCCAAGCCACAGAGAGTTCTGGAATGGTCACCCATGAGAGGTGTCCCCTGGAAGATGAGGGAGAAGGAAGCAGGTTGAGGAGGTGGGAGGGAGACGTGACATCCAGCCAGGGCAGGGTGAGCAGGCAACAGTAGGGGACACACCGAGTGGGCAAAGAGATCTGAGGAAGGTTTGGGCAGCCCAAGGGGCCCCAGCAGAGACCACTGTGGGGTGCTGCTCTTCTCTGGACCCAGAGCCTGGGACCAGCCTGGCCTCCACTCAAAAGCTGGGGTGGACCCCCAATTGCTAGGGGATGGAGGCTGCCAGCCCACCAAGCCCTTGAGCTGAAGGGTGCATCCCTTCTGGAAGGGAGTACAGCAGAGTGCCTCCAGGAAGCCACAATTAGGAATGTCACAGAACCAGTGTCCACGTCATGGCCAACTTGTAGTTAATGACTCTTATTTTCTTCATGACTAAAAAAGAGTGCTGACTAAGTTATGCCCATTATAACATTCACATTGCTTAGGTGGTTCCTCAAAGAGAAATTCCAGGGTCAAATATGATCATGTTTTAGATTCTTGATACCCAGGGCCGGTCTTTCTGCACACCATCTGGACCACTTCGTGCTGCACCCGGCGATACGGGAGCATCTCCGGCCCCTTAGAATGGACCAGCTGGGGGTAGTCCAGCCCAAAGCACTCCAACACCAGCAAACCAGTACAGTAGAGAAAGTATAGAACCAAATGGGCTTAGGTCACTGTCTATTCCTTAGGTCTCTGCAGACAGGAGAGAAGCGGCCAGGAGAGGCCTGCGGCCATTCCCTGGGCCACACAGACACTCAGCTCTTCTGAGACCAGGAGGAGGAGGGAGCCTGCAGGGTGGCTAAGCCTCTTTTGAGCACCCCTTTCCTTCCTTGTGCCTGTGGTTGAGTCTCGAGTCTTCAGTTATGTCCCTGGGTGCCTCCTTGTGCAGTGTCCTTAGCCTCTGGTGGAGGCTGAGGGGTTAGGAAGCCAGATTGTGCCCCCAGTGCCAGGTCAGGGCCCCAGCCCAGCTTTGGCAGTAGAAACGCTGATTCATTCCATCCATATGTCTGAATCCCACGTCTGGCCTCTGCTGGCTTAGGATTCGGGAGCCAGGTGGACTGGAGAGGTGATTGGAAAGGACCCACAGATGGGGGTTGGAATCCACGGGTGGAGACGGAAGCCAGTGGTGAGGACAGAGGTGCACTGGGACTTGGCTCCTGGGCCCTGGTGGTGGCAGGACGGTGCTGGGGGGGTCAGCAGCAGACTCCTGCCTGAGTCTCACCTTGACCTGAGTGACCCAGGTCCAGCTGGGCCACAGCGGGGGCTGGAGAAGCGAGAGAGTCCCTCAGTCCCCGCCAACAGAGCTCCCGCCCAGCAGCTCCGGCGGCAGCTGGCAGGTGGCACTTTTGTTGGGTCTTTGGTTTCACAGCTGGGAGGGGCTCGTCCTGGGGAGACTTGGGTGTTCTCCTCTGGGTCTTGTGTGACCTTCAGCTCAGGCTGAGGGCAAGATCCATCGGTGGTGGAGCTTCTCGCCTTTCACTCTGAGAGTCAGAAACAAGTTTATTAGGATCCTGGGTTTTTAGATCAGAGAGCAGCTTTACCCACGAGATGCGAAGTTTAAGGAACAAACAGAACTGCGTAGAGACTCTTGTTGGGGAGGGGAATGGAACAGTGAAGTTGAATGACATTAGTGAGAACCTCAAGACTGAAGCGATCTCTACCTGAGACCTACACCTGGAGGGCAGAGCGTGGGAAGCAGATGACGTGGGCACTGGGAGACCTAGGTGGCCCTGGAGCAGTCCAGCATGTGATGGACCACAGAGGAGACGGCTCCAGGCCAGCCCCCCTGCACTGGCTTCAGGCTCTGCAGAGCGGATGCCAAGCAGTTGGCTGGAGTGGGGTCCCCCAGGCCAGCAGGGCCCTTCACAACCAGCAGCAGATGCTACTCAGGAATCTACTGAGGGTGACTCTCCTGCCAAAATAAATGCTGAGAAGGAAGACAAACTCACCTCTAGGAGTTAGCCTTCACTGGCAGGGGCACTTCTACAACAGGAGACCATGTTAGGGGCAGGTGGCCTAAGGTACCACCTACCAGCCCACCCTCAATGTGACACCCAGATGCCAGGAGCATGTGGCCACAGAAAGGTGGAAATTAAAAGTCTTTATATCCCCAGTACTTGTAAAAAGACCCCAAATCTAAAATCTAGTGATTTGGTACCATAACTTCCCAAATTTTGCAACAAAAGAGATATATTTCACATGTCACTCCTCAATACCGGAAAGGTGTGTGTTTGACTTCATCCTTTGTATCAGACAGCTATTGCTGCCACACTGCTGATTAACAAATAAGCCCAGGGCCTTGATTTTTATTTTTTGCTCACAGGTCCATGGGAGGTGGTGGCAGTGCTGAGTTACACTGGGATGGGTTGGGCTCGACTCTAGCTGGTGGTGTGGCTTGGGTCTGGTTGCTGAATCACCGTGTTTGCCTCAGTACAGTGGCTGGCAGGGCATGTCATCTGATGTCAGCAGGGCCACACCATTCAGGCACATGGGAGGCCTCTATCAGCACCTTGCCTGATAATAGTTCAGTGGCCATCAAAGCAACTCGGTGACCATGCTCTCCATCAACTAAGGTGCATCATCCTCCACGTACACCACCAGGAAGCACCAGAGTGTGCCGCGGGAAAAGGCCTGGACTATATACAGTCCAGAGGGGGTGGAGAACCGGGGTCCTGGGTCCAATCTCCCACTTTCCAGAAGGTCAGTTTCTAGGGAGTACAGGGCTCTAGGCAGCGTTATGGACACATGGCACCCATGCCCTTGTCAGAGGTGAGGCCAAGAAGGGCTTTCTTTTAGATCTTGTCTGTCCTTCTGCCTTTTGTAGATCTGTGGCTTCTGACATGGCCATCTGACATCTCTCAGCTGCTGGCTTTGCATCCCTGGGTTATCTTGATGAGGTCCTGCTGTGGTCCTCTGATCACACTGCGGAGCCTCTGGGGACATTAAGCTGGACATAATGTAAGACATTTCCTGGGACGGAGTGTACTTTCAGCCAAAGGCACAGAATGCTGTGGGCAAATGTGATTAATGCATCCTTCTGCCCCATTTCAAATGTATCTTGGGAAGAGGATATGTCGCTCACCAGCAGTCCCTGGAGGGCACACACAGGCGCAGGGGCTTCCTAAAGTCAGGAGGGCAAGGATCAATGGCTCTCCCCTCCTGAAGAGTCCAGCCACACAGCACAGATAACATATGCTCGACTGCTAAGCCCACCTTGCTGTGCACACGGAGTGCAGGGAGAATGTTTATTCATCTCTTCCCACATTTCACAGAGAGGAGGTGTACTGGTCAGTGTGGGTGTAAGGGTGGCCTTGGGCTCCTAAGCAACTCCATTTTAACACTCCAGTTTGAAACCTGCAGTCCCACCAGGCACACCTACGGGAGACCTCCAGTGTGGCCCTCAGGCACAAGCAAGTCACTTCTCCCCTCCCTGACAAGCTCAGAGTGAAGCCTCTGGCAGGCTGTTCTCCCCCCCCCCCACATA
>NW_026000005.1:49287921-49307527 GCF_001458135.2 Marmota marmota marmota
ACAGACATTCAGCCAGCCGACACTGATGCCCTCACACTGAGAGCCTGATGGGGACCCGGACTGACCTCTCAGCTCCTCTCATCGTTTGCCTGACCCTCTGTGTCTTCCTCACCTCTCTCAAACTCTACAGCCACACCCTGACCCTGGTGAGAGCCATGACTTCTCCCTACCACCCTCTCCTCGGCCGGCCATCGGCTCCACCCCAGGAGAAGCCTGCCTTGGTCCCTGATCTGATCACCGAGGTCTGAGTGAGTGTGCATCTGCTGGACTCAGAGCCTAAGGCTGAGACTTCTGACACCTGAGCTGAGCCTGCAGAGGGAATGTCTGTCTTGAGCCTGTCATGAGTCAGTGTGCTTGCAGTGCTTAGAATTAATCTGGAATTGTTTGCTGTGGATTGATGATGTCTGTTGCAGTGCCCAGCATTAAGGATTGTCATTTTCTTGATTAAGAACCTATAGAGTGAAATTGTATTGAGTGATTTGAGTGAATAAAGCATTGACTAGGGCAGAAGCGCGTGGGCATCCTTTTATTTCTCCCCCTGGACTGCCTGAGTCGCACCTTTTGCCATTGCAACAGAAACAAGCAAGTACAAAGCCTCGGGGTTGTGAAAACAGTGGTCGTGTCCTGCCGACTCTACCTACCGGTCACAGCTCGGGCGGCTGCTCTGTTCCACCTCGTCCTCACCCAAGGTCCAGAATGACAGGGAGGCACCACCTTTGAGATGCTCCCTGTCACACAGCAACTCATACATGACACTTAAGGTCTATACCAGACCTCCCTCGTCTCCTCCAGACACTCACCTGGCCCCACCACCTCTGAACAGGTGGGGTGTTTGTTGGTCAGCATTCCATGGCTAGGGGCAGAACACCTGGGGCGGGGGGGTTGGGGCTCATGGTTTCAGAGGCTCTAGTCTGTGGTCCACTGAGTCCCTTGCTCCTGGCCCAAGGTGAGGCAGATCATCATGGTGCGGTTTTTTTTCTTTTTTTCAAGAAAAGCTCAGTTCATGGCAGTGGGTGGTGAGGGGATGGGGGGGATGGGGGAGAGGAGGTGGAGGCATCAGGGACAAAATGTAAACCCCAAAGGCACAACCCAGTGACCTACTTCTTCCAGCCACACCCAACCTCCCTACAGCTATCACCCAGCACAGAAGTCCTTTCAGATTATGAACCCGCCCAACGGACTCATCCACTGATCCGGTCACATCTCTCATGATGTAGTCATCTCTCCTGTGGCCATTTCTGCATTCTAATGCATGGGCGACTGGGCAGAACCTCCTACACAAGCCATAACCACTGGGAACGGTCCTGCTGTCAAGGCCCCTGTGGTGGCAAGACTGAGAAAGGAACAGGCCACCGTGGTTGGCCCCGGCTCCCTCTGCTGCAAAGTGCACGGGGCCAGGTGCAGCTCAGGCTGTCCCTCTCCCTGTCCCCAGATGGAAGACCTGACAACCATGCGGGGGCAGCTTGTCCTCCTGCTCTGCAGACCCCAATCACCCTCCCAGGGGGTAGCTCCAGGGGCAGAGGCTGGGAGGCCCCCAGGGCCGCACTCTGAGCTGAGCTCTCGGACACACGTTGACCAACAGCCAGACGAGCAGGAGCCCTTTGTGGGTCTGAGCTCCCTCTCCAGCCCTCCTGCCTCGTTCCTCAGTGTGTGCTGACTCACAGGAGACCCGGGGCTCGTGAGTAATCCGCACTCTAAACCCCAGCAAGCTCCTGCTCAGTCTTTGGTTTTCTTTTTTTAATGAACTTTTCATGAATGCTTCATTACAGCCTGACTCAGTGCAGGCAGACATGGCCAGAACAAGCAGGTGACCAAGGCTTCTGTGAAGTGGACACACCACAAGCCGACACCAGCTCACCAGCAGACGTCACTAGGGCTGGAGGCAGGACACTCCCAGCGCCCGGTTATTGCGTGGTTCTCCCTTGGCTCACCACCCTCCTGCTGCCATTCAGACTTCGAACACCAAAACGAGCCTCACCTGCTTCTGAGTGTCACATAAATGGGATGGTCCTGCTTGTGTCTGTCTGGGCTTCGTGTGTATCATCCTGGTGACGGTTTTGTCTGTCTCCATCACTGTGCAGGACACTGTGTGCTTGTCCTTGCTCCTCCGGGGGCACTTTGGCATGGTCCCAGCTTTTCCCTGGTGTGAACGCTGCTGCCCTGAGCATTCTGCTGACTTTGGTAGGGATTCCTGTGCCTGTCTGGTGGCTACCTTTCCAGGACGGCCAGGACGGTGCGACAGGGTGTGTGTAAAGTTGCGAAACCGTTTTGCCCATTGGCTCCCATCAGTTGTACAAGAGAGGCTCACCCAGAACCTCTCTGTTCCTGCCTCACCTTCTTATTTTAGCCACTCACATTCGGGTAGGTGTGTGCAAAATCTCCTGTGGGTTTACCTTGACTTCCCTGTGAGCGGTGACACCGAGCACCTTCGCATGCACAGCCTGGCCCTTTGGATGCCCTCTTGAGAAATGCACAGGCACATCTCTTGCTGGCCTTCGACTGAGTTTTCGCTTTTCCTTACTAGTGTGTAGTTCTTCATAGTTTCTCACGTGAGTCCTGTGTCAGATGCAGTCCTGAGAAAGCTGCTCTCTCGCCATCCTTTCCTTTCTTGTTTAGCTGATGGTAGCTCAGGCAGAGCCATCTCCTTGCTCCCTGGGCCCGGCCCAGCCCAGGACTCTCTGTGCATTGAATCTAATTGGATGCACTGGTCCCAACTTTCCAGGCCACCACCCGGGACCCTGCAGAGCAGTTTGTAGTTAGGTAGGTCACCGAGGCATTCCTCCTCCACCGTAAAGCAATGCCCACAGTCCACTCAAATGTGTGACGCTTCAGTGGACCTTATCGGGAAGCATGTTTTGGTCCAGAGATCCCACCCATGGCTAACATCAACCTGCCGTGACCCAGGTCTCTCGAAAGATGCTTCCACTGAATGACCCCATCTATGTCACAATGGCCTGAGTCAGTCTGATTGGGGTAAAAAGAACGAACATCTTTTCTTCCACTGGAATCTTCTTTGAAACGGTTTACTCACACACTGGAGCCCTAAGTAACTTACATAAAAAAGAAAAAAAAAACGGTACAAATTTTTGTTTACAAGAAAAGGACAAAAGAACAAAACCATATCCCTTTCTAACAGGAATTGCACAGGCTCTCGGACACAGGGTGGACATTTGGCCCTGGAGCGTTTCCCACTGAGGGTAGGACTGAGGCAGTTCTGGTCTGAGACCCTTAGTGTCTCTTCGGTGAGGAGCCACACAAGTGGGACGTCAGTTGGGAAGGTGAAAACCAGGTCGGTGACACACGGCACCTCACGGGCTCAGTACAGAGAGTGGATGAGCACTTGGTGTCTGCTGCTGGTGGGAGAGCAGTCACGGGGTACCACCAGACCCCCGACCATGCCTGCGCCTCCTCCCCAGCCCAGTTTCAGAAGTCCAGTCTCAGCTCACAGGGTGATCGCTGTTCTAAAAGCCCTCAGCCATCCAAGGAATCCCAATGGAAGGAATCGCCCAGCAGACTGCTGCCTTGACCTTGGGAACTTCCAAGGCCCTTGCTTCTCTCCCAGGAAGCCCATGACTCTCAGGCTGGGTCCAGACATTCCTGGTGTGGGTGCCCTGGCTGATCAGGGACAGGATGAAACAGGAGGACACAGCTGCTGCCACCTCTAAGGCTGTCCGCTAACCCACACTTGGCATAAACAGTAAGGGCCTGAGAGCCCTCAGGGCAGCTCTCCAAGTCCACACGTGATATCGAGGAGCATTTCTTCTGAGAGCCTCTCAAGGCCTGGGGACACCTGGGCCTCAATGCCCTGCACACTCTCACCACCACGGACAGGGTCAGAACCATTTCCACAATGAGGAGCTCTTCAGTGCAGAAGCCACAGGAGATGGATGCAGGATGGCTTTTTATAGAGAACTTTCAGAGCTCCAATTAAGATCTTATCATGGGGCTACAAATTGACATTTACTAGAGTAAGAAAATAAGGAAATTAGATTGCTTCCATTAGGGTTTTATGCTTCGTGAGAACCGAGCAACAACGGAGATACTGCATGGTGACCCAGTCTCATCAGCGCCTGCCTTTGGGTATCTGCGGTGGTTGGGAAGTTGGCCTCCTTCCCACCTCGGTCTTGACTGCCCCCCTCTCTCCTTGCTCCCCTCCAGGGGACTTTCTGAGTGTGCGGGGTACAGATGACCCTGAGGCTTCAGGCAAGGAGCAGCCCTGGTGAGCCTTGTGTGGTGGTCCCTGATGGGTGATGGGTCTGGTTCACCAGACTCAGGTCTCTGGTTGGCTACCAGCTAGTTCTCTTCTGGGTGATGGCGCAGTGGCCGTCTGCTGCCCTGGTGCCCTCTCAGCCCTCCTGGTGTGTTTCTCCCAGAGAGTGATTCCCATTCAGTCTACCGCTGAGGGGCTGGACCTGTAGCCCCTGCACGGTCATTTCACCCCACCCTGCCCACTCCTTTGGGAATTCCTGGCTGAATTCCAGCGACCTCTGAGAGCCCCGCAGTATGAGCAAGAATGTCTAACTGCTTCTCATACCTGGTGGGAGCCCAGGGCGTCGTCACAGAAGTGTTGGTGGAGGGTCTTCCTCTCCATGGCCATTCTCCCCAAGTCCTTCGTGGGGAGCAACATGTCCTTGATCTCTCCATTAACACGTATCCCTCCTCTGTTGGTGTAAAGACTCGGGAAAAAATCAATAAAATCATTCTGTGGGGACCAATTGGCTACAAGACGTTTATAATAATGAGCATTAAAAGATTAGTTTATTACTATTCATAAATATTTGCCACACATCCTTTGTATCAGTAAGTTCATAATGAAGTCATGCTGAGATGCACTTGTTTTTATGGTCACCCAGGTGAATGTGTCCCAGCACAGCACACCTCTGCCCCTGTGGGAGCTGCGGGAGGGAGAGAAACTCCTGCTCCCCAAGAGGAGATCCAGCTGAGCACTGTTCCCGGAAGGCTGTCAGTAAAAAGGACCAAGGAAGAGATGGCTTACTCTAGAAGCACTTAGGATCAAAATCAGAAGCTACACCTCTGTCAAAGGAGATGACTTCCTTCCCCCAACCCTCTTCACCCCTCAGCCTGGGGGGAAAGAAACTAAGGAGGAGCCAGGGATCCCTGAGATTGCGCCACATGGTGGTCTGACTTTCACTTCCCTGATGGCTAATTTAGCCAGGCACATGTTTTTACACTAATTGGACATTCGCATTTTCTCTTCTGTGAAGTGTCTGTTCAAGTGTTTTGACCATTTTCCTGCTGGGGTGTCTGACTTTTATTTACCAGTTTCTCATTTTTCAGTAATCTAACTTGGAAAACATTTTTTAAAAAATTCTATGCTATCTGAAAAAAAAAAAATTCTAAAAATTTTTTTCCCTTCCTATAGCTTTTTTTTATGGGGGGGGGTCCTTAATATGTGTGTTTATATCTCAGAATTTATTTTTATTGGTTTTAAATGTCTACCCATAATCCTTTCTGACCACACTTTCTCATTCTGATGTGCATCTGAGCTGGCGGTCACGGACTTCCCTTCTCTCTTGGTGGGTTTACAGTGAAGGCCACTGTTCCTGCCCCGCCCCCGTAGTCCAGCTCCTTGCGTCAAGGTGGGACACTCCTTGCTTCTTGGCGTCCGTCCTTGTGCATCTTCACCTCCTCGGAACTCTCTCCGTCTTCCTCATTTCCAGAGGTTGGGTCAGTGTGAGAAAGGTGGTCAGCGTTTCTACTGAATGAATGGTGACCTGACTCTGTGTGGCCAAGAATCAGTTCAGTAAAAAATGTTAACCATCTCCTTTTCAATCTTCAACTCGATTTTCTTTTCAGTCTTGAAATTCAGGCATTCCACCAGAAGGCCGGAGGAGACTTCAGTTGTTCTGCCTTGAACGTGGTAAGCCATCTTCTTTTCCAGTTTCAGTCAGTCACACCTCTGATTACTAATTCTGCTCCCATTACAAGAGACATTATTTCCGGGCCTGTTCATTTCTTTTACATTTTTGTATCATCTTTAATACAACGACACAAATAACAGATTTGTTTGGTTAAAATTCCAATAATATAGACATATGTAAAGTGAACTCTTCCTTCTCCTGTCATTTGTAACATATTTATGGTGTTTGAGTCCATGACTCTGTGTGGTCATCAGATACCTAGCTTAGCTGGGCATTTCCCAGTGGATGGACATTCAAGTGGTTCTTAGTTTTCACACTTAGAGTTGTATCATACATTTCTCTGCATGTATCATTTGGCATGCAGGAGTAGCTCTATAGGATATTTTCCTAGAAGTAGAATTACAGGGCCAAAGGGCATGTGCATTTAACATGTTAGCAGATAATGCTGAATCGCCCTTCAAAAGCACTGCACCGACTTGTAGGCCCTAAACCAGAGAGCTTATTTCTTATTCTCTGGTGGCCAACACTGGGTAGTATTAGATCCCATAAGAAAATGAAGTGTCAGCTTTTTTTCACATCCTGCTTGCTTCTTAATACATTTCAAGATTTTGAACATTTCCCATTCCTACCTTCTGTGCTGCGGGGTCACTTGCTGAAGTCTGTTTTTCTTTTCAATTTTCCCAGCCATGTTGGCATTTGGTTCACTGTATGCTTTCCTCTCCCCGTCATCTCGCATCTCTGCTTAGAGGATGACATGTCTTTTTTAAATCTCTGTAAGAATAGAGAAACACCCTCTAGAAGACCTGCCTCCATTCCATGAAGTACCTTGTTCCAGGGAGAAGGTTTTCCTGTGGCCGTTTCAAGGGTTCTTTTAGGATCTCAAAGTCCCTCCTAGGTCCCCTGTCTTCTTGGCATTGGCCTCTCTGCCCGCCTCTTCTTGAAACTTGGATGTTTTCTGTTGTGGCGTCGAGGTATTGAAGGCCTGCTTGTTTTCATTATGAAAACTGTCAAACATCACACGGTACCTTTCCATGACCTGTGTGCCCACCCCAGACTCCAACCGGAGCAGGAAACAACCATGATTCATTTCTGTTTTCCCCCTTTCCTCCCTCCCTCCCTCCCTTCTCCCTTCTTTCTGGTATATTTTAAAGCCAATTCTAGATGATAGATCTCATTTTTTTCTTACCTTCTTTGATATGCATTTCCTCAAAAAATGGACCTGTCTTACTTAACTGCAATGTTATTACACCTAACATAATCTAGTTACAACTCCTTGGTATCATCCAATACCCACTTCATATTCAAATGTCCCTAACTGCCTCAAAAATGACTTTGAAACAGCTGGTTTCAAAATATTTATTTTTTACACATTTTTAACTGGTGCGTTACAGTTGTAGGGATGGATGGGATCTGTGGTCACACATTCATACTTGCACATAATGGAACAATGGAACTTGGCCAATGTCACTCCCCAGCTCTCCCTCCTCCCTCTTTGCCGTCCTCTCCTGGTCCCTTTCCTCTGTTGATCTCCTTTTGGATTTCATGAGGTCCACCCACCTTTGTTTTTCCTTTTTCCTCTCTAGCTGCGGCATATAAGAGACAGCAACTGACCCTGACCTTCCAAGTTTGACTTATTTCACTTAACATGATGGATGATCTCTGGTTCCATGCATTTTCCTGCAAATGCCATAATTTCGTTTTTCTTTATGGCTGAATAAAACTCCATGTCTACATGTACCACATTTTCTTTACCAAAGGATTTATTTAAAATCTGTTGGGGGTTGCCTATGAGGGTACTGTGTGCTGTGTGCTCTGCTGCCCAGGCCTAGAGGAGAAAGTAAGTGAAGGACAGGGCCTGTCCCCCAGTTCCAGCTCATTCAACTGGCCCATCCCTCCCAGAGCTCAGGAAATCTCGACCCTGTAAGAACAGCACAAGAGCCCAGGACAGTTCTTCAGTCTGACTTACCAGCTCCCAGTGAGAAGGGGTTCCGGTGGCTCCTTCTGCCCTGCTGCAGATCAGCCCCAGGAAAAACCCAAGTGTGTGGGAAGCCCAGCTGCTAGGGTGGGAGGAAGAAGGAGGACATGTTTTTAAAGTTTATATCACATGCACTTTAGACATTTCTGAAACCTGGGAAACACTTTCCTTTTCCAAGAGGTTAAGCAGAGAAAATCTAGGCATGCTACTGCTTCTCTAAGAAGAAAGTCAGCGGTCAAGGGGCAGATTATGGACGTGCCCCCACCCATCATCACAGAGGCCTCTGCAAGGGTAAGAGGGTGTGTGTCTGAAGACTTCTAGAGGACCAAGGCCATGGGCCAGTGTCGCTGCTGTCCACACAGCCCTGCCACAGGAGCGTCCTGGAGGCTGGGAGCTGAGGGGGACATTCAGCTCCTCAGAAGCATCAGCTCAGTGGAACGCTAAGGCTGAAGCCAGATCCAGCAAAGACACCAGGAACGGGATGCCCAGCCGCGGGATCCCCAGCCAAGAGCGGGAGCTCAGGGCTGCTTCCAGGCCCTGCCTCGGTCCCCATGCTGGTGGCAGGCAGGTCTCTCTGGAATCTCCCTGTGAGTCTTTACTGTGACTCCACTTCCCGTCTGTGCTTTCCTCTGCCCTTTTTCAGGTGTGATGCCACCACATCTGCAGAGGGGAGCCCTGACACAGCCACACTGAGGGGAAAGGCAAGACTTGTCAACCCGGCTTGGTGAGACGCCGCTCATCTCTGCCTGTTTGTGGCCGGCCTGGGGGACAGGGAAAGAACAGTCTCTTCCTGGGCAAGTCCCAGGGTTTCTCCAAGTCCCTGCTCACTGTCTGAACAACACTTGGCAGCACCTGCCTTCCAGACTGTTCTGAATAGTCAGTGATGCCATAAGCGGTACCTGGGCCTGATTCCAGTGACCCGCCCTGATCCTTGTGCCCCGGGCACCCTTGCTGTTCTTGTTCTTACCCTGCAGCGCTCACAGCTGCTCCTTGCTCTGAAACAGCCTCGGGAATCACAGCTGCCCTGCCTGCAGGTGCCGTAGCTGTCTCTGTAGCCACCTGCGTGATGTCCGGCGGGGACCTTCCTCATGTCCCTGATCCACTTTGTCAGGGCCTCTTTCAACATCTGCCTCACCTGAGTTGGGGTTTTAAAGACCCGGCTGCCCTGAAGCTGCTCAGTGCCTTGCCCTGTGCACACGGAACAGCTGGTTCCATTGGTCAGAGCCATCCCCTCCTGGTTCTCTCCTCCCCGAGGCCTCAGGCCATGCAGCCCAGGGCAACAGCCAGGTCTCCCAGATGGAGGAAAGTTGGTTGTGTCAGGTCGACTGACTCCTCTTTCCCGCTGGTCTCTGGTTCCCTAGGTTGAGTATGGCTCCTCCCCATGGTTCGCTGTGACCAGTGATACCTGGGCAGAGGTATCGTGCCCCTCTGAGCAGAAGTTTTAAGAGGGTGGAGCAGCCCTGCTGGCCTTCCTGCGCCCTTGCTGTCCCTTACTGGTCAGCATCCAGAATTCTCACAGTGAAGAGTTTTCTGCCTCTTCAGGAGACACTTGCCGCTGACATGATGCTTTGGCCCTGATTCAAAGTGAGAGCGCTAATTCACTGGGTCGTGGCCCTTGGCCGGGAAGCCTCCGACTGCAGCTCTGTAGCAATCCGCTGCTCAGGGTACCTCTGGCTGGAGTTAGTCACCTCCCAAAACCTCCTCCCTTCGCATCTGAGCTCTGAGGCCAAAAGGGACCTTATCGGAACAAGGCCTCAGATGCCATGGCTCTTCCAGAGTCCCACCCCTTGGCCCATCTGCGGCTCTCCTCCCAGCAGGCTGCTCCTTCCCTCTCCTCTTTAGATCTCAGGCTGAGGGCAGGGCCCTGAGGAGCTCTGGTGGGCTGAAGCTGTCCCAAAGGGGGGGAGCGGGAATGGAGACTCTCAAGGCATCTGTGGCCACCTTCGAGTCTGCATGCAGCTCCCGGTAGGGCCAGCCCCTGGCCACTGCCCCTCCTGCCAGGGTGCACCTGACTCTCACAGCAGAGGCCAAGCACCGTGCAGCTCTCCCCTCAGAGCCTGAGCAGCCCTGCTCTCTCCCCTGCTTGCTACTGGGAGCACCTTAATGATCTCCTGCTTAAGTCCTAATTAAGGGAGTTTAATTAGGTCAGTGCTCAGAGGTGAGTGGGCAGGAAAGGGACAGATTATTCAGCTTAGGAGGCAGGCCTGAGGGACATTGAGTGGACAGAGGGCCAGGGAATGGGAGAAAGGTGGGTGAGGGTCCAGGCCACACACAGCTCTTTTGGAAATGCTCCTGGCGACCAGTGACAGAGGAGCACACTTCTTTTGTTTGTACAACTGTTGTAAGAATTGCCTGCAAGGAACTCATATGTAAATCAGGGTCCAGTCCCCACCCATGGGGGGTACCCAGGAGGTGCAATGGGTGGTGCTCCTTCCTGGTTCAGCCACCTTCACTGGAACACAGTGAGGCCTAGAATAGGGACAGTGTCCTCCTGATGAACATCCTGCCCTGTTGCTGACCAGGCAGGGCTTTGGGGACTGTGGGGAAGCCCAAGAATGTAAATGAGCCCAAAATCAAGGGTGCAGATGCACCTTTGCTTCCTAAAAGTTTGGACTGGGTTTAGAGAGATGCACAAATCAGGAAATAAGACTTGTGCTCTACTAGGAAGATGAGCCAGTACGCCCTTGGGGGACAGGTGGTCAAGGTCAAAAAACACATGCTCCGAGATCAGATGAGGGGCCCAGACGCTGCCACGGATCACCAGTCTCTACCGACATGGGTAAGCAGGGTTTCTCTAACACAGCGCTCTGTGGACGAAGAGACAGAACAGATCACAGACATTTCAAAATGGTCTGCAGATAATAATAATAATAATAATAATACCCTTGACATGAAGACAAAAGCTGAGAATCACATAAGAATTTTAAAATCTGGGGCTGGGGTTGTGGCTTAGTGGTAGTGCGCTTGCCTAGCATTTGTAAGGCACTGGGTTCCATTCTCAGCACCACATACAAATAAATTTAATAAAGGTCCATCTACAACTAAAAAAAATTTTTTAAATAATTTAAAGACCTGGGCCACATGTTAAGAAAAATAAAGAAAAAATTCAAAAATAAAAGAAACCCAAAGCCGAATGTCAGGTTGATTGGCCAAATCATACACAGATTCTTTTTTTCTCTCCTAAAATGTTTGTGTTGTTTGCATTTCTATGCAACAGGATGAGCATGTAGCACCAGCAGGAACCCGAGGTAACCTATATGCTGGGCTCCTTGAGGGGAGAGGTCCACTCTCCAGAGTGGGTTGCTGGGCAGAGGTACCCTCCGTCCAGGGTGGACTCCTGCTGCCATGGCTGCCAGCCAAGTGCCACCCTCCATGAGCTTGGCTTGCTGATCCCTGTGCCGGCCCGGGAAGCCTGCTCTGTGGGTCCCGAGGATGAGCCTGCAGGGCCTGCAGTGGAACCAGGCCCCTACACCCCATCCCTTCTTTTCCTCAACTTTCTGTATATAAAGGAAAAATATGAGACTCATGGTCTCTGTGGCTTTAGGAAAAATCTAGAATTTCCCAGACATATGTAGAATTGGAATTAAAAACATGCATTCTCCAAAAATGTCTATTACTGGTAATTTATTACAGTACAGTTATGATCTAAGTATAAGAGAAAAAGAAAAACCACGCTCGCTACCTTTGATTCTAACTGGTGGTTAATGTTTTTCAGTATCCAAGAAATCCTCCCTTTTGATGTGTGTCTTCCAGCATTCGATGCTCATTTTCAACATTTCCCATGCAATTGTTTTCTATTCTGCTGAAGAAGGACCCTGGGAATTGCTTTTCTAAAAACCATGCGAGTCACTGCCACATGCATTTCTGTCACTGTTCTGAAAGTTCTCTCTGTGGAGTAAGAGATCATATGTGGCCCTGTCCTCACTTGAACTCATTCAGGAAGTATAAACTGCAAATGTGCTTCTTATGGACATTCCGAGTGGTGCCCGGGGGACCCCCCACACTGCAGCCAGGGCAGAGGGGCTCGGATGCTGACGACTGGCCCAATGCACAGATTTTGTTGTAGAAGGTGCTCACAAGGTCCCAGTGACAGCGCAGGGGACTCTACCATCAAAACCTTTCACTCCCCCTTTGACCCTCACTTCCCTCCTGTTAAAATAGCATGCTTTCCTGTGGCCGCTCTGGGAGAGGGAGCCCCGAGAAGCCTATGACTCACCCCAAGGTGGGAGAAGGGGGTCCCCAGTCAGGGAGAGGTTCTGTATTCCAAAGTCACTCTTGCAGCTGTCCTGCTTAATCCCGGGTGACTATAGCAACTACCTACAACCAGAGATCAGTGAGGAGCAATCCCATGAAAATTATCTTCACCGTAGGCCATTTTAGTTAAGGCATAAATAGACGGAGAGGGGACAAGTTAGGTGGTCTTAAAACAGGGAGGAGTGGTGGAGGAAGTGTGTGTGTGTGTGCGTGTGTGCGTGTGTGTGTGTCTGTGTGGTCTTTATTTCGTTTTATTTCATGGGACATAAAACTAGGAAAACTCAATATAGAGAAAAACACATTTGATGAAAATACGTTTAATAACATTTTAATACATTATTTAAAGACAGAATGCATTTATTTTTATCTATGTACATAAACTCCAACTATTTCAAAAGACACCTGTTTGGAGAACAACATGAGCTTCCCGTCTCGGCTAAGGATTTGGTGGCTGTACTGACACTCCTGGGGGAGGCCTGCTGGGGTCCGGGATGCTTCAGGGTTCCAGGTGCCACACTGGGTTCCCAGCCAACACTGCCAACGCAGCTCACTGTCCTGGGCAAACCGCCCAGCTCTGGTCCAGGTTTCCTCCTCTGGGTGGTGGTGCCAGCCTCGCAGGGCTGCTGGTGGAATCAAACAAGCTCATGGATGAAAGTGCTTGTTGCGGGATACTTGGTACTTGTAACGTGTACTTGGTACATGCTACCTGTCACTACTGTGACCATACATCTTGGGAATGAGGCAGGGAGATGATGGAGCTCGAGATTACAGGTTCGGAGACTTGGTCCAGAAACTTACTAGGGACTCCTGCCCCTCTGAGGTCCAGTCCTCACCTAGAGGCTCAGAGGCTCCAGCGGACCCCCTTTAGAATCCCTGCACTTCCCAAACCCGTGCTTCTGCTCCACCTTCCGTCAAGGAGCTCTGTCTGTCCTGGTCTCATGACTTTGTGCAGAACCCATCAGGGGGGACGAGTGGATATGTTTGAACTCAGGGGTTCACGGAGTTCAGAGCTGCGTCCACCCCACCACACCTCACGCCCTCCAGTGCCCCTTGGAGTTCAGGTTTGACCAAGGTGCAGCACTTGCCAACAGGAAAGACCACTCAGGCTGGTGTCTGCTTCATGCTCTACCCGTGGACCCTCCCACGGGACCTTCCTCCTGTACCCAGGGCTGCCCTGAAGTCCACATGTCCGGGGGTACCTGGCCACATCAACCAGCTTGGAAATGACAGCCTGGACACCAATGTGAGGTGGATTCCTGCTTCTCCTCGAGCTGGGAGAGGTGACTTGGGCAATACAGCCAGCAAGACTCACATGACGAGATTGTGACTCATTTCAGATATTTAAGCATAAAACACTACATAAAAAGAGCACACGCTGCCTCCTCGTAGTGGGACATTTAAAGGACCGGTGGGCCATGTCCCAGCCTCCTGGGGGATGCGCTCAGTCTGCTAAGTTTACCACTCCACTCAGTGGATAATCCTATTCAGAGAAGAGGAAAATCTGTCTCGTGAAATGTCTAATTTAAATCCAGCTGTTCCGTAGAATTGACGGAGAAGATGGAGCGCACAGGCAAATCACAGCCACGGAGTTTCCACCCATGGAGTTGCCGCCCGCAGGTAGAGGGTGTCCGGTGGCCCTGTCCGGGCTGGCTTCTGCTGTGGCCCAGGCAGCCCTGGCCATGGCTGGGGGACAGAGCCTGGAGGGTACACAGCCCTCAGATCTCAGGGAAGACTTCAGCAGGCAAAGCACGTTTCCCCTGGAGCAGGAGCAGAGCTTGCGGGGTCAGAAATGGTGACAGCCTCTCAGGAGCGGCCGTCACGCCAAGGTCAGGTCCTGCTCGGTCAGGTGGGAGGGGTCAGGTACAGGCATGGACGCCCTCTCCTAGAAGCCGTCGCTGAGCCGCAGAGCAGCACAGGCTTGCTGGCAACGTCACCTGTGGCGGGGAGAGACAAGAGCCAGGGGGCGAGGGGGCTCAGACTCTGGTGCAGAGCCGGGGGTCCCTGCCCACCAAGGGCCGTCCACAGAGGGAGGCCACACAGGCAGGGATGCAGGGCCCTTGACTGCTGACACAGGTGGAGCTGACCAGAGGCCATTCATGGCACAGCCCAGGGCAGCGGCAGAGGTGAGCCAAAATGGGACAGCCTTGAGAAAGCTCCCGGGAGAGAATCTGCACAGAACCGTCTCTGAGTAGATGTGGTGGGCCAAAAAGGCTGGTGAGCCGATGGGAAGGGAGGCCTCGCATACCGCCATTTTACGACTCTTTGATGGATTTTGAGACAAATTGGAAAAATATCAACCACATCAAGACCCCCAAATTTACTGACTTGAGTTCTCTTCAGAGTGTCATCTTAGTTTACTTATTTAAAATGCTGAGTAGGTAATACATACACAAGTTTCAAAGAACAGAAAGTATACGCATGTGTACCATGGAAATACCCCCTTTTGCTCTGTTCCCACCTGATCAGTTTCCACCCAAACATATTTCCAGAATCATCAGTTTCTGATGCATTCTTCTAGATTATTTTTTTGCAGGGAAGCAAAGACAGTAGTGAGCTCATCCTTTATACACAAATTGAAGCATTCTGCAAACATGGTTGTGATTTCTTATATCAGCACACAAAGACCTGTCTTGTTCATTTAAATGGCAGCATAGTATTCCACTGGATGAATAAAACACATCGACCTATCCTATTGATGAAAATTTACTCATTTTCCTACAAAGAACACTATCACTACAAAAAGGCACTTTACCTTAAAAATTTTTAGTTTCCTTTCTACCTGATGAGTATCTGCTTTCTAATCCTAAATGATATATTTTTGTTTCTTTCTTTACTCCCTAGTTGTACTTCCTAAAAGTTTTCTATTTTATTGCTCTTTGGAAAGAGCCAGATCCTGGCTGTATTTTTTTTAACCCATTTTAGTTCATCATAATTCACACCTCTTTGGGTTATTCTAATTTTTCTGTAATTTCTGAGGTTTACTATTTAGCTAATGCTTAAAATTTCTTTTCCTCCAGTTGCAACGGTTTCTGAGGCTTCAGGTTTGACTTGACTCTGTTATTTGTACTTAGATTTGTAGGTTTGAGCTGTAGCTTCCTAATTGTCATTATATTAATCACCTGTGAGTTTATTTTGGCAGTGGATTACTTTTTAACTATTCAAAAGAGTGCCTTCTGGACGTCCCAGTGTACTTGGAATTTATGCTTATTATTTGTTTCCAACCCATTTCTAGATTTAATACACTGTCAAATACTGTGACCTGTGTAATTTCTACTTGGAGGGATGTAATTAAATTTCCCCTTGGCCTCCATATAGCCACATTTTGTAAATATTCCATGGTTATTCCAGGGGTGTCTTGTCTCTATTCAGAGCACAAAATGCGATGTGTATGTTAAACAGGTTGATTGCAACGTGGGGACCCTTTTCTTCCCTCATCCCTTGTCTCCATGTGCAGATTCGGGACTGATGCACTAACATCTTTGGTTGCTGTGCGTGTGGACCTTCGGTCCTACCCTCCAGTGCTGGGCTGTTTGTGTAGCAGGCACACACTACAGGGTGTTCATGGAACAGGGAATCAGGCAGAGGAGCGTGCTCTTCCTCGTCCCCAGAGCTGGCTGTGGGACCGCTTTAACCACCTGATTGGACCCAACTGCAGGGTGCAGCCATCAATTTGCTGGTTGTTTTACCTATGGGTCAGCAACTCCGTGATGATCTTTTCCCTAAATGTAACCCGGCTGTTTTGTGGAGTTTGTCAGTGCTTCCACGGTGTTAGTCTACAATTTCTTGAGTGATGGGGTCGCCCTAACAGCATGAGCAGGGTCTAATTTGTACCCAGACACAGTTTCTGCGCTTGGAGAGAGTTGCCTCTTCTTTTCTTCAAAACTTTACTGTAAAAATTAAACACTCAACTGCAGTTGTGGTGGCCTTACAGGCAGATCAAGCCAAACTTCAGCTCACATTTTGCCTTGCTAAATAAAGTCACCTACAGAATAAAGAAATTTAATACACTTCATAGTCCTGGGTTCCTATCTATCCATCTTTGAGGTCTGAGATTTCATGGAGTTTGGAAAGGTAATGAAAGGAATTTTTTTTCTCACTCTTAACATATCTTTTTTTAATATTTATTTTTTAGTTATACGAGGACACAATATTTTATTTTTAGGTGGTGCTGAGGACCGAAGCCAGTGCCTCACACATGGTAGGCGAGCATTCTACCTCTAAGCCACAACCCCAGCTCTCTTGACATCTCTTTTTAAAAACATCCTCATGTATACTTTTGTGGCCTGAGCTACCATCCATGACCATGAACTCCTGGAAGTGGAATTCCCCTGGCAAAGAATGAGGGGTTGAAGCGTTGCTCTGTAATTGGAAGCTGGCCTTTGGAAACTCATCCCAAGCCCACGTCCAGGGGTAATGGCGTCTGTTCTTCAGGCTTCACTGGTCAGATATCATTCATCTCAGGCTTCCAATCTGGCAGGAAAAAAATACTCCTTCACTTTAATCTGCATTTCTTTAATTGCTAGTAAGCTTAAACACTTTCCTAAACTTAATTAGTGTTTGTCTATCTTTCCTTTGTTGCTTATTCATAGATGCAAGTTTTTGTTGGGCTGTTTGGAGCTTTTTCTTCTTTCTTAAGAGCTGTTCATATGAATATTAATCTTTTGTGTTTTGGGTTTTTTTGGTGGGGGGAGAGAGTACCCAGGATTGAACTCGGGCACTCAACCACTGAGCCACATCCCCAGCCCTATTTTGTATTTTATTAGAAGCAGGGTCTCACTGAGTTGCTTATGGCCCTGCTAAGTGGCTCTGAACTCGAGATCCTCCTGCCTCAGCCTCCCAAGCCACTGTAATTACAGGTGTGCACCTGGTTAATCATGGTTTTAAGTGAGGTTCTAGCACACGCTGTCTTCCTCCCTCCCATCATGTCTCGGGGTATGAAGGCTCCACAGAGCGGCTTGCTGCTGCCCCTCCCATCCCCCACTGGTGGATGCTGACAATGGTACCCACAGAGGCTGAGTGGACACAAACGGACATGAAGGCCAGCTTCAGCACCGTTGTCCCCTGTCCCCTGCAGGCTCTGCTCTCTGCTGCCTCTGTAGCACTGCCACCATCTTCCAATCAACCCAGCGACTTACCCGAAAGCCTGAGTGACCTGCACTCCAAGTGCGTTCAAGTCCTGGCTCCTTAGAGCCACAGTTTGGTGTTCAGGAAATCTGTGTTGAGTCTTAAGGGAAAACAGATGACTTTGCTTTGGTTTAGTCCGTGTTCAGGAAACCAGAGAGCAGTTCTGTGGATGGAATCGAGAGTCAGGGAGCCGCCTCCCGCTGGCACCCGCTGGAGACTGTACAGTCACAGACCTGTCACTGTGAATGTACCTCCAGAGGCTGGCCAGACGCATGGGTCCTGCTGTTAGCAGTCTGTAGTGGAGGCCAGTGCTGGGTGGTCTCGCCCAGAAACCTGGGGGTGCGGAAGCCCGCAACTGCCATCTCTTTTTAGAAGCCACCACAACCCTTTGGTGAGTGGGTGCTGTGGACTGGGGCAGGCAGCCCAGACGCCTGCTAAAGCCGTACCAATGAGCAAGGAAGTTACAGGTGGCAGAGCGCATCTATCAGTGGCCTGGAGCACAGGTCCGGGTGCCACGTCTGCAGTGCCCTGTAGAGTCCCCAGGCGTGGGGCTTTGGGCTGTTCACCTTGAGTGATTGCCACACCACGAGTTCTGGCTTGCAGCCAGGTGGCACTGTCTGGGGGCCTGGGGACTCTGCAGAGTGGCCATGGAAAGGCAGGGCCGACTTGGGCCCTGTGAGTCTCTGAGCTCCAGCAGGGCCGCCCCTCGGGGGGCGGGTGCCACGGCTGTGCCATCCTCAGCTGCCTGTGTGTGAGGCTGAGTTGAGCACAGACAACATGAACTCACGGGTGAGAGGAGCTGGGGACAGCCAGGGATGGAGGAGTGCCGGGTTTCTGTTCTGGCGACTAAAAGGCTCAGGGGTCACTCCAGTTGAACTGGGCTAACAGGGCTGCACGAAATAACCCCACAAGAGACACAAATACCTTTTTTTGGGGGGTCGCTGTGACGGCTGCTCTGACCTTAAGGGTCAGCAGGAAGAGAGAGAGAGAGAGAGCATACACACACACACACACACACGTGCTGACCCCTTTTATTGAGGAGAAGCTATTCAAATGAGGCAAGGGGGGTCAGGTTTCAGGGGCTGAGTATCTTCATGATGTCCACTGTCAGCAGGTTGACTGACACCTGGGTAGGCCACACCCAAGGGCAGAGCAAGAGAAGGGGACACACACAAGGCACTTCCGTGGAAGATTCCATCCTAAACAGGGCAAGGGGTTACATTACAAAGGAACAGGTGAGCATAGCTTCACCATGGGGCTGTAGCAAGACATATCCATGCACGAGACACATGTGTAAGGTTGGTGTCCCACAGAGGAGGACACACGTCCACTCCAGAGCAACGCCAGCTGGACATATGACAGGCCCGGGAGCACCCCGGGGGACTCCTCAGCTCCCCTCAGCATCCCAGGTCCTGGTTGGTGACAGTCTACCTGGCAGGTCACTGTGAGGAGGAAGCTCATGCAGAATCTGGCCATTGCGGAACCCGCCACCTGGCGTCACCCACTCTGCTGGCACAAGTGTCCCTGTGTTCGCCCTGCAGGTCTGGTTTCAGGGGTTTTCAAACCACTTCTGCATTTTGCTTAAAATCCAATTATAATAGTGTTTGTGGACCTAGATTATGCAAATCTGAAATGATGTGCTATTTTTAAAGTGAAGAAATGGAGCTGCAGGCAGAGATTTGAACGCTGCGGTTGGTCCGCTTGCCGGGCTCGAGGGCTGGCTTTGAAGGGCTGCCCTTGCCATTGCCTCAGGGTGGCACCACGGAGCTGGGGTCAGCCACCCTGCGGTTTCTGGGCTCCCCGGGATTAGTCCCTATAACTTGGTGTCCATAGCTCCCAAGGTGCGTCCTTCCACAAAGCCCTCTTCCCAGCACGTCCCCCGGCTGCTCTCGATGACTTCCACTCCTGTGACTGAGGCCCAGCACAGCTCAGGCTTCCGCTGAATAGTTCACTAGGCTGTGGGGCTGTGCCGGCTGCTAGGGTTGGAATAGGAAGTACGACACACTGGATGGAGAGCTCGACACACTGGATGGAGAGCTCGTGGCTGGGTCAAGTGCGCTCTAAGAAGATGCCAGCTTGGCGGGAAGAGGGTCAGCAGGAAGCCCATGGTGGGTGCACAGGGCCCAGGGGGCCTTCGCGGTCTCTTCCTGGGCAAGAGACCCACAGTGTCCAGGGCCCGGGAGATTGCCAGGGGGGGAGGTGGGAGAGGAGCGGGTGGGAGAAAAGAACTCAAGGCAGGCTTGACCTGGGAGAGAGAGAGGGAGAGAGAGAGAGAGGGAGGGAGAGAGAGAGAGGAGAGAGAGGAGGAGGAGAGAGAGAGAGAGAGAGAGAGAGAGAGAGAGAGAGAGAGAGAGAGGAGAGAGAGAGAGAG
>NW_026000005.1:49307747-49335804 GCF_001458135.2 Marmota marmota marmota
GAGAGAGAGAGAGGGAGAGAGAGAGAGAGAGAGAGAGAGAGGGGAGAGAGAGAGAGAGAGGGAGAGGGTATCTGCATTGCTTACCCCATCACTACAGGAACGAGGACCTGGAGGACCTGGAGGACCTGGAGTGCAAGCCGCGCTCTTCTACCCCGCCCTGTGGGCACTCTCCTGCCTTAGAGCCTCCCCTGGCTTCCTACAAGCTCACAATCAAGGGCACTTGGTCCTTGCTCAGCCGAAGCTGCCACAGGGAGGAACCTCATAGGCTTGGTCCCCAACCTACCTGACATATCAGCTACTCCCAGGCCTCCCTGGCTCCATGTGCTCACCCTGTCCTCAGGGCTTTGAAGGACGGGGCCCCAGGACCAGCGAGCCTGAAGTCACCCCAGCAGTTTCACGGCCAGCGGTTTCTCATCTCCTGGGTGCTGGAGAAGCCCTCTGCTTTCTGCTGTTTGTGAAGAGCTGCTGCAGTCTGGCTGGGCTGGGCACAAATCACGAGCCACTCAAGCAGGAACAAACTTTATTTCCGAATTCCTGTGAACGCCACGCACACAGCCTTTCCCCTGGACACACCACACACCAACCGCAAATCCCTCCTCCTCCGGCACTTCCCCAACCAACCCGAACTCCCCAGGAATCCCCGCAAGAACTCCAAAGTAGCCGGCAGCTGAGGCGGACAGCAGGGGTCTAATATACAATTGAATACACAGCTTAACATAACCATCATCATCTCAATGGCTTGCTGGTGTCACCTCTCAACCACTCTGTTCTGGCAAAAATGCCATGGTCATTCCGACTGGGCTATGGCTCTCAGCAAACAGTTAGCTGGAAAGCCCCCTGTGCTCCGTCTCTGTGCCAGTCTCTTATCTGTCCCCCGACGACCATGTGACATCCACTGTCCCTTTTGGCTTTCTTCTGCACACTCAGTAAACCGGGGATATTTTCAGTTCTGCCTTGACACACACACGCGGCTTGCCCAGGTCAGAATTTGTCTCTAAGCCCTCTGCCCTCCCTTGCTTATTACAGGTAGAGTCGTTTCAAGAAAATAGACTTTAAAAAACCAATGGATGCCCTGCCCCTGCCCGAGCCATTAGCTGCTTTCTCTCCGACCCTGGCCTTGTGCTCCCGGGAGCTCTCCCCTCTCATCCTGGCTGCCCACGTCACTAGTCCTCCTGAACACAGCCTTCCTCAGCTGCAAACAGAAGCTGACCCTCGAGATGCCAGATGCAAGATGACATGTGACATAGCGCTAGGCACAGAGGACACAATGGACACTCACTAATGATAGACAGTCTTTGTGCCCAACCTACCTGACGTATCAGCCACAAAATGTAACACACTCCTCTTGTTCCCAAAGTGTGGAGGAGTTTTTACGGTTTTAGAGAAGTATTATACCCGCGTCTCTATGGAGCTCCATGTCTTCGCCATGAGAGGCTCAATGTGATAATCTCAGGGCTCCGCTCAGTGTTGACATTCTTGTTGTCGTAGCATTTTTTTTTTTAAGTGAAAAAGGCTGCAAATTGTTTCCAGTGTTTTTATTCATGAGTCTTGCTAGACTGCCATGCCAGGTAGTTGGTTTCTAGCCCCAAAGTCTTCACTGTGAGCAGCCTGCAGATCCCAGGGGTCCTGAGCCACATGTCAGGAGGAGGCTCCACCCCAGCCTCCCCTCCCCCACACTCACTGCAGGGGACCCTGGGCTCAGTCCTCAGGGAGGCCGGGTAGTGCTTTCAGATGACATACAACAAATATATGAAAAAATGCTCATCATCACAGCAATAAGAGAAAGGCAAATCAAAACTAAGATTTCATCTCACTCCAGTCAGAATGGCAGCTATTTTATGAAGACAAACAACAATAAGTGTTGGCGAGGATGTGGGGAAAAGGTACACTCACACACTGCTGGTGGGACTGCAAATTGGTGCAGCCAATCTGGAAAGCAGTATGGAGATTTCTTGGAAAATTGGGAACAGAACCACCATTTGACCCAGCTATCCCTCTCCTCGGTCTATACCCAAAGGATTTAAAAACAGCATACTATAGGGACACAGCCAAATCAATGTTTATAGCAACACAATTCACAATAGCTAAACTGTGGAACCAACCTAGATGCCCTTCAGTAGATGAATTGATTAAAAAATGTGGCATATATACACAATGGAATATTACTCAGCAGTAAAAGAGAATAAAATCATGGCATTTGCAGGTAAATGGATGGAGCTAGAGAAGATAATGCTAAGTGAAGTTAGCCAATTCCAAAAAATCAAATGCTGAATGTTTTCTCTGATATAAGGAGGCTGACTCATAGTGGGGTAGGGAAGGGGAGCAAGGGAGGAATAGAAGAACTCTAGATAGGGCAGAGGGCTAGGAGGGGAAGGGAGAGGGCAGGGGGTTAGCAATGATGGTAAAATGTGATGATCATTATTATCCAAAGTACATGTATGAAGACAAAAATTGGTGTGAATATACTTTGTATACAACCAGAGATGTGAAAAATTGTGCTCTATATGGTAATATGAATTGTATACATTCCACTGTCATATATAAAGAAAGAAATAAAAGAAGAGAAAAGAAAATGGAGGGAGAAGGCCACCTGGCTGGGAAGGGAAATTCACCGAGGCAGCGTCTTTAGCACCCAGAGCAGCTCCCAGTCAGGTCCCCGGTCACAAGGGAAGCAGCCCATGCTCTTCAGTGCTCTGCGGTTAAGGTGCTGGGCAGTTGGTGCATTCAAGGTTCTTTCCACTTTGACACTTTTGAAAAGATGGAATGATGGGGACATGACCCAGATGTGAGATGAGGAGTCCCTGTGCTCCTTCACCCAGATCTCATGGTCTTTAGAGACTTGTCAGGTGCCCCTTTGGTGATGGGGACGCATGTGGGTGTGACAGCCAGGTCGGCTTCCTGACTCCATCGCTGCAGAGAAGCTACCACAGCCAAGAATGAGCAGGCCAAGCGCGGCCTTCTCCCTAGAGCGCAGAAGAGAGCCCCTGACTCCAGGTAAATAACAGCTGTGAAAGAGAAACGCACTTGGCAGGAGGACAAACAGAACCAAGTCCTGCCTCGTCACATGAGTGGACTGAAGTTTCGGTCATGCACAGCTAGGCATGCAGTCATGAGTTTTCAGATCTGTGCCAGAGACGGAGCTGGAGACTTCGGGGGGGGCAGGGGCCGCTGGCGCCCCTGGGGACCAGACCAGAGGCTGCACCTGCCCAGGTACTGGAGATCCTGGGCCTGTAGGACTCGTGTATTATCTATTTGTTTGTTTGTGGTGTTTTATTTCAATCATACCAAATGCCCAAACAAGGACACAAAAGCGTTAGCTGCTTGGGTTTGGTTTTTGGTTTTCTGATTGATTGGCTTTGCAGGACTGGAGGTGAACCCAGGGCCTTGCACACACTAGGCGAGTGCTCTGCCACTGAGCTCATCCCCAGCCCTGATTATCGTCTACGTATTATGGCTCCTATTTACTTCTCCGGGATGGCCTGCTTTGTTTTAAAGCAACACTGAAACCAGGCCATGGATGTGCCCTCACAGCCTCCCGAGGTGGCTCTTCCTGACGTCCAAATCCTGGGGCCGGGTGCCAGATGGCAGCGGACGAGGCCTCCTCCAGGGAAGCAGCTTTTTGCCAAATTCTGGACGGCGCTGGCCCAGCACAACCTCCAGACCTCCGCAGAATCCCTTGCGTCCACCCTGGAAGGTGCCGAGCCCCAGGTCAGCCTCTCAGCCTGTATCTGTGGAGGTTTGGGACACGGATCAGGAGCTGCCTTCTGTGTTTTGGGGCAGGACCAGGCCCCAGAAACACAGGCAGCTGCCAGTGTCACCCAGTATCATCCCTGCTCCATCAGGGATGGCTGGGGACAAAGTGGGAACAGAAAGACGAATAAAGGAAGAACAGCAGATTGACGGAAGACAGGAATGGAAACAGGAGGACAGAGAGCGGCAAAGGGAGGAAGAGGAGGCCGGCGCCCCCGACCCCAAGCGCCTGGGTCCTCCTGGAATCCTGAGGGCAAGGCTGCCTGCTTCGCTTTCTTCTTTTCTTTTTCATTGTTCCTCTTCTTCTTCCTGCTTCTTTCCCTCCTCCCTCTCTTTTCCTCCTCCTATTCCTTTCTGTCTCTCTCCATCTTCAGAGCCTCAAGGAAGAGTTGGTGATGCTTTATTCCAAGGGATTATGATCAGGTTTTGAGCTCTTGCAATCCACAGTGTTTTAGAAGCACAATGAATTTATTCTCTATTTTCCAAACAGCAATAATTAGATCACTCCAGATAACTAATGCCATGTTTTCAGAAGTCTTGAGCAGATGATAAGCTAATATTTGTACAGTTGACCTTAAAACTGTGACAGCTAAGCAGCTCTTGGAGAGGTGCCCAGAAAAGTCTCAGTTATTCAAGGATTTAGCAATGCCATGTGGAAAGGAACTTTCAGAATTCCTTTAAAAATACGTTTTCAGCTTTGCAAATCACTATGTTGGAGTAACTGTGGAATTATTCTTTGACAGTGTAATTACATTTTAATTGTGTAGCAATTATGTGTTCGGTAGTAATTAAGGGGAAGTTCGGCAGCCAATCAGCTGCTCCAGGGTGAACCGCGCAGCCTGGCTCACAGGGGGAGACCTCCGCTTTCCTGCAGCCATTCACACGCTGGAGTCGTACCTAAGCCTCTGCAAAGATGGTGGGGACTCTCTTGAAGGGACTTGGACATTCAAACACCCCAAAGAAGCAGCCATTGTCTGTCAGAAACCTCGCTACAGGCTGTTTTACAAAATGTTCTGAAGACAATTTTAGGAAAATATTTCCTGTTGTGCAATCAGCTCCCATGGGACAATCGAGTCCATAGAGGAAAAAGGAAGTCCTTTGTGGGGGTGGGGCGGGTGCGAGAGCCTGTCCAAGCTTCTCCTTAGATGGTCCCGTTCAGAACATTCCCCCTTTCTTTCTCCTCTAAATGTTAAGTGATTCAGACTAGAAACCACAGTCTAGCACAAGTGCACAATGACATGGTCCCATCCCAAAGGACCATTGTCCCCCACCCAGCCCAGTTTCCACATTTCACATTCCCTGACTCACAGATCTGGTCTGGGCCTCCAAGCGAGGACTATCGAAGCCACAGTCTCCTTCACCGGAAACCATTTTCCTAAGCAAAGCCTTTCTAAAATTCCGAACACTTCTCTGTTGTGACCTTCAATCCCGAAGAGCTGCCCAGGTCTGTGTCTTCAGCAGGTCTGCGGCAGCCGTGGAGAGAACAAAGTCCTCTTCTCAGTCCTGGGGAGGAGCTCCTGGCCTGCCCTAGGCACTGCCCCAGGGTGCAGGGAGCTGCTGGTCAGCCTCCTGGGCAGGCCGCATCCCACCAGGGGCAGTGTGGGTGCTGTTTGGTGAAGGGGCTGTTGGTTCTCCCAGAGGAACTTGGCCTGGGTACCATGATGAGATGACCATGCTGTCCCTGGGGTCCCCCCAATGCCCCAGTCCCTGCACAAGCTCTGGGACCCCCCCCCCCTCAGCCCTACGTGGCTTTACCCTGTGCCACCTAACCTCTATGGGCAGGGATGACATTTTCATCCTTTAACATAATGGGATCATGGACCCCCAGAAACCCACTCCCATTCTCAGGGTGTCTGGACCCCAAGTAAGAGCCCTCTGCAAGAGGTGGCCAGATCAGCGTGGGCTGACTGCAGTCCACATTATCCTTCATCCGTCTTTCTCGAGAGAAGCCAGTGGCATCCACTGCATGGTTGAAACAAGTTTCTGTGGTGAGAAGAGGCACCAAGGCTCCCACTGGCCACTGTTAGGTGGAGAGCCACAGCTGAACCTGGTCCTGGCCTCCCCGGCTTGAAGTCTGTCTCTCACCCAGCCCATTTTCCACATTTCTGGTTGAGGGCAGCAGATGATGAGCAGGGTCCTTCCTGACTCTGAAGGTCTGACCCAGGCAGGACAGGGGGCATGTGTCTTGTGCACAGAGAGTGAGTTCACACACTGGGCAATGTATTTTCTTTTCTTTTCTTTTTTTTTTTTGGGGGGGGATGTATTTTCTAATGAAAGTTTTGAGGAAACATGGCCCGTCACTGGGAATGTGCACAAACTTTGTCTAATTGTTTCCAGGATTCTATCAATGGGGCTCCATCAGAGCTACAATCAAAGATTTAACTTCGAGGCTCTTTATTTCAGCTTCACTTGAAAAAGCTTCATAAAAACTGAAATTGAAAACAACAGAAGTAACTTAAAGAATGGAGATGACTGGGAATTAACATATTCCTTTATGTGGTCATTGAAATTCACGTGACATGAGAAATTTCTCATGGAGTAAAGTAATAAGAAAAAGTAGACACAAAACTATATTTAGTATGTCAATTTTGTGTAAAGCAAGAAGAGTTAAGACCAATTCTATCTGGCTAGAGAGATCTTTGGTGATTTACGGCACTTCTCAAAGTATCTGCAGGGTCCCAGTGAGATTCTGTAGAGAATCTGAGAAATCCTCTAAGGCACATTTTAAGGTATTAAAATAAAAACGAATGTGTATAGCAATGAGTCCAAAATGTCTGGATGCCAGTATTAAAAAGGAAACGTTCTGATGCAATTAGATTAAAAGCAATACAAAGAAAAAGGACAAGAAAGAAGTCTGACAACAAGACCCAAACAAAATGACCAGAGGTGGTAGAAAAGAGGCCATGGAGAGCAGCAGGCGGCATCTGATCTGGGGAGGGGACAAGGCTGAAGTCTACGGAGAAGAAGCACTGTGGGAAATCCTGGCCTTCTGTGTGAAGGGACCTCGGGATTCACCCCATCCACGGAGCAGGGCCTGGACTCAGGCGGAACTGGGGCTGCCACACTGGCTGACTGTAGCCAGAGGACTTAGAAGTCCTCTGCTCCCAGTGCTGCTCTCTTCTCCTGAACACAGGAAATGCCGGGTTGCTGTGGGATCCAATGAGAGCACCCACACAATCACGAGTAGGGACAGCCACCCCACAGAGGTCCCCTCCTTTCATGTGCTGACCAGCCTGGCAACAATACAGACAAAAGAGAAGTCGCTGGACACACAAGGGACGGGCAGAAGTCCACTTGTCACTCACGATTGTGACTTACCCTTGTCCGAATGCAGACGATGGCAGCCACTCAGCTGCTGTCTGGGGGTCACCAGAGACACGGAGGGCTCTGGAAACCATGGGGCAGCTTTTAAGACACAAAGTGATATTTATGGGAAATGATTATGTGTTCCCCAAGTTCACAAATATTAAAGTAGAAGTATTTCAATCTATGTTTATGACCCCAATATATGCTCTTTTATTAGTCATGTTTTTAAAAGAGAAACTCTGCTCTTCTCAACACCTGCAAGGACTGTCCTGAACAGCATTTGTAAAACTAATGAAATAAAGGCTTTAACAGTAAATTATTTGGAAAATAAAATGTTATATATTGAAATAAAATTATGATAATAAATAAGATCTTGTCTAAAAAATAGAATATTCGTGTTTAGATGTAGGATTAATTTATGAGCTTCAATGTAATAGGACAAAAATCACAAAAGAGACATTCAAAAGATTTGGCAATAAAAAAATGTTTAAAATACATAAAATACATATATCCTGATTTATTTAGGGTATACTTATATACAGGATATACCAGAAAATATTCAGAGTCCATAAATTGCTCACAGAAATTGATTAGAAAAAAAGAAGCAGGCTCAACAGATAAGTGGGCAAAGGACTTCAGCCTGCAGGGCACTCGACATTATCAACCACGGAAAACAGGCGTAAAATCAAACATAAAATATAAATAAAAACATAATATAAATATATGACATGTATTATAATATAAATGTGACATGATTTTACACATAGGTAAGGTACATGGGATACATATTCATATTTACAAATATGAAATTAAACATATGGACAGACATTCTCCAAGGTGCCTGCAGCGCAGTCAGCGCCCAGCGCTCTGGACTTGCACCCCCCCCCCCCAGGTGGAGAGTCCCCTGTCCCCTGGGCAGATGGGAACAATCACAGGCAGGCTCTGGGGCTCCCCCCTGAGGCCCCGCCCAGGAAGCGGCTCCGGGGCCTCCAGGTGGGGGTCTCCTTTCTCTTGGTCATCTTATCACACAGCCAAAGTGGAGGAAGCAGAAGGAACCCGGGAACCTGCTCCGTGGTGGTTAAAACCATGGAAACCGCCCACAACCGGGAAGGCTGAAGCGAGCCGCGCCAGCTGCAGAATTTTCACTCTGTCGTTTAATTTATAAGGGAGCCGGGCTGGGGCGACTCGCACGGCGTCTGCGGTGATGGGATCACGCATGCGTGCAGGATGGGGAAGGATGGGCGGAGTGACCGCAGCTGACATGAGGGTAAACTGCACCTAGGAGTCACCTGGGACTCAGGTTGAGGAGAAGAGATACAGGGTTCGGGTCTCTGCATCCTTCCTAAACAGCAGCTGTTCTCTCATCAGAGGTTTCTGGGGGCTCAGGAGCCCCCTGCACACCCACGCCTGGAGGCTGCTTGTTACTCATGTCACCTTTGGAGGGACCTCCCTGGCACCCACCCATACCCATTATGGGGCACCCTGTTTCTCCTGCCCGTGAGGAACCACACTGCATGGGGTTGGGGTTGGCGCCTTTCCTTGACTGCAGCCCCCAAATAGACCCTGAGTGCGGGGCTTGGCCCCCTCCCTGGCCTAGCCTCAGTTCCTGCCGGAGTCTGGCCCAGAGTCAGAGCCCCAGACACATTTGTGGGAGAATGCAGACATGTAGACATGCAGATGAAGTTCCCCTAGGTCAGAGTGCTTGGCAGAAAATGCACAATTTCCTTCCCTAAATGCTGCAAATTGTAATCCAGAATTCCCTACGTCACAAGCTAAGTGTTCCAGAGCATCATACAGGGGAGCTTGATGGGTCGTCTCTTCATGTTGAAAGGGAACCTACAGCAGCTCATGTCTGTTAAAACCAGACGCCGGGTCCTTGCTCAGAATCTCAATTCCAAGCGTGCCATTGTAACAATGTCATTTTCAAAATCTGCACATCTTTTTGTACGTAACAAATTTCAATACAAAACATTCTGATGAGAAATTGTCTGACCTGCAAAATGGCCTTTGGAGGGAACTTCTGTGGAT
The DNA here is from genome assembly GCF_001458135.2 of Marmota marmota marmota. Lineage (NCBI taxonomy): Eukaryota > Metazoa > Chordata > Mammalia > Rodentia > Sciuridae > Marmota > Marmota marmota. The sequence continues at coordinate 49,316,832 of NW_026000005.1, forward strand.
GTTTTTGCCCTGTGACGGTTCTAGGGATGGAACCAGGGCCTCCAGATGGTAAGTGCGCTGGACCTCTGCCCTTTGTTCACCCACTTCACCTCCACACATCCTGAGGCTGTTGCAGGTAGCATGACTTGCCTCAGGTGCCAGCTTTAATAACACTGCAAGAGAAGGCACTCTGGGGAAAGACACTCAGAAGAGTGCTAAGCATGACTCTGAGGTTCACCCAGCCTTCGGTGCGTGGAGGGAATCAGTGGAGGCTCACACTTGCTGGCACTTCGCTCTTTTCAAGGCAGTGGCTTGTGCCCGCTGCAGCCTCTGACCTTTCTGGGGCTGGATCTGAGCTGCTTATTGATCTGTGTCCCAGGGAAGTGGAGACTGACAGAGACACCTAGGAACAGCAGGTAGTCACCTGGGCCCAGCACAACCGTCTCCACGCTCCCGCTCCCTGGACTCCCATCTCACCAGCTCCTTTGGGATGTGCATGGGACGCCCATCGTATAGACAGATGCAGGAACGAAAGCCGAGGGGATCTTGGTAAATCTGAAGCTCGCGCAGCCAGCATCTGGGAAAGCAGGGCTGGCTCCCCAGTTCTGAGTCTGAATCCTCAACGAGCACACTGAGGTGGCAGTCGTCAATGTCTGCTCTCGGGACCACGGGATCTCACCTCAGCCTCTGTATCAGAACTGCAGGAAGCAAGGCCCAGGAACCTGCCTTCCCCCTGAACTTGATGCTCACCCACGTATCTTTATCCAATTCGACATCTGCTTTTCTACATCCATGATTGTGTATAGTCCACATCGACACCTTTACCTCTGTATCTATGTATCATCGCATCGTGTCTTCATCTCCATATCTGTGCCTGTATTTGGAAGTCCCTATATCTCTGTGTCTGGCTGCTATGTGGCAGACGGGACAGGAGCCCAGCTGTGTTCACTCCTAGTTCCACACACTTCCGTCCACAGTATCAGCTGTTCTCAGTCCCTCCTGAACACTGAATGGCTCGGACAGTTTAAAAACCACCCATCAACAACATAAACAAAGAACACAAAGAGACAAAACACACTGGCCAGGCCCAGCCCAGGACAATTGCGCCCGAGTCTCTGGGGTGGTGCCAGGCGCTGCCTTTGTTGAAAGCTTCCAGATGCCAAGCAGCTGCCTCCCTGGTGGGTTGTTGGCAGCAGTTGGTTTTCATCCAGAGCCGGCCTGGCAAGCAGACTGGAATCTCTAAGCAGCATGTGGGTGGGCTGTGACCAGGGTCCCTGCAGGGACCAACCCAGATAGGGTGAGGGCTTCGGCCCTGTCTCTGGGAAGCTCCAGGTTGGACCCCCAGTGCTTGGACTGAGGCCATCTAAGGGCTCCTGTCTGGCGGGTCAGGCTTCCTAGAGGAGGTTCTCCCGTCCTCCTGCCTGGAGGCAGTGTGTGGGGTCAGGGGAGGAATGGGCCTGGGCCAGGAGCCTGGGCCACCTGGGGCCACATTATGTGTCAGAGAACTTCCCGGCCTCCCTGTGGACTTTCACCTGCTTGTACAAGCTCACGGCTGTTCTCTGCTATTTCATGTTATCCTTGAGGGTTTGCCCTTTTTAAAACTTAGACACACACACACACTTTTTATCAGTGGTTCGCTGTTTCCGATGTGGCATCTGTGCAGAACTTCCTACCAGGCTCCCCCACCCCAGCCTTTGTTCACCCTCCCTTCAGCCTCCAGAGAGCAGCCTCCTGGGCACAACCCATTACCCTCTGTCACAACCCATGACAACATCCACCGTAGCAGAGGCTGGCCACCTGATTTCTGTTCCTTCTCTCACTCCTCAACCACCAGGCAGCCCTTTGATGCACTGGGAATCTCAACATCAAGTCCACGGGGTGTTGGGTGAAGTGATTTTGGGGGCAAACTTTTGGAACCTGAAGCAGCCACAGAAATCACGGTGGGGGAAAATGCCACCATTTGCCATGATGAGCTCTGGGCCGGTGAGCACTGCTTTCTGGGCTGAATTCCCTGAACATCGCCCTGTCTAGGGAGCAGAGGGTGCAGGTTCTGGCCCCCCTCTTCACCGTGAACGGTTAATGGACACCACCCAGGAGGAGTTCTCTGCTGCCTCCCTCCCTCCCTCAGCTGCTGGCCTCGCCACCCCGTGCCCTGGTAGGTGTCCTGGATCTAGACCGTTCCCTGCAGAAGCTTCCTGTTATCCTACTTAGCAACCGAAAGTGACAGGACAAGAATCCAGAAACCCGACCTTTTATACTGACGCTGCCCTGGGCTGGCTCAGGCAGGGGCCGCACATCCGGCTTTGCTCCTCTTTGCCCAGGGATGAAGTGGGACAGATTCCCTCTAGCGCTAACATTTTGTGTTTCTTTGGGAAGTTCTGAATCTCAGTGTTTTGGTTTGTTTTGGTTCTTCTCCATGTTGAATGCCACTGTGCCTTGCTTGGTGACAAGAAGCCTGAGAGGGAGGTGGCCAGGAGGGAGGGAGTGGTCAGAGATCCTAGCAATCTCCTCACTGATAGAAATTGGGGAATAGAACACACATATTTTAGGGAAGAAAAAAAGGTCCAAAACACATTTAGAGGGAAACCAACAGGTTATAAGGAGAATGTATTAGTTGTCTACTGCTGTAGGACAAATCGCCCTCAAACTATGTTCTATGCCAACATGCTTCTGTTGGTCAGAAATCAGTCTCCTCAGGATCTTCTACTTCAAGGTGTCTCGCAAGTTGTCAGCACGGTGTTTAGCAATGGAGGGTCGACCTGGGAAGCTCTGTTTGGGGAGGATGCCTGTCTGCACGTCCTACGCAGGGCCAGAGTGCCAGGCATGCACACCCCTGCCTGCCTCTGCAGCTTTGGCCTCAGGACTTTCAGTGGCACATGCCAGCGTCTGTTGTCTGAGGCCACCGTAGGTTCCCGTTGACCTCTCCAACACAGCTGCATGCTTCATCAAAGCGTGCGAGCGGCAGAGTCAGCCAGAGAACCACGTCCCCAGCACTACCATGTTGAGCCGCCAAACCCCTTCATCTGGGTCACATACTACTGGTCAGAAGCAGAGCGCCAAATTCAGACCATATGCAGATGGAGGGGTCTGTCTGCCCTCCTAGAAGTGAGTCTCAGGGAGTGTGGGCTCTTGATGGCAGCCAGCCTCATTCAGAAGCCACAGTGCTAGGTCAGTGGCTGCTCTAATAAGTTATATGTCACCCAACAACAGGATCCATGGTCCCTGCCTTCATGGTCTTTCTCCAACTTCCCCCTCTCCTAGGCTGTGGCCAGGGCTCCTCCAGGCTGCGGCATGGCGAGAAGCTCTCAGGGACTCCCCCAGCACCCCCATCACGGCCGTGTGTGGCTCTGCTCCCTGATGACCACCTCTTACAAGTGAGCTCTTTCCCCTCAGCCTCACCTTGCTGGATGACTCCCTTCTCTCCGTCCCCCCATGCCCCACATCTCACCCGCAGGGCCAGTGCCCACCTCTGCACCTACACTTACGCCCTGGCTAAAATAACCGTGTGCTCGCATTCCAGGCTGGACACGTCTGATAGAAACAACTGTGGAGGGAGCCAGTGGCAGACCCCACGAGCAGGGATGCTCGAAAAACCACATCTAGCCAGGGAGGTGGCCCACACCTGTTGTCCCAGTGACTCAGGGGGCGGAGGCAGGAGGAGCGCAAGTTTGAAACCAGCCTCAGCAACTTAGGGAGACCCTGTCTCAAAATTAAAACAGAACTGAGGATGTAGTTTAGCAGCACGGCACCCAGGTTTAATTCTTAGTAGGAAGAAGAAGTGGGGTGAGAAAGAAAAGAAAAAGAAAAAAATCACGTTAATTTTGCCAAGGGGGAGGGTACACTGTGGCATGGTGAGGTGGTGGCTGCCTGGGGTCCACCCTCCTGTGGCTAGGCACCACTGTACCAGGCCCATGGTCCTGTCCCACCAGGCTGGCAGCACCCTCGTGCCCAGCATTCCTGACCGCATGTCTCAGTGGTCAGCCAGGTCAGGGTGACTGAGGGGGCCCTGCCTGGACGTCCTGCTGGTGGAGCCTGAGAACACATCCCCCCCCCGCCCCGGCTTGCGATGGTCCAGTCCTGGCCAGTCCTCTCTCCGTCTTTCCCCAGAGGCACACCAGGTCACTGCACATCCCTCAGAGCGCCTGCCTTCAATTCCCAGGACCCGCAACTGTCAGGGGCTCCTGCCCAGGCCCTGGCCGGAGGCCTGGTCCCCCAGGGCTGCTGTGGGCTCAGATAGGCAGAAGGGAAGAGAACTGCCAGGAAGAAAAGCCACGATCCCTATCTCAGAAAGTTACTTTGCAACACTGAAGAACGACCTCTTGGAATTTTCAGAGGTCATGTCAGATCAAGCTGTAGAAAGAATGTTCTAGAAGGACCCATGGCTGTGACTTGAACTCTGCTTCTGGAGCCTTAACGTCTCCCTTGGGAAATGATATGATGTGACAAGAACATGTCCTCAGGAGGCCAGTGCATCCCACAGAAATTAAAGCCATGGTTGTATGAAGAAAATTAAATAAAAATTTGGGAGTGGCAAGGGGCCTTGGATGTGGCCAGTCCACTCTCCTGTTGGGTGTGCTGTCCAGGGCCTGCAGAGCGAGGCTCTCATTGAGGCTGGCAGTACTCCCCTGCCCATCCACCAGGCCTCTCAGCAAGCCCAAGGCCAGCCCAGGAGACACTCCCTGGTCACCCAGATGTGCTCTGCTCGGCAGCTGGGCAGAAGGGGCAGCCAGAAGTAACCCCAGCAGAGCAGCAGTCTTCCCGGTGCCCGGCAGGGTCTGCTCCAGCAGGAGGTTTCCAGACACACACCCAGCGTTTCACACACAGGAAAGCTCTCCAAAGGCGATTTCATCAAACACCGTCCGAGGGGGATAATAGAGGGGTTTAGTACAAGAGGAGACCAGAACCACGGAACAGTCCTGCTCTCTTGGAAAAGCCACAGAAACCACAGCAGGAACAAATGTGACAAAGAAGGCTCTCTGCCCACCAGGGAGGGAGGACCAGACGTCTCTGTACAGTCCTCACCGAAGGGAAGGACACCTAGGCTGTTCCCATGGCCACAAAGCACACTCATCTTCCAGGAGAAAGACGGTGACCGGGGCTGTGTGACAAAGGGTCATTAAGTAGGAATCACAGGTCAACACACCTGTGAACCACCTCCCAGCCTCATTGATGGACAAGTGACAACAAGCAGTCCTTTCTACCCACCAAAGGGCTTGCTCCTCACTGCTGAGAGCCATAGCTAAGTAGGTACGACACATGGCAATTTCCTTGTCAGCCTACCCCCTGTTGCTTAGAGGAAGGACTCTCCATTGTGGACCCAGGTCATTTGCAGTGACTTTGCATGAAAGGTGACCTTGCTCAAGGACCAGGGCAGATCTGGGTTTAGGGTGGATCAGGGTTTAGGGGGGATCCGGGTTTAGGGAGATCGGGGTTTAGGGCGGTTCCAGGTTTAAGGTGATTCCTGCTGGGAATAGGGCGTATCCTGCTGCCTCAGGCACCTTGAGTTCCCTTAGAGTTCTCCCGGGATTCAGAGAGTATTTGGGATTCAGAGCCCCGTGGAGAGTGTGGATTTTGCCCAGAACGTGCTTGTAGAGTGCCAGTGTGAGTTCGGGAATAAAGAATTGCTGTTTGAACCTACAAGGCTGTGAGTGGCTTGTGATTTTGTGCCCAGCCAGACTGCGGCACCTCACCACTCTTTAGATTTAGTCCTGGGCAGATGGAAAAGACCTCAGGACCCACAGATGTACTTCTACCTCCTCCAGGTGGGTTTTGGTGGCAGTCAGGGTCTCCAGGAGAGGAATGCCACCTTGGAATGTCTGGTTGGGTGGCACCAGGTCTCCCATCCATACAGCTTATGAGCTCAAGGTGGGAGCTGGTGATGGTGGCCAAGGAGACCTGGGGGAGGTTGGGAGGGGTGGCTCAGGAAATAGGATCACGTAATCGAGAAATATGCACAAAGTTTCCAGGAGCCACATTTTTTGAAAGCCCTGGAGAGACAAGGGAAGCCGAGCTGACAGGTTGAGCAGGCCCTCCTGATTACACCTCACGTCTCTCTTCCCCTGCACCTCTTCTTCATACTAACTCTAAGGGTAATTGCTCAAATATTCTCAGACAGAGAGATAATGGTATGACTTTTTAAAAATGACAATGGTTGAGAGAATGTCAAGGGCAGTCTTCCAGGTGGCAGAGCCCTCAATGTTGCAAACTTGGGGGGAAAAAATAAAAACGATCCAAGCCAGTCAACCAAACTGCATGTCCCGATCTTTACTAAAGAAAGAATGCTGCTGTATGCAGCCACTCTGCAGGGTCCGGAGGTGGCTTCAGGCAGTGACTCAGAACAATAATACATAGAAGAAGAAGGGGAGGAGGAGGAGGAGGAGAAAGGGAGGAGGAGGAGGAGGAGGAGAAGGGGCAGGAGGAAGAAAAAGAAGGAGGAAGAGGAGAAGAAAGAGAAGAAGAAACGTGACTCAGTGGATACAGAAAATGTATTTAGTAATGCTCCATATGTGTACAAACTGAGAGAAGAGAGTTTTCTTAACTTGACAAAGATTTTTGCCAAACACTTTCAATCTTACATTTCCAATGAAAAAAATGTGAACACTTTTCTTGTTAAGACAACGAGATAAGAATGCCCATTTTTATTAGTACTAGATAACGTCAGAGGTTCTGGGCAACAGAACAAGGAAAAGAAAACAAAGAGCATAAGAATTAAAGAGGAAGAGATAAAAGCCAACACTGAATGATCACCTACCTAGAAAACCCAAGGAGTTTTTTAAAACATTGCTGCCAAAAAGTCAATATACTGTTATGTTGGTGTCAGTTATCACCAAAGTGCTACATAAATTCAGTGCGATTCCAAACAAAACTTCACTCAGATTTTTTTAGAAGCTCAATAACTTATTTTTTAAATATATAAAGAAATAAAAATCCATGAACATTTAAGTCAATCTTATAAAAGAGAAACAGATGAGTTTCCTTAATAGACATGAAGCCATACTTCCAGGTCGTGGGAATCCGGCACCGAGTCTGGGATAGACAAATAGATGAGTGGGCAGAACAGAGAGCGCAGGGGAAACATGCATTGTGGGAATGTAATGCATATCAGTGACACACAGCACAGGGGAGGATAAATTTAGCAGATGATCTTGGGAAAAGTGGCTCACTCCAGGAAAAAATTTAAATTAGATGTCTATGCCACACCACGTGTGAGAGCAGACTCTATTCAGATTTTTTTAAATGTGACAGATAAAATTATAAAGTTAATAGAAGAAACTAGCATAATATCTCATGAGATGGGTCAGGAATGTCCCTCTGAAACAAGACTCCAAGAGCAGAAACTAATCGATAAAATTCATCACATTAAAACAAAGGATTTGTATTCAAGGAAGGATAAAATGCACCAAATTGTTAGATGACAAAATTGCAATGGCTGAAACTGTCAAGAGAGGCACACGTAGAATATGTAAGAAATGCTTCTAAATTCACTTGGAAAATGTAACAATATAGGACACAGTGGCAAAAGAACATGAACAAGCAAATACGAGCAGAAAAACCCCAAAGCTCAGAAGCACGATTGCCTCAATTTTTTAGTTGGAATCAGAAAAAAAAGAAATGTCAATTTAAACAACTGAAAGAGGAAAAGTGGGATTGGATGTGAGCCAGCCTTTTCCAGTGATCCAGCCTGACTGGTCAAATTAGATGGCAGGCTCCCGAGGAGGCGGAAGTTCTGCGCCTGGGAGGCCAGCCCAGCATCTGGGGTGCACCAATCTCTTCCAAAGGCCGAGCTCTCCTCTCCAGCAAGGCTGAGCGCTGGCGATCCTAGCAGAGCCTTTAGATGTTCCACCTGAGCAGGAGACAAAAATCGGTGTTCTGGGGCTGGGGCTGGGGCTCAGCAGTAGAGCGGTCACCTAGCACATGTGAGGCCCTGGGTTTGATCTCAGGACCACATAGAAATAAAATAAACATATTGTGTCTAACTAACTACAACTAAAAAATAGATATTAAAAAAAATCAGTGTTCTGCGTCCAACATGGAAGGAGCACATCAGGCTCTCAACTGGGATCCTGAGTACGGCACCCTAGCAGCAAAGGTGAATAGACCAGAGACTGACTGGCTTAGGTGAGGACTGACGTCCAGCAATGAACCATCTCAACCCCGTGACCAGCACAGGTGATGTGTTGTCTTTTGGAAGCCAAGGACATGCCAATACCCACAGCCACTTACACGTGGCCTTTACACCATGAGAGTGTTACTAGAGGACAGTGGAGCTCTTTCAAATGAGGAAAGTTGAGCCTGCCAGGAAAACATAGACTTTTAAGTTTGAATATGCCAAAGAGTGTGGATTTGAAATATTAAGCAAAACTTGACAGACTAAAGGAGATGTGCACGGTCACCATGGAACACCTTGCTCAGCAGCCAGGAGACAATCGAGCACCATCTCCGGATCAGGAAGGGGATGGACGGGGCAAGGCTAACCAAAAACCGGACCTCTTTCCTCCCAGCAACTGCAGAATACATATTCTTTTCAAGTTCATGTGGAACCTGTCACCACATTGACAGAGTCCACAAAGTGAGGTTCCAATGAGGTTCCAATTTTCAAACAAATTAACTCATCTGGTATGTTTTCTGTCCATGGTGCATTCAGGCTAGAAAAACAGGAATGGAGAGAGAACTGGACTCCTACCTGCTTGTGAAATGAGCAACATACTTCTAGACAATCCACCAGTGGAAAAAAAGAAGTTATAATCTCAATCAGGAAATGTTTTAAATCAAATGGTCTTTAAAATGCCACAGATCAAAACTCACACGTGACGACTTAGGATATGCTTAGTTTGAGAAACTTACAGCCTTAAATGTATGTATTAAAAAATAAGAAATGTGGGCTGGGGATGTGGCTCAAGCGGTAGCGCGCTCGCCTGGCATGCGTGCGGCCCGGGTTCAATCCTCAGCACCACATACAAAGATGTTGTGTCTGCCAAAAACTAAAAAATAAATAAATAAATATTAAAATTCTCTCTCTCTCTCCCTCTTTCTCTCTTTAAAAAAAAAAAAGAAATGTTTAAGATCAATGCTAGAGATCCATCTCAAGAAGTTCTGAAAAAGAATAGCAAACTAAACAAAGAAAAACTAAAAGAAGGAAGTAATAAAAAGTGCAGGAATTAGCCAAATAAAAATAAATGAAGAGAGAATTGATAAAGACAAAGCTAAATCTTTGAAAATATTGATGAAATCGATGAACCTGGCCCACAGCATTCCAGAAGAAAACAGAGGCCAGAGGAAGACTCACACACACATCAGGAAGTGGAGAAGAGCACCAAAGTTTCTCAAGACATTAAGAGCATCTCAACAGAACATCATAAAACAATGTCATGCCAAAGTAGTTAAAAACCAAGGAAAAAGTTGACAAATTTCCAGGAGAAAACCCAGACCCAAATCAATAGGAAGTATTTTTTCTGGTCACTTAAAAAATGTAATCCATAAATTTTAAGTTATCTACAAAAACAAAACAAAACTCTGCTCCCAAATTATATCACCAATAAATTCTTCAGGGAAAAAAAAAATACTGCTTTTCTGCAAATTATGCCAGAAAATGTAAAAAAAAAAAAAAAAAAAAAAAAGAGAAACACTTTTTAACTCATTTATGGGTCCAGCATAACCTTGATCCCCAAACCTGACAAGGGTGTGACCAAGAAGGAAAGTTACAATTGACTTCACTCCAGCTCCAGCCCAGTGGAGCGCTTATTTATGTTTAAATGGATAGACGACACTGTGTGTTTTCATTGTGCACAACATGCTTTGAAATATCTACGCAGTGTGGTGGCTGTCACCTTCATGGAGCGGGCGCAGAACCTCCTCACTCTCTTCACGTCCTCCTAGGATGCTACCTGTCTCCCCACAGTCACCACATTGATTCCTTCTGTCCACCTGGGTCATTTCTTCAGCCACCACCTTCTCATCTCCCCCAACATCCCAGCCTCTGGCCACCAGCGCTCTGCTGTCTATCTCCATGATGTCCACTCTGCAGGCCCACACCTGGGTGAGATCGTGCGCTCCTTCTCTCTGTGCCTGGCTCAGGTTGTTGTCAATGGCAGAGCTCCACGCTCTCTCGTGTCCGACCAGCCTTCCAGGGCAGCCTTTCACATTTCCTCTCTCCGCTCACCGGGTGCTTTCCCTTCCTGGCTGTTGAGAACACTGTTGCCGTGGACTGGCGCGGACTTCTCTTCAGATCTTGGCTTCATTTCCTTTGAAGGCATGCAGTAGTGGGATTGCTGGGTCATAGGAAGTTATATTGGGAAAAAATTAAGTCAATTAAAAGATGAAACCTGAGTGATTGCCTAAGTTGGTAGGACTCTACAGAGCAGAGCACTCAAGCAGGGCTTGTCTTCTGTGCCCCGCATTACGTCATTTAGAGTGATGTCCCCCAGGTCCCCCTCTGTTGTCACAAACGGCAGGATTTCCTTCTCTTTTTAAGGGTGAAGAACATGCCACCATCTTTTCTGCATTCACCCCGATGAAGCCTCAACTTGTGTATCAGATTCCTCTGCTTCTTTCAGGAAGGGGGCAGTCACCTTGACCTTGGTTAAGGAGATGCCACGTAGAGCACTTAGTACCCTGTGGGAAACCGCATTCTCCAGTTTATACTCTGAATCTATCTGGGCTGCAGTCAGTCCCCCTGTCTGAACGAGGAGGAACACTGTCCCCTGAGAGAAGACCTTGCAACCACAGCATGTCATTCCTAACCAAGCACCCCCCATGCGACCCCTCACAACAGCTTGTCAAGAGTGGACAGCTGCCCTGCTTCACATGCATGGACACAGGCCCAGGAAGTCTGTAATACGTGGAAGGCCACCAGCCAGGACCTGGGGGACCTTGCCTTTGAACTCCAGATGTCAGACTTCAAAGCTGATGTTCTCCCCAACAACAAAGAAAGCCCCCAGCTACCTTCCTAGGAGAAAAAAAAAATCAGTTTTCAAGTCTGAGGTTGACTTTACTGGATCGAGGTGTGATAAGTTGACTGCATTCATGGTCCCAATCTTTTCCTGCTTTTGCAGGTTATTTGCAGCCTCCTCCCACCCACTGAGGGTGAGTGCCAGCCTACATTCTGACTAAGGGTGCAGGCAGCCAGGGCAGAATTACAGCTTCAAATCAGAGCCTGTGCTGCCTTGCATGCTCCCGTTGCCCTCCGACACTTGCACCACTACTACGAGAACCTGTCTGGAGTAGCTTGCCAGGGGACAGGAGGCACACAGCATACAGTCACACTGCCCTGCTCTCCCAAACCAGGGCCAGCCTGGGTCAGCAGCAGCCAGGCCCCCTCAGATGTATCTTCAGATCCACCTGGTTAACCCCAACTTGACTGGATGCACATGAGAAAAGATAGCTCTTGTTGTGTGTTGAAGTTTGGGGAGTTATTTTGTTGTACAACATTAATGTGGCAATTGATAGCAAATACAAGGCAGAATAAATTTTCATTTCACATGGCAAGCAAAATGGTCATTTTCTCTGTCTTACTTAATTTTGCCCCCAGATTGGTACTTAAACTGAACACTAGAGAGAGAACCAGCAGGTGGTGAAGACCTCCTTGGCCAGTTTGGACAGTAACCCTCAGCCAACAGTTTGAGTTCCAAGACCGGCTGCAAAACCCTGGACTTTGTTTTCTCCTGAGCTTTGACAGTTGAGGTTCTTTAGCATTCATTTTTAATAACTGGTTCGTGTTCCCGAGGCCAGTGTCTGAACACAAGTCAATAATTAACCTTGGATTTTTGTAAGGAACACTGAAATTAAAGACAGTTTGGTGGGCTGGGGTTGTGGCTCCGTGGTAGAGCACTTGCCTAGCAAGTGAGAGACACTGGGTTCCATCCTCAGCACCACATAAAAATAAATAAATATAAAGAAAGCCATTTAAAAGAAAAAAAAAGAAGAAGAAGAAGACAGTTTGGTTTATGCAGCATTAATCGTGATGACAAGCAGCCAGGTTGCTGATTACATGAGTCTGGGAAAGAAACACTGACCATCCAAATAAGGGGGATCATTGGGATTCCCTGAACACCTACAGGAGCTGGAAGGGGACACATCCTTGCTACCATGTTAGAAATCTCCCGCTGGGCAGGCAATCACACTGGACTGATGGGACAACAAAGGTCAGCAGGAGATGCTCAGAGACCTCCCCTTGCTCAATCTCCAGAGACAGATACTAAAGCAAGAAAGCACACAGTCAAGGATGAGCTTTGCACCTAGGGAAACCACGCTGCACACAAAACAAGTTTGGCAAAATACCGAGAGCTGCTGTGTCTGGAGACGGGTGCGTGTTATTATGTTGTTCTCTATCTGCACGCACATAAGATTAGTTAATTAAAATGGGCCAGAGCTGCAGGGCTGTGCCCTCAGGGAAGCCACTGGACTTCACAGGCCAGGCCTGGGCCCGCAGTAGAGCCTGCATCTCATGGTGGATTTGCTCATAGGACAAAGGCCTGAGGAATGATGAGTCAAGAAGGCCATGGTCAGATCTCAGGATGTTTCAATTTGTTCTGAGAGCCCGCTCACACTGGCCTCAGTTGTCCGGGTCAATGCTCAGGTGGGCGTCACACCTGGCTTCCCAACGATGCTCAAAAACAAGGCAGGGCTTCAGCAGCCATCCAGGGTGGCCCTTGGGGTACAAAAATCCAGCTCCAAGGAAGGGTGGGGCACAACCCATGAGCCACAGGTAAGACCATTCTTCTTAGAGCTTCAAACAGGTGGCTGGCCAGGAGCCCAATCCTCCCATGGGAGGGTCCCACTGGGACTTGGGTAGGGGAGGTAGCAGCTGGTAGAGGAGGTCGCAGTTTCTGACCTCCCTGGAATGCATTCTGAAAAGAAAGCAAAGATTTATTTCTGTGTTCAATGTGACTTCTGCTCATTTTACAAAAGATTACAATACAGAAAAAAACCAGTAAATGAAGGAGGAAATTATCACCGATGTCTCCGGCAGATCACAAGGCTCCTCCCAGTCTTGCAAATGCCGCATGCATGACGTGAAGACTGTGTTGTGACCTGACTTAACCCCATACAACTCAGCAGAAGTGTTTTTCCAAATGCCTGCCATTCCTAACACCGATGCACCAGAAAAACAAGATTCACTTTGGGAAAAGGATTTTGATAAACTGATCTAGATGGTCATTCCAGAAATAAAGCCAACCGCATCTTCAACTGAAGCAAAGGTGAAGTCTCAGAGAACAAGCCCAGGGACAACTGAGATGAAGGCCGGCTGCTGTTCTGGGCATATCAGTAGGGAATTGCAAACGGATCAACCAACTAGCTAGATGATGCCCAGAACGCCTGAAAACCCATTTTAAGTTTTAAAGGGCTGTCTAGTAAACTTTCCATTCATACTTATGCAAAGCTCTCAAAACTCCTTGGTAAAATGAAGTCTTAAATAAATGTTAAAGTCTGGAAACAATAGTCGGCAGTTTTCGGGGGTTAATAAAGGACAGTCTTTAAGGTACTGAAATTTATCCATTGGAATCACAGTTTCCAAGAGCAGGGACTCAGATGAAAGTGCATTTACTTAGGAAATGTAAATAATATTTCAATGATAACCTGTTGGCATGGCTCACTTATGTACTTGTCAAGAGAACTGTTGGAGGAGGGCGCTCTCCTGGCAGAGTCCACCTTGCTACTGTGCACGGGTGAGTTGGGTGTGGCAGGATCAGCAAGGGCAGAATCCATGCCGGCATCACCCCACGGTCTGGTGAGTGGATTCCCTGTCCTGTGACACGCATAACCGACGGCTGGAAGTTCCTGAATGTGGTTCTCCAGCCGAGCGTTTGAGCATCATGCACGGCTATCATCCTTCATTCCCAGTTCACAGACCAGCTCTCCTTTGAAGATAGCATCCGTGTGAACCGTGGAACCCCCTGGCAGCCCCTTACTCCTCTTGCTGAACTTTTTGATGTCGAGATAGAGAATAAGAAGACATCTAGTCAAAAGTTATGATTTAAATCTGTACATATTCTCTCACCACTCTGAATTTCCTGAACACGCAGGGGTTACTAATAGACAGCTTCACCTGCTCAGAAGCGTCTGTAAAGTCCTGAGGCACGTCCCCTGAGCTCCCCTGGGATGAGCAGTCGGGTCGGCACAACTTGGAGAGTAAGGCCCTGTCTCCGTGTTGGAAGCTGATGGGAGTCACCCCAGACACGTCCAAAGCCACCAAAGCCATCGGTGTGACGAGACCAGTGCGTCTGAGTCCCTCTCAGCCTGCAGCTCTGCCTGCTGGACGTCCCTCTCTACCTGCTGGACGTCCCTCTCTGCCTGCTGGACATGCCTCTCTGCCTGCTGGACGTCCCTCTCTGCCTGCTGGACGTCCCTCTCTGCCTGCTGGACGTCCCTCTCTGCCGCTTCACTCCTCTGCTTCTCTCCAGGCCCTTTGGTCTTTGGCATATTTGCTTTGTTTTCTCTTCCTTATCTCTTCCCACGTCACAGATGGCAGGACAAGAACACAGTGACTCACAGCAGGAGAGTCAATGGCCCTCAGGTGGCCTAGAGGAAGTTCCAGTCAATACTCCTATTTGGAGTGTTTATAAAGTCGCCATGAAGCCTGAATTGGCAAATACCCAACTGTTGAACACTGGGTTGGTGAACAGTAACCACTGCTCCAGAAAAAACACGGGCGAGGCACCTCTGAGCCTCTGGGTCACATTTTGCCAACCCCTCCACACAGGGTATTGTACCGCGCACGTCTCGGCTGAGAGCACCTGTGTGATGGTGTTCCTGAAGCTCTGACCTCGCACCCACAGTGGGCAGCACCGCGAGCCAGGCCTGAACTGGCCTTACCTCACATGTTTCCCCAGGAGGCATGTCACAGCCTTCTGAGCCAGGAACACTAGACAGCCCTTAACACCACACTCGAGGACCTTTTAAACAGTGAAGTCACCAACCCAAGGACAACAACCTGAAGAGCAGGGCCCTAAGGAGACTGTGAAGACGCACTTAGAGTACCCCAGCTGAGACAGGAGGTCATTGGGCACCTTGCTGGACCTCTGCTGGGAAATGCGCATAGGTAACTCTTCGCTGTTGAGTGCCCCCTGCCCAGGGCTGCAGGGGTGCAGGAAGCACTGATGAGGGGTGCAAATACATGAGAGGGCGGATTCACAGATTCACAAATGCAGAGTCTGAGGATAATGGGGTCGGCAGGGGCACGTCTGTCTCCTCTTTGTCCTTGGTCCCTTTACTTGGACAGTCCACTGGAGAAGCAGGTGGCAGCGAGGGGGCTGACAGTTTACACACTGTGCCCTGGAGACAGGGAGGGGCAAGGGCCTCAAGGTCCCAGGGGCAGGAGAACTGCCCCCCCTTTCTCCTGGTGCCGCCTTCTCTCCTGGCTGAACTTCCCCACTCCGTCTGCTGAGGCTGGGCACAAACCCCCTGCACAGCCCAGCCAGAGGCGGGTGTTTGACCCAACCTGAGCCCATCTGCGCCTCTCACCTCCCTCTCTGCCCTAGCCATGAGCCCAGAGGGCAGGGGCAGTGGGAAAGCAGAGTCCTGCGCTCACGGGGAGGGGCCTGGAAGCCCTTGCTGTGTGTGCAGGACGCCACGGGCTCTCAGCTGCCTCTGCTGTCAGCAGAGGAAGGGCGCTCAGGAAAAGGAGGGACGGGGGAGGAGAGAGAAGCCAGTGCAGGCCGACGAGGGCCCAGCCTCTGAAGTGGGCTGTGTCTGAAGACAGCTGACCCCTTACTCCTCTCAGGGAACACATTTAAAAGAGTATTTTTTTTAAGACAAGTAGAGGCTTATTTTGATTTGCTTTACAAACTGATAGTGTACTTTGATCTATACAAGATAAAACAATAGATTGGTTCCATCATTGCATATTAATTATACAGGGAGGGGTCTCATCATACATGCACAGAACATATTCTGACCAGTTTTGCTCTCTCCCCTCCCCTAGCCGCCCCCTCCTGCCTCCCGCCCATCCCTCCCTCTGCCCCGGGGGCTCCCTTCTACCTTCACCACAACCTTTTCTCATTTTCCCCTCTAGCGTCCATGTCCACGTCCACACTGGTCTTTCTGAGACTTATTTCACTTAACATGATGCTCTCCAAATTCACCCATTTTCCTGCAAATGACATAATTTTATATTCTTCATGACAGAGTGAGGCTCCATCCTGGATATTTGCCCTGTTTTCTTTACCCATCCGTCCGTCCACAGGCACCTGGACTGGTCCCCACAGGGCCGGCGTGAACCGTGCTGTGATAGCCGTGGCATGTGTCTGTCTCTGAAGTGTGCCTGCTTCAATTCTTCTGGTAAACACCGGGCAGTGGGATGCTGGGTTTCTGGTGCCTCTATTTGAGTTTCTTGGGGAGCCTCTGGATTGATTATGGCTGTGCTAAGGGTGATTCTCCTGTCAGTTGGAGTTGGACTCCTGCCCTTTGGGGAAAAGGAGAGCACCTGGGTGTCGGCGGGAAGCGTGAGTGGAAGCCACTCCATGGTCCCGAGACCCTTCTCTTTACATCCTCTAGCTTTTCTCTCTTCTCCGCGGGGTCTCCCTTCCCCCTTTATCGCCCATAACATAAGCCTGCAGATTTGGGCCCGTTGTTTGTCATATTTTTGTAATCAAGTTTCCTGTCTGTTTTTCTTATTTCATTAAAACCACAGGAAGCTGATTTCTCCCTGTAAGTCAGGACTGATTTCTTTCCCCGCATCAGTGATCATCCTGTAATTTCTAAATGGGCATTTGGCATCTGTCCACCCACGTGATTAAAAAGGCAAAGCCACTTGATGTCTCCCAGTGTGGGCGGTTGGGCTCTGGACCTGCCGGGCATCCCTCCGTCTGAGGGGACAGGTGGACGCCTGTCCTGCACACCCTGATTCTTCTTTCCTGCAGTTTGGCTTGATCCCCGCCTGCGGCCTGGGGCTCCATTCTGGTGCAGAAGCGCGGGAACAGCCTGGGGAGTGGGCAGCTGCTGCTTCCACTTGCTGCCCGGAGCCGCCAGGCCTCATCAGTGACTCATCAGTGGAGACACATCCCTCTGCACAAGTCGTCACTCCTGAACCAAGGGCTTCTGCTCACCCCGGGGCTGCTTCCCGGCATCTTCACCCCTGAGGGCCCTGGAGGATCTGTGCTGGTCCTCAGAAGATACAGGAGGCCAGTCTAACATACATTTTGTCTTCTTTATTCTCTGACCTGTTTCTTACCAAAGCAGGACAGTAGCCACCACCTGCTGGGCTTCTTTGGGGTGTGTGTATATGTTAGACACATTCATTCAATTAACTCTCATAAGTCCCACAAAGAGCAGGTATGTTTTTCATACTTTGTAGACTAAGTGAAATTCAGAGAGGTCAAGTGCCTTGCCCATTCTCACCCAGCTCAGAAATGACAGCCAGGACTGAGATCCAGCCCTGTCTGACTCCAAGGAACACAAGATTCCCACTACCCTAAACCTGCTGTGGAGTACAGGGAGAATTAGCCCACATTTGCTCTCTGGGGAGGGCTTGGAGGATTCTTGTAGGGATGCAGAGAGTTAATTCTCTAATTACAACTTTCCCCTCGAAGAGGGAGGTCTCTGGACCCAGCCCACCATGGTGCTTGCCCTCGCTCAGCGGCCTGGTCCGTTTCCCGAGCGGCCAAGGCTGTGTGTCCAGGTCCTGTCTGGGCTTGCCCTGTGTCATCCTGTGCAGCAGGCAGGGTGGGCGCCAGAGCCCTGCGTAGACCCAGGCATCAGGGCACCCTGGAAGGCAGGGGCAGTGTCCCTACCTTGCTGGCCCTAGCCGTGTGGGGCTGCCGGATGCTGGATGGTGGCCCACCTGAGGACAGTGGCACTGTCATGGCAACACACAGCAGGCTTCAAAGACAGCTTGAGGCAGAGCGTGAACACCTCGCTTCTTCATATGACTCTACGTGGCTGTGTTGGGGTCTCCACGTTAAATAACATATGCCATAAAGTGAATGGCACCTGTTCCTTTCTACATGCTTAATGTGATTCTCCCCCAAATCTTACACTCTGCATGTGGCCTGTGCTCAAGGCTGAAGCTACATCTCTATTGTTGGGCACCAGGTTAGATGGACAAAACATGGAAGCAAATCGTACACCCGCCATAGAACCTTCTGGGGCTGAGAAGGTCCAGCTGAAATCCAGAGGCAGGAGCCCTCAGGACAGAATGGGGTGCTTTTATGAAATCCCTAAATAACCAGAGAGGATGTTAAAGATACAGTGCTCACAGGAGCGCAGTGGAGAATCTGCAGCCGACTTGAATGAAACACATGGGTAACTTGGGGGGCTGATTAAGGCTGTGAATGGATGGGTGGTGTGGCTTTGAAGTGGACACTCGTGTCCCCCACCACCCCGCAGGCCTGGCCTCTGCTGTCTCCCCTGTGCCTCACTGAAGTAGGTGGAGTGGGCCGGTGGGCTGGCCAGGGAGAGGCACAGCAGGACATCCCAGGGCAGGAAGGGAGGGAGGTTGGTGCCCTCTCTTGGCCCCCACTGCTGGGTCGCCCTGCTCCAGTGGCCCCATTAGAGAGCCACTCTGTGAGCCATAGCCAGTCCCCAAACCTGCTCCCTCAGCCAGGAGCTCCAGCTGACCTAGAACCCTGCCCTCTTCAGGTAAGGCCCTCCTGGTAAGACCCCTCTTACTGACCCCCTTCTGAGGGGACCAACCCGTCCCTGCCAGGCCCCACCCAACGGGTTCAGAGCATAACATAGAAGAACACTTATCCCTCGGGGTGAATTCAATGACCCAAGAGATAGGAAGAAGCCAGACGAGGGCCAACCAAGAAGCAGCCATCACCAGAGACCCTGTGCGGGGCCAGGAGTGGTGGCGTGGTGAAATGGAGGGAAATGCTTCTGAGTCCAGCAGACTCTGGCGTCCACGCACCTGCTCAAGCCCCCGTGTGACCGTTGGCATGTGACCCAACCCTGCTGGCCTCCTCGACCTCGCTTGTAAGAGGGAGAGGTCATGGTTTAGATATAAGGTAGCCTGCCGCAGTCCGGCTGCAGCAAAATAACCGGGGGGGGGGGGGGGGGG
>NW_026000005.1:49336099-49559481 GCF_001458135.2 Marmota marmota marmota
CCCTGGCAAAATGCCAGGCGCCATCCTGACTTGTTTACAGACCCTAACATTTCCCCCTTTTGTTTAATTGAAATAACGACCATAGTGGTTTTTACACAAACACCATAAATAATCTGCTACAAGCAGAAGGAGAGGATACAAAATGCCACAATACCAAGCCAATTGATGGCTCCATGCAAGAAGTCCTTGGAAAAATTATACCAGCAATGACACCATTAGCAAAGATACAGGTACAATTTGTTGTAGATTACAGTTTGTTGTCTCAGTCCAGGTAAAGCAGTGTCTCAATAGATTAACTCACAGTCCAAGTAAATCACAGTCCAGGTAAGTTCTGCAGGCAGCTAGCTTGATCCGAAGTTTCGTCCGGTTCTCAGCAACACTGGAAATTCTTCCACCTTCATCTTCACTGGCACTGGGACAAAGGCAGGAACTCCGGCAATGATGCTAAAGAAAATCCTGTAGTATTTCACTAAGAAAACAACCTTTTGAACAATTTAGTCATTATCTCAAGGTTTTTTACATTTGAAATAGGCCTTAATAGTGCTCATTACTCATTAGCTTCCAGGTGTGGGCGAACCCTTGTAGTTATTGGCCTTGGAAATGATCAAACTTCAGGGACAAGGGCCGCTTCCGCCTGCAGCGTCCAGGGCAGCCCCAGATGGCCCCGGGGAGAGTCTGGGGAGTGTTCCCGACTCAAACTGCCATTGGGCACAGGGAGCAAGAGCCTGCGAGACTGTGCCTCCGGGTCAGGTTTGGATTTGGGCTCTCGCAGTGGCATCCCGCTCCCCCGGGTGGGGGGCGGGGAAGAGCCGGCTGCCACCGCTTGGAAAGTCCTTGCTGCGCCATGACCGGCTCGCACACGGGCAGCCGCCGCGCCGATTCACGCACCCTCTGGTAACAAAAAGTATTTAGTAATAGCCTTTTGCTGCAACTTTTATCCTTCTTCTTCTGAACTTTCTTTTTCTTTTTGACTAGAGTTCCTGGGCTTCCATCAACACGTGCCCTAACTATTCTTGGTTCCACTGGGGTGCCTCTTTCCCTTATCAATTTACTTAACACCCCTTCCATATTTTCGTCACAAAGACAATACAACATTTCAAGACAAAACAAGACACAAACATACTGCATCAATCCATTCCATTTTCTCAAAATGGCCATTTTTCCTCTCGCCCTATCTGCCTAGGGACGAGCAGATTTGCTCCCGTCCTATCTATGGACGGGCAGCTTTTTTTCGTCACTTACCCCCGAGTGTGTGTGTGGGGGGGAGTGACAAACAAGCAACTTGTGTAGATTGATACAGCAGGAGTGGGAGCCATTTATTGTAGGACAGGAGGGGTATATATACATTCCACACAGCTTATCTTAATTAGCATAAACTAGAGACAGCAGTCAACCAATAAGGAATCTACACACTTAATGGCTCGCTGGCGCCACCTCACAAACCACTCCCCCTGGCAAAATGCCAGGCGCCATCCTGACTTGTTTACAAACCCTAACAGTAGCCCCCCAAAAGCCCATGTGTGAGACAATGCAAGAGGATTTAGAGTGAGATGATCAGGTTACGAGAGCTTTAAACCAATCAGTGGATTGATCACCTGATGGGATTAATTGAGTGGTGATTGGAGGCGTTGGGGCTGGAGGAGGTGGGACAGTGGCTTCGGGGTATATACATTGTCTGTGAGGAGGTGCATCTCTCTCTGCTTCCTGGTGGCCACGTCCTAAGCTGCTGTCCTCCAGCACATCTTTCCACCATGATACTTTTCACCTTCAGCCCAGAGCAATGGAGCTGGCCACCTATGGACAGAGACCCCTGCAACAGTAAAAACCAAATAAACTTTAACTCTTCTAAAATTGTTTTTGTCTGATCTTTTGGTCAAAGCAGTGAAAAAGCTAATTAAAACATAAAAGATACATCTTGTGTGCTGAGGAGGGTTGGTCCAGCGTGTGCCAGTCCCTGGAAAACAGATGGACAATATCCAGTCTGTGACTTATCCAGTCTATGACTTCTCGGTGCTGGTCAGCAGCGAGCCCCAGAAAAACAGCAGCCGACACTGGTTGTGCCCATTGCCAGGAGCAAGGGGGAGCAGATGGGGCTTGCACCCTGACCCTCGCCAAGCCCCCTTCCTGGCTAGCCACCCCTCCACTCAGGAGCAGGGACATGCCACTGGGAATCCTGCTAGCCCTCCCACCTGGGGCCTGGGGCACTGCAAAGGGCACGTCATCTGTGCTGGCCACCTGCATCGAGGGAGGCTGCAGCTGCTGAGTCAGGGGCCCCCCTGGGCGGGAGTCTGCCCGGCTAGCGCTCCCCTCCACCCTCGTCTGGCTTCTCGCCGCAGGTTCTCACTCTGCCCAGGAAGTCTCCCACTTCCCAGCCCCATCAGCCCATGCCAAATTGGACCCCAGAGCTCCTCTACCTTCAGCCTTGCCCCTGGGGAGCCAACCCAGGCCTCGTGGAATGTCCTGGGCGCCTCTTCCTTCCTGTGGCTTCCCTTCCCTGGGCCATCTCTCCAGGCATGTCTGGAGGGTGCAGTCCAGTGCCCCAGAACCCCTTCTCCCGGGTGCAGACCTGGCTCCTGAGCCCTCTCTCCTTGACTCACCAGCCTTGGCCCTCCTACCTCTTCCCCCGCCTGCTCACTGCCAGAGGTTGGAAGGGGCACCTCGGGGAGCAGCAGGGATCCGCAGCCCCCTCTCCTTACCCTTATTCTACAGTGGCAGTGGTGGACTCTGACCTCCACGTGGCCGGGATGCCCTGCCCCTTGCCTCTCTGGGTCTCTCCTCCATTGCCTCCTCCGCTTGTCCTCCATAGACACCTCACCTCCCACTCCACGGAAGAGAGAAACCCAGGGGCAGAGCTCCTTCTGCTTCCTGCTGCACCTCACAGCCTCCCGCCTTCCTGCTCCAGAGTGACCTCCCCATGCTGTGTCCTGCCCACCACCCTCTACAGCACACACAGACCCCACTCCTGCTCCAGTCCCACTTCCCTCCCTCCCAGCCTCTCCAGCCAGCCTCCCAACCTCCCAGCCTCTGCCTTCCCTGCCTCCCCTCTCCTAGTCCCTAAACTACCAGGCTTTCTTGCCCGGGCCCTTCACCTTTGCTCCACCCTCTGCCTGAAACACCCTTCCTCCCGTTCTTCCCCTAGCTGGTGCCCTTCGTGACCCATTTTCTGAATGTCCCCTGTCCTCTGTATGTCTCCACAAGAACACGCCTGAGCCTGGCTGTTCTGCTCTGCTGGCCCAAGTCCCTCCAGCCTTCCAGGGCTCATCTGCCCTGGAGGTCCACATGGCTCCAGTTCCAGCCCACGCACAGGAGCCCACGAGACCACAGATCTGCAGCGGTTGGCAGAGCTGGAGGCTCATGTGCCCTCCTCAGCCACCTAAGCTGCTCCCTGCTGAGGCCTCGCTCTGGTCATCACCTGGAACCCTGCTACCCTTCACCCCCAACTCCATTCTGCCAAAGGGCCAAGACTCAGAGATGCTGCAGGTACAGGAGAAAACCTTCAAGTTGGACGCCAGACCCCAACACTGCAGGAGTCTCGTTCCTCTTCACAAGTGAAGGAGTTTCTCACAGCCGAGTCCTGCAGGTGTGGGGAGGCCTCCTCCATCCCTGCACCTCTGCTGCTCCCCACCTGGAGGTCCTGCAGGTGTGGGGAGACGTCTTCTGTCCCTGCACCTCTGCTGTCCCACCTGGAGCCACACTCCTGCCTGAGCCCCAGCCGCCCATGCAGGCTATTCTCACTGTACGCAACCCTCTCGCCTTGAGGCAAAGCACAGGGACCCTCAGCTCATGCCTGCTGTGGCTCTTTGCCTAATCAAAGAGCAGTTTTCTCCCAGAGAGGAATTCTGCACCCTTGCCAGGTCCCCCCACTCGTCATTCTATGGACACAGTGGCCCCACCCAGAAGACACAGCCCCTGTTGCTTAATAGGGAACAGATGCTTCCACACGGATCAGGGTAACCTGCCACAGTTATTAGGAAAGAGACCCCACGCCCATGCCTCGTGATGGCAGAACATCAACTGCATTCTCTCCTGGCCAGGGACACCCAGGCGGAGTGTGGTGTGGCCGCGCATGCGTCACTGGCACAAGCTCACGTTTCCTGGGAGACCTGGAACAGTCTAGACAGGCCGCAGTGTCTTGTTTTAAACCAAAGCCACAGTCTTATTCTAAAGAGACCTCAAATTAATAATAAAAGACATAACTTCTCCCTGTTCTGGAGTCTGCAGAAACCGAGCTGAGCCCTGCTGGGAAGGCTGACACCTGCAGATTCCACCCTCGTGGCCTCTGGAGGGCTCCGCACTCCCTGAGGGATAGCTTAAGTGTCCAAGCTGCCTGCTCCTGGGTTTCTTGGGTCTGTGGTTCCTCCGTGCCAAAGACACAGGACACATGAGGCACACGTGGGCACCTGTCCCATGGGCAGAACAAAGCACGCCTGCCACGCGCCCCCCCATGTCACTTTACAATCAGAGCACAGGCAGGCCGCCCCATGAGGGATAGTACCACGCAGGAAGACCCATGCACCCCTATTCCTATCCTGCGCCCTTCCCCAGGATCCCCACCCTGACTTTCTAGAAATTTTCCATCTCCCCCCAGGCCCCACCCTCTCACCATCAAATCTGAGTCTCTTCCTCTGTGCCACCTCTGCATGTCCAAGTATCAGCCTGACACAGACATTTGTCTGCTCATCAGTGTGGATTTTCTGATTCTGTAGAATCAAATTATTCTGTTTTGGCCAACAGAATTAACCTTTAAAATATTTCCAACCCTGCCTAAACCAATCTCAGGCTGCAGTGTAACCTAACCCACCTACACATCAAACATCCCTCTGCATTGGCATCACCTTTGTAGGGGGAGGCTGTGGGGAAGCTGGGAGTGGAGAAGGGTGGAGAAGAGGAACCTCAGACATGCTCGGCCCCGGGGCAGCCCCTGATCTCTGCAGATCTTCTGTGAGTCTCCTGGAGAACTGTCTAATTCCCAAACTGCTGTGCCAGTCATCTTCCATCAACAGGGACATTAAATGAATACCTAGTGATACATTTCTTTTTTCAACATAGAATACTGTATGAGTTTGCTTGGGTTGCTATAACAACAAACCCCAGACTGAGTGGCTTAAATAACAGAAATTTATTTTCTCACAGTTCCCTATGCAGGAAGTCCAAGATCAAGGTGCTGAAGGTTCGATTCCCCTGGAATCTCCTCAGCTTGCAGGCAGCTGCCTTCTTGCTGTGTCCACACCCAGCCCTTCTCTGTGTGTGCACACCCTGGCTGTCTTCAGGTGTGTCCAAACTCTCTCTTCTCATAAGGACAACAGTCATATTGGATCAGGACCCACCCTAGTGGCCTCCTTTAACCTACCCACCTTTGTCAAGACCCATCTTCAAATAGAGTCATATTCTGAAGTCCTGGAGGATGGGGTTTCCACGTATGAATTTGGGCAGGGCACAGGTCAGCCCGGGAAGACCTGGTACCCTTCTCCACCAGGGCTGCACACACTGGCTGTGCCATTTTCTCACTGTGAATCACAGGGCAGATTCCTTAACCTGCCTGGACCTTGAACCCAAGTCTTCCACATGCAGGGAAGCATTGCCTCCCTAGGGGCCTGTTGGCAGCCTGTCAGGGGAGTGGTCACTGCATGGTGGCCAGGGGTCCCTGGGCCCACGCCTCCCAGAACAGGGGGCTCCCAGGGAGGTTGCTGCTCTCTGCTTTGTCCAGGAACCTGTTTCCATTCTGGGTCTAAATAGGTAAATACAGGCATTAATTTTTACTTCTTGTTATAGAAAGTTTGATACCAAAATTTCTTGTCTCCTCTGAAGTCACTAAAGGGTTACGGAGATGCCTTCCAGTGGTTTTTCTGCCTTCCCTTTTCTCAGCTTCTATTTTTAAGGTGATTTTCTATATTTTCAGTTTTTTCTTTTTGGCTAAATATGGATCTGTAATTAACATATTGTCACTTAGCAAATTTATATTTACCACCATTATTTATGTCCAGGCTTCTTTTGCCTTTATGAACTGAGAAATGGATATTTTTCTGATTAAAATTTCCTATAAGACTCCATTTCAACCAAAAAAAATTTTTTTTAGACTTTTAACCTGGTTTTCCCTAATTATCCTTCTTCATTTTTAGTTTACCTTCAGTGAGTAAAGGACTTTGATAAAAATCAAAATACCATTTTACAAATAATACCAGTTCCCCTCTAGTCTCAACCAGTGATCAACACTGTGTAATATGGTGGTCTGCTTCTCCGATCTGATTACTCTGCTTGATGTCTTTAATCGGATTTCCACCTCCCACCCTAACTTCATTAGCTCAGCACATTTCTTTTTAAATCCTCACCTGAAAGCCCTGTGCCTTCTGGTTCCTGTGTGTGTGAATCAACTCTGTAAGTCTCTCTCCCTGACTCAGATCACAAGGAGTCTGGCCTGTTCTGTTTCTTCAGCCTTGCTGACAAACGTCAACTTTGCTGTCTCTGTGCACTCACTTGAGGGGAGGCCTGTCCTCCTTCACTGAACGTGTGCATGACTAACAAATGCAGAGTCCACACAGGACTTAACTGACTCCTGGTTGCATCATGTACTTGCTCCTGGAACTCCAGGGTGTTCTGCACCTGTAGCTCACACAGTCAGCAGTTAACTCTGTGCTGCCTACTAATGTGCTTGCTAGAATCAGGCCTGGGACTCCTACTTTTAGACAGAAGGTCTGATAATCCTCCTCCAATCTGTCCAGGGAATGCAGGGTCTAACCGCTCGTGGTCACAGGTAGACTCAGCCTCTCTCTAGGCCTCCATCGCTGTGTAACAAATGATCACAGATTTAGTAGTTTAAAGCAACATGCATTTATGAGCTCCTGGGTCAAAGGTCTGGGGACAGCTTTGCTGCATCCTCTGCACGAGGTATCACACATCTTCAGTCAGGTGCTGACCAGGGCTGGGGCTTCATCAGAAGGCTGGATGGTGCAGGACCCACTCAAGGGGGCACATCACTGGCAGGATCGACTCCTTGCTGTTGGGAGCTCTGTTTCTCACTGGCTGTTGGCTGGAAGCTGCTTCAGGTCCTGGTTACATGGCTCTTTGCATATGGCTTTTCCTCAAAGCCGGCAAGGAAGATTTTATTAGAGCAATATTGACAGCAAGACAAAAGTTACAATCTCTACTAAACTAGTCCCCAAAGTGGCATCCTATCACTTTAGCCGAATTTTATCAGGCAGAAGTAAGTCTAGCCTACACTCCAGAGGAGATCACGCGATAGTGTGAATACCAGGAGGTGGGGTCATGCCAGCCCCACTTGGCATCTGCCCACTATGCCTTCCAAAAGTGTATGTAACTATACAGCCTCTTTATAAGGAGCCTGCAAGCTTCCAAGATCTCAAAGCTGCCTGTGGACTGAGATGGCTCTATCGAAGTCAGGATGCAAAAGGGTTGTGGCGGCCACAGAAATGAGCCCGGAGACCTCCTGCTGCAGGGAGCACAGCTGGCTTGCAGCACTGGACACCTCCTCTCTGGATCCACGCAGTATTCTTAAAGAGGCCATGCTTGCTACAGACTGCTGTCAAGGCCTGAGAACCTCTGGTGTTATCAATGCAGGGCCGTCCCCGCCAGATTTGCAACTCTTACACAGATTTGGGTCCAGAGTCCATTGGCCTGGACAAGCCATTGCCAGAATGGCACTGGGGCCGGAGACTCCTCCCCTTGCCTCCTTCCTCCCTTCCTTCTCTCCTTCCATAGGTCAGGTCTTCAAACTCCCCTTCCTGGCTCTTGGCCTCACCCCTTATTCTTCACAGGTGTTTCTTCTAGTGAATCTTTTGCATGCTAAGGCCACCTTGAACTTGCTTCTTGGAGGTCAGACCAATACAGGGATCTGAAAGAGAAAGCAAGATCAGCATTCATATTTAGGTGCCAGGACATTTGGGGATTGATGCAGTTGGATCTGGGTGTAACTAAAGGGAAGAGGAATTGTTCCACCCACTGGGTCCAGAGGAGGCCCGTTACATGCATCCAGAGACCCATGGGCAGCAGTGGACAAAGCAGACCGGATCTCAGGATGAATGTGTCTCTATTAGCCATAGCAGGGACGGGAGGTCCTTGGCACAGCCTCTAGGGTTTCTCCATAAGGGTGGCTTTGTTTGCACCCCCATGTTGTGCACCCTGGATGGAATGTTTGCAGTGGCATCTGTTGTTGGCTTTGGGCTAACAGATAGCACCCTAGGCTTAGCAATGAACCCATTCTCTTACTCATATTAATCTCAGATGACATGCTGAGAAGAGTGTGTGGCCCACGTTCTTCCTGGTGACCTGCCAGCCACCCTCTAGGGGAGGCACTGTTGGGGGCTGGAGCAAAGGTACCTGAGCCGTTGACGCAGCGCGGCCTCCAGCTCTCAGCTGGAACCCAAACCAGGGCCTTTGAACAAGTGTCAGAGAGGCCTGACCTGACACCCTTCACTACTGGAAGCAGTATTGTCATCCCAGCCCCGTATGGAAACCAACAAAAATTCATAATAAATTCCATGTTTAAGCAACTTGAAAAATAAATGAAACTCACCCATTACAAAACAGAAGGGGAAAGAAAAACAATTCTACAAATCGTAAATGAGTTATCTGAGACATCAACCCCACTATTTTGATTTTACTTACTAGGAATATGTTACCTTATAAAATCTGAGTAATAATTCTTATTAAATTTAGGTATGCATTCAGCAAATACTTATTAACTTTATTATGTATCAGGCTCTGTTCTAGATACTGGGAACATAGCGGTAGGTCAGGAAAAAAATAAACCAAAAACATTGATGAAATCCCAGAATGACAGCAGTCACAGCAATGAAGACTTGGAGGGGACTGCATGACAGAGGTGAAGTTACACTGGGGGATTTTGAAAGGACTTGCTCACACACATGAATATTTTCTTAAACATACTTTTGGATTGACAACAATTGCATTTTTTGCTAGTGCAAGAAATTTCCAAATATCATACCAATAGGGAGGTTTTGTGTGCTTGTTTGTATTTCCTCCTAAATTGACTGTGCAAAATTAACCTTCCGTCTACCCCTCAGTTGTGACTGCAAATGGGACGGGAAAGGCAGAAATCACAGAGCAGTGTGATGACATTGCTGGCGCCATCTGCTCAATGTGGGGCCGACGCCTGGGGTCGTGGAGCCTCTGGGTTAGCGCCAGAGTGAACAAATCTGGAGCTCCCTGCGCTGCTCCGCTTAGCAGCTGCGCTTCCTGCTGGAAACTTGGTGATAAAATGCCTCTCCTCCCTTCCAGAAACCTCGGGTTGGCAGATCTGACAACTATTTCCAGTTCCCTCCCCGTCCTCAGGCTGCACTAGGGAGACTCTGAAGCTGAGCACGAGGCCCAGTCCCGGCTCAATCCTCCGTGGCTGGTGTCTAAAAATTCTCAGTGGTGGGTCGTGAGTTCAGTGGGACTGTGCGGGGTGCAGAGCCCCTGCCCACCTGCTAGCCTGCTTTCCCTCATCACCCCATGCACCCCACGCACCCCAGCACCAATTCTCAGCACCTTCTCCCCTATGCCTCCTCCACCCAGTCACCCCCACCAAGCACCGAGGCACAAGTGCAGTAAGGTTTGGGCAGGCGCCCCCTGTGCAGAGTCAGGTGGAAGAGCCCAGCACCTGCATCTGCACCGACCTCACGAGCATCCAATCCAAGGCAGCATGAATGGCATTAATCAGAAAATAAAAAACTCAAAAACTCAAGGGCAGGTGAGAAAGGGACCAGAGAAGGAAGGAAAATTTTCCCTTGCCTTTTGAGCAAGAGGACCTGGAGTTTTCATTGGGCACCAGTCCTGAGAATTACACAGCCAGCCCCAGCCACAGCACCAGAAATTCCACATCCCATCTTCCCTGCAAGTGCCAGGCAGCCATGTGATGGATCTGGCCAACACAGCCCATTGCTGGACGGAGCTCCCCAAGAGCCAGAGATGTTCCTGTCTCACTCACTGTTATTCACTCACTGTACAGAACAAAGAGCAGGTGCTCAGTGGAACCTGGTAGAATTAATTAACTAAATCCCACACACCTTGTTTCTGTGTGCTTGCTAATGGTCTGTCAAGTGCTTGCGTCATTTCTTGCACTTGGTCCAGCCAATCCTGAGAACAAGGGGTCAGCACCGATCGTGATGACAAGATTTCACCAAGTTTTTATAGTTTTCATTGCACTTTCTACATTAGACAGCTATGTTCAGGATGTGAAGATCAATGTGTAAAATGCTTTTGGACCCTAGCTTCCAATAACATAAAAATACTTTTCTATTCCTTTTAATGATTTTTGCCTTAAATTCCAAATAGAATGCACACCCGAATACACCATACACACCCATGTATGCCTTTGACTCACACTTTTGCCCGCTCTTTATGGACAACTTCTTGTGCTTTGGATGGGTCTCTAAGAGTCTAGACAAATAGCTGGAACTTTTAGTTTTTTGTAACCAGGATGAAAATCTTTTTCTTTAAATGAGACAACTTATCTAATTTGCATTTATTATGAGTACAGCTTTGGTACTTCCCATTTGCTGTTTTTTATCACTTTTTTTTTTACCCTTTCTTAACTTTTAATGAATTACAAAGTTATTGTTTTATTTTGTTTTTTAATATAGATCTTTGCTTGTTTATTCCTAGGGTTTTATAAAAAAAATTCCATCCTTGTTAGAGTTTTGATCTAGAATGTCTCTCAGAGTCTCATGAGCTCAGAGCTGGGATTTTAGGAGGTGGATGGATCATAGGGGTCTGACCTGTTCAGTGTTTGAATGGAGAGCTAAAGTGGGGATCTAGTTGGAGGAAGTAGGTCACTGGGGCGTGCCCTCCAAGGGTGTATCTCCTCTGTCTCTGTCTGTCTCTCTCTCTCTCTGCCGTGACCTGACAGCTTTCCTCCACCATGCCTTTCCGCCTCACCTTAGACCCAGAGCAATGGAGCCAACTGACGTGGGCTTGACCCTGAAACCATGAGCCAAAATAAATCTCTCCTTCTCCTGGTTGCTCTTGGCAGACATTTTGGCCGCGCAACACAAAACTGACTAACACAATCCTTTATCTGTTTGTTACAACTTAATTACAACAAAGCCCATCTTTCTACTTAAACCGCGTCTCTTGGAAAGACAAGGTCTTTGTCACTCTCTCACTTCCTCATGCTGCCTGCCCTGCTCCGAGAATCTGAGAAATATCTGACCTTCACCTGCAGACTGGCCTTCCTCGTTAAGAACTCTTCCTTTAGAATTGCATTATCATAACCCGCTCATACCGTTCCCTGCAGGTCCTGACTCCCCTCTGGTGACACCTTTACTATGAATTGTTTCTGTTTCTGCTTTTCCACTCTCTTGAATGATCTTTTCCTAAGGAGAGCAACCATGGCGTATTTACTGAGTGCTTCATAGTTGAAAACTCCCTGGGCCTTCCACATGAACAATGAATAGGTTAGGAACAGAGTTCCAAGGTCCCCATTTTTTCCTCAGAGCCTGATAAAAATCACGGCTTTTCATTTTTGTATTGTCAATGAGAAGCTTAACAATAAAAATAATTTTCAATGTCTTTCATTCTAAAAATCTCATTTACTGAGATCAAGTAGGATGGTTCTGTGTACTGGAAATGCAGATTTGTCACCAGAATGTGGCCGAGAGGCTGCCTCTTTCAATATCCCTCACTACAGACGTCTCCACAGGCACCGCCACCAGCTCTCCTCTTGCTATTCAATCTTTCTTTGATGGATTTTGTGCTTTTATCTTTCCTAATTTATGTGTTAGGAGAGTTTCTCCTCTTGCCCTTGGCATCCTTGCTTGGTTTCGGCCATGCCCTCCCAGTTGGTGCTCTCTTTCCTGAGACGGTGTCCACTGCAGGAAGGGCTTTCTCCTGAGCTGCCACTTCACTGACCATCGATCCAGCTCGCACTCATTGTGTTCTCATCTTCCCCAGTGGGAGACTGGATTGGTGACATCACCTCAGTGATCAGTGTGCAGCTGTGCCCAGCTGCAGGGCAGGTGGCTGTGCCATCCCCAAGGGACACCCTGAATGTGGTGAGTTGGAAGAGATGGGCTCAGAGAAAGCTTACCTTCCCCAGCACCAGGTCTGTGGCCTATAAGAGAACGTGGGAACCCGCCGCTGTGCAAAGAGGAGGTGTCTGGGGAGGGGCTGCGGTTCAGGCCCCAGCTCCCCTAGAGTACCGCCTGTCAGTCGGCCAGCCCCCTCTGCTGTGCAGAAGGCCCAGGATGGCCAACTTCTAGAGGAAAGCTCCCAGCTTTAGAGCCTGTTGTCCGTGGCCACGTGGCCCTGTGGCTTTGGGTCTGTGGTGGCACAGAACGTCATGGTGCAAATGCACAGAGGAGGAGCCTCTTCATTTCCTGGTGGCCAAAGAGAGAATAGAGGGGTGGGGCATGGAGGGAGACAGGCTGGGGTCCCTAGCTCCCATCAGGGGCACACGCCTGGTGACCTGCCTCCTCCCTCTAGGCTGCACCTCCTAAAGGTTCCACCAGCTCCCAAGAGTGCCACAGGCTGGTGGCCATGCCTTCAACCCCTGGGGCTTTGGGAAGTCACAGGTTTCCATCAGTGGTTTCCTGCACAGGTTTCGTGGGCCCCAGAGAGGCTTCCCAGTCCTGGCTGACCACAGCCGTCCAGGTCCTCCCTCAGGCTCCTCCGGCGAGCTGAGAGCCCCGTCCTCCAGGGCTAAGACGTTGCCCCGGGCTGCACGGTGCTGCTCCGCGTCTGATTTCTGAAACCTGGGTCCGTGCGACCACCAACCCCAGCCTGCAGATCTCCTTATCAGAGTCCCCTGGGGCGAAGCCCTGCTTCCCTTCCCCGGACAGAGCAAACCTCCATGTGCAATCAGCACCAAGAGGATGGGGGCTGTGGAGGGAGACGTGGAGCCAGTCACCTGCTGAACCTCTCGCCTGCTTGACGGTCCCGCGTGGCCACAGTCTGGGTGCCCCTGCGCTGGCGGCCCTGAGCTGCACCCTGACCTGTCAGGCTGGCCCTTGCCCTGTGAGCTCTCCAGCTCAGTGCCCGGGGCGGACATCACCCATCAACTACTGCTTGTTTGTCTGACTCTGGCCCTGGCTGAACTCGTTTTCTGCTACTGTGGTAATGAATTACCACAAACTTAACAGCTCCAACAGCATAAATGTGTCCACCTAGGCTTCTGCAGGTCTGAGGCCCAGCGTGGGCCTCGCTGGGCTACAATTTAGGTGTCAGAGCTTCATTCCTCTCTGGAGACTTGCGGGGAGTTTCCTCCCTTATCCTGACTCTTGGCAGAACTTGATGTGGTGCTGCCGTGAGACCAGAGTGTCCACTTCCTTGCTGGCTGGAGGCTGGGGACTGCCATTGGCAAACCAGAGGCCTCTCTCAGGTCCCTGCACACAACCACCTACATCTTGGCAACGGGTGTCTAATCTTCCTCACGATGCCATTCTGATTTCCTTTTCCTCCTCTTCTACTTATAGGGACTTGTGTAATTAGTCCGAGACACCTGAATTATCCAGGACAATCCCTCCCTCCCTCTCAAACCCTTACCCTTAATCTATCTGCAAAGTCCCTTTTGCCATGTCAAATCTTACAACCACAAATTCCAGGTGACAAAGTGTGGACATCTTAGGAGCTGTGTTCTGCTTGCCACACACTAAATCCAAATGCTGTGCAAAGTGTGCTCCAGGAGATCACAGTAAACCAGATGACGACGCAGGCACTGGAAATGAACTCTACTGGACATGCTGGGGAGGCAGAGAGGGTGTTTGGCTAATCAGCGCCCTCCACTCTGTGTGAACTTCATGTTAGTTTTTTCTGGAGCAAATTGCAAGAAGATTGACATGGTCAAGAAAGAAGATGCTATTAGATGGCCCTTGCGGCCACTTGCACAGTGTCTTTCTGGGTTACGTCTGAGTCCCCTTGATTGCTGCCACCCCGTGGGGAGCCTCTGGTTCCCCAGCACCAGCTGCTGCTACCAAGCTCCACTGATACCACTTGACTTCAAACCATCAAGGATTCTGAGACCAGAGCCACTGCCATCAAACTGACCCACCACTCAAAGAATTATAAATTACAACTATAAACGTATCAGCAACTGTGTTTTTATCCGTTAGTTCCTTTTATCCACTGACATTCGAAGGAGAGCATTGGCCAATAAAGGATATGGGTTAAATAATGGACATCTGTGCAGGGACTGACCCCATGGAGAAGGGTGACTGACACCTCCGAGGTCTTGGACTGGCAAGGATGTAATTAGGAAGCCAGCTGAGGGGCCTGACAAATCCCTGCTCACTGTGGAATACTGATGCACCGAATATATTTGGCTCTTGGCATTGGAGCCAGCTTCCCAGTTAACCGTTTCCTTCCTCTCCTCTGCCTGTCGACGCTGGGGCTTTCCTAGCATTTCTGCATTATTTCCAGCAGGGCTCTCCTGCAGCACTCAGTGGGTCATCTTTCAAATGATCGTTTCTGGCCATTATGAACCTGAATAGAGGTTTACGTCTTTAACTGATTTGTCACTTAAAAAAATGATTTTAAACAAATTCAAAAAGTTCTGCAAGAGTAACAAAGGAAGCCCCTGAGCTCCTCCTCCGAGTCCTGTCCTGCGCTCTGCTCCAGCTCAACCCTGCATTTCCCCCAATGTCCCCCATCTACCTACAAGAGGAGCACATGCCTCACAGTTGTGCTTTGCAGCTGTTCTGCTGTGTCTCATGTCACCACCCTGCCTCCCTCCATCATCTCACTGGTTTTCCCACTTCACAGCATGACCCCAATCACCCTCTTCCCTCCCCATTCCACCTGCTAGTTCTGCCTCGGTATCCACTTCCCAAGGATCCAACTAACGGTGGGCCCAGTGGTACCCGAGAGGCAGGCAGAGCTTTGGACAGGATGATTCAGTAGAGTTCTAAAGATCTCAGTTCCCCTTCCCCAATTAACTTGTAAACTCAACAAAATTCCCACTAAAAGACCAAGGAGCTTCAAGAAGCTAGAAGAGTTGACCGTGAAATTCATGTGGGAAGTTGAATATGCTAGGGAAAAAAAAAAACAGAGGAAAAAGAAAAAAGTCTTGCTCTTCCCAATACATGAGCACCTCCAAGGCCTCCTGAGGTGACAGCGTAGGCTGAGGCAGGAACAGGCAGCCAGACAGGTGGCATGGAATTGAAAACCCAGAAAAGACCCAAGCCCAGGTTGAAATGCAGTGCATGTAAAGGTAGCATTTCAAGTTCCCAGAGCAAAGGTGAACTTTTTAATAAATGGTGCCAGGCGACCAGCGAGCCACTAGGAAGATGACAAAGTCAGATCCACACCTCTCACCATACGCAGGGGTCAACTCCAGGTGGATCAGCGATCTGAAGCTGCACACGAACCACACATACACACGGGTGAACCCTTCTTTGGCCTTAGTACAGAGAAAGTCTCTCAAACCGTGACACAATCAGAAGAGTGACAAATGTCAGGAGTGGTAAATTTGAGCCAGTAAGTAAAAAAAAGTCATTTGCATAGCAAAGTTATCATGAATAAAGTCCAAAGATAGAGGAAAATATCCTCACAATATCAGGGACAATAGATAATATTTCTAACATAAATGATTCCTTGAAATTGAGAGGAAAATCTCTGAAAACTTGACAGAAGAGTGAGCCAGAGGCATGAACAATTAGAAAGATATAAAAATGACCCACAAACATGAGAATATTTTCATTCTCATAATAAAAGAAATGCAAATTGAACTATGCTGAGATGGTATCAGGGAGCTTTATACATGTTCAAATTCATCAAAAGGTATTCATTTGATATGTACACTTTTTATATCAATTATACTGCAACAAGATTTATGGGCTGAGGCTGTACTCAGTGGTAAAGCACTTTCCTCATATGCATGAAGCACTGAGTTTGATCCTCAGAACCACATAAAAATAAATAAAGATCCTGTATGTTCATTTACAACTAAAACATATGCATAAAAATATTTTTTAAAAAATATTTTAAAAGAAAACAAATTTTACCTGAATTTTTAAAATTATTTAATTAGTAGAGGGATGTATCCTTATCATACACTGAAAGCCCAACACAGAAAGTCTTAATTATCTTCAAATTCAGCCATAAAACGTTGAAACTGTATAGAAAGGTATTTAGGAAAACATAAATAGACATGATATTTAAGGAATTTCAGGTTTTACATATCATTTACATGTTCATTATACCTCTGTTGGTCTGCAGATTCAATGCAAATACATGTGAAATAAAATAATTTAAAAAGAGCACGGGACCCAAGGAATGACTTTTCTGGTAAATATGAAATTCCTCAAGTTGTTGATATGGATATAAAACATAGAAATCAAATGTTTTGGTAAAACAGTGATATTCACATCATGAAAACCAAGGTTAAATTGGAAAGCAATAAGTAGTCAATTTGAGAATTAGGAGTGGTGCCCCATGACCTTGCATGTACAACTGAAAGGAATATCTGGGGGAAAACACTTTGGATTTGGGAGAAAAACAAATTGATCACTTGTATGATCCCGAGGGAGGCTGACAGGAAAGCTGTTAGCCTCTCTCCAAAGCACTGAACTAAACCCCCTGAAGCTCATAAACAGGAGAGAAGTGGAAATTTCCCAAACATAAAGAGAAAGAGATAAAAGCTCAGTGCTATGGTTATGAAATATGTGCAAAACTTGTCCACTCCAGAATATAAAACTTTGCTGTGAGAAATTAAAGTCAAAAACAGATGGAGGTATACACTTCCCAGAAAAAGTAAATAAATGAAACAACACTGGGATCCCATTCCTCACAGATCAATTGACAAAAGATTGTAAATATAATATTCTACACCCAAATCACACTAAAAAGCATGCAAATCGGTTGACAGTTATGGAGGAGAATCTGACTATTTCTAACAAAAACATATGAGTTTGCCTTTTGATTTATTGATGTGAAATCAAGGTTTTTCACTGCAGAATTGTTCATAATGACCAAATATTACTCCCCAGATGCCTAGATTGTGGGTGAAGAAGCCAAGGTCTATCCACACCATGGAGTGGCAGTGGGTAGCAGGCAGAGTCCTCCATAAGATGATATGGGGAGATTTCCAGAAAGCACTACTGGGTTTTACAAGTTAAAAAGAGGTCAAAAGGTGAAAAGTGAGATTTAAAAGAATACACGAGTCTCTGTTCATTTGTGCAAAAAGAAGCTCGGGAAGAATAAAGCAGAACTACTGGAATTGACTACCTCCAGAGAATGAGTGAGAAGGACGGGGGAGAAGAGAGCGTCCCTGAGCTTGGTGCCAACTCTTGGAACCACACTGAAGTACGAGCCTCCTATGCTCAAAATCAATAAGAAAAAGACAGAAGACAACAAAACACAGACACAAACAAATCAACTTGACTATCGTGGGGTTTCAAATGAATAACATAACCATGCTGAAAGACGGGGAGGAAGGACAGGTCGGAATGCCACACAGACCCGGTATTTTGACATCCATCCCCAGGCCAGAGGCAGAAAGAAGATGCACACACCCTGAGTTCCCTGGGCTCTGTTCCCAGTGTCAAAGGTCAGCACTCAGCGATATGCACGCTAGCACTGAAGAAATAGCTAAAGATACTGTGGGTCGCGCAGGACGCATTTCTCATACTACAAATATGGAGAAAGGGGAGGTAGGATGAACCCATAAGTAAAGTATTTCAATACAGGTATCAGTATGGCTTTTAGGGTGGGTGGAGAGGTAAAGACTAAATGACAGATACAGAGATTAGAGATGGACTGATATGCAGATAGATGTGTAGATACATAACTGACACAGAGATAGGTGACAGAGATATTGATAGATGATACAGAGATGGCATGGTTATGTAGAGATAGAAGACTGACATGTGATGATAGCTAGCCATTGGCGTAGATATTCCTTTTGCTCTGTCTGCTGAGTGGGCCCAGAAGCAATGACACCAAGTGGGAATGGGCTAACGTGGCCCCCAGCACTTGGCTTCTAAACACCATTCCTCACCAAAAAATAACCAGGACTCTTGGAAAAATGACTGATTTCAGATCTAAAAGTGGAAAACTACAAGATAAGTCTGGAACACCTCGTGCCTGAAGGTAAAGAAGAACAATGGGAACTTGGTGAGAGGACACGGGCCATCGGGCCATCGTACAGGTGCTCTCACCAGCCAACCTGGGCCCATTTGACCATCAGCTCCAAGAATGTAAAACACCGACATAACAAGCCAACAAAGGCAGAAGCGGAAAGCCCTCCAGGAGGACGGCAGCCAACTCATGTCAGAGGAGCCCAGCAGTGAGGAGAGTTCCTTCAGCGTCCAGCGTGACAAACACAGACTCAGGATGTGATCATGACGCCAGAACCGTCTCTCCCACTGGGAAAACCCAAGCTGGGGTAGAGCGTGGGCCGCAGGCAGCTCAGACCAAAGGAGTGATGTGCCCTGACTGTGAGTCCATCTAGCCGGCCACTGGCAGCACTTGGGACAGGGCGTCCAGACGAGTCTGGAGAGCTACAGGGAGGGATGTGTTCACCCAGCCGCTGCCAGGCCAGCCTAACTGCTTGGCCCCTCTTCAAGGGCAGCCTAGGTGGCAAGTGACAGGGAGGAAGGTGGTGTTCTGCCAGCCTGAGGATCATGGTGCTCAGCCAGTCCCCAGACACTTCTCTTGGAAGTTGCCATTAGGACTCCTTAGCACCCAAACCCTGCCTCTTAGAAAGCACTCAGCACTAAATCTCAAATCACAGGCTTCTCGTCCTGCATGTGGAGGGTCTCCTGTGAATTGCCGAATTTTTTAAAACATCGGTGGGTCGTTGTTGCTGTTCTAATGTACCTTCCTGGGGCAGGTGCCAGGAGGTTGGCTTCTGTCTCTGACAGCCCTCCTGAGTGAATGACACTAAGGGGCATAAAGACATTCTACCAGACCTGGCTAAATCATCTAATCCCATAAACCATGGGCGTCCCTGCTGCTCATCCCGGCTCTAGGTTTCCCGTTCTCCGAGTCAGCCGAGTAGGGAATTCAATTAATGACCCACTCTGGCGAAATAATCCCCTCAGTCCTCACACAGGGAACACAGATTCGCAGCAGAGAGAAACGATATCGTAGGTTTCCACTTGACCCCTTTGCATCTCATAACAAGGATGGAGGTGTTGCTTTGGTTTATTTATCAAATTGAAATGTCCATTCTCTTGTCTATTGGCTGGTCACCACCAGCTTGGTGATAGGACAAGGGAAACTCTAACCCTGTGTTTGGTTTTGGGGACCCTTGTGGATCTGCTCAAGGAGTTTTTCTTCTGCTTTGAGAGGAGAGGAACTGGATCTGCTCTGCGTGTCAGCAGCTTGTGCTTCCTGAACAGCAGCAAGAAGAGCACTTGCACTAGAATGCCTCTTAATGAACCTGCATACGGGGGAGAGGTGCTTCACACATTCTCTTTTATCTAATGTCCTGAAGTCATTTCTCTCGCTGTTTCTGTGAACTGTCGGTTTCGTAAGATTTATTTCAGAAAGCAAAAATAATTTGATTCCTGTAAATTTTTTTTATTTTCTAAATTACTATTTTGATTGTGCACATGTTTGAGTAAGACCCCCCGGAGCACAGGAAACAAAAACACAAATAGACAAATAGACGGGATCAAAGGAAGAAGTCTCTGCAAAGCAAGGAAGCGATCCACAGAGCGAAGAGACCCTGCGAGAGGAGAAGTTCTGCAAACGCTTCCGCTCTTCACAGTGACTGCACGGGTTTCTTGGAAGAGTCTCGCAACCACATTAGAGAACACACGGGAAGGAGAAAATGCCATCCAGCCCACTGTCCAGAACAAGTGCTTGGTGTTGGCTAAATCTGCCTTGCCCCGGTCTGTGGTTCACCTTTTGATTTTTAAACTTTTTTTATATTCATGATTTTTCATTTTATTTGTTCATATATCACTTTTATGCATAAAAAATTATTAATTCTCTACACAAGTCAATTTTAATTTCTTATAAATGCCTTACATTTTATCTAGTTTCCAGTGTGTTTAATTCTTTTATCCCTTGAGAAGTTACTTTGGTGAAGGGTGTGCTTCTCCCCTCAGAAGCACCAAGAGCTTCCAGGTGAGCCCCAGGTGCACACGAGCCCCTCCCCGCCTGCTGGGCGGCAGCAGCCCTGCCTCAAAGTCCAGGTCGGGTCAGGTACTCTTGCCAGGAGGTGACTCCTCTCACTGACCCCTTGACACAGTTTCCCAAATCACCCTGTTGTTCAATGGGACAGTCATGTCCCCTGGCAAGAGCACATCACTTTAGGACCACCACGTCCAACCCCACATGTGGAGAGCCACCGTGGGCTGTGTGAGCCATGAGCATTTGAGCCCACAAGAGGACTGGCTGACCTTGCTGCTCTGACTGGGCTGTGCCACCTATGTGTCCTTTCCCCTTGCTCTACCTTTGACCCCACACAGCACCTGAGATGGGTGTGGCCTCCCAAGATGTCAGTCAATCTGCTGACCGCAGGACACCACCAAGCAACCCCCTGAAACCCAATCCCTTGACGTATTTGGGTTGAACCTTTTCGAATGTCTTTCCCCCCAATAAATAGGAGGGTTTTAGGTGTGCTCTCTCTCTCTCTTGCCTGCCTCTCTTGCCTCCCTTGGAGGAACTGGGGCTGAGGAGCCATCAACGAACCCCAAGAAAAAAGTACTTTCTGTGTCTGTGTGACTATTAGTGCCAGCCCAATTCACCTGGAGTGACCCTGACTGAAGTAATCGAGTGTCGCAGCACCCACAGAGCTCCAGGTCACAGGGATGGGAATCACCTAGTCACCTGGAGTGGGGGCGACGGTGGAGTCGGGTAAGAGAGGACACTCCTGCTGCACCGGGGTCCCAGGACAGTCTCAGGACTCCCTGGAGGGTGCCGACCTGGACCAGCAGTACAGCTGTGGCTCTCCTGCACCTGGCCAAGGGGCTTTGGGGCAGTGTGGTCTTGCACTCACGGCTCACTGCTCTTCCCGTTGACTGTCCCAGGTGAGTGCCATGCTGTGGGATTCTACGCCGTGGTTCAGGCACTGCAAAAGCGCCCAGATAGTAGAAGTGGTGGAAGCTCTGGAGGCGGGAGGGCAAACCGCTGGCCCCTCCAGGAAGGAAGAGACCAGGCCCCATACTCAAATTGCCACCAAGTGGTAGTTGGTCTGCTTGAGGAAGAGGACCACCGTGAAGGCCCCGCGTTGGTCAGTCTTGCCATGGGGGCCACTCAGAGGCAGCAGAACAGCTACAACGGGGTCTGTGGTGTTGGACACGGCACGGGCTTCTCTGCCCACGGCCATTTAGCTCAAGTACCCACCATGTCAGGTATCAACAAGGAAGGCTGGGGAGGGCACCTGGATGAGTCCTTTCATCCACTGGGTTACCTCTCCCTCCTTCAGCTGGCTGTACAGGACCCCGCCCACACTGCAGTGAGAGCTTCAGAAGGAACACTGCTGTCCTCCTGGGGTGGCATGGAGCCCAGGTCCCTGCTCCCAGTTGGCTTTGCCTTTAAGTCCTGCTCCAACACTCAGTCTTGAATGAACCATCACCACCCAACCCTGAATTGCTGCTGGGCCTGCCCAACCATGTGACTTGTTGGGTCCATCAGAACCAGCACATGATGGGAGTTCCAGATGCAGAGTCAACTGCAGGGGTGACCAGCTTGTCCATATGTTCACAGGACATTTTTAGCTTCGGCGCTAGAAGTCTTCTGTTCTGGGAACCCCCTCCATCCTGAAAACTGGGACAGGTCGCGCCACAGTACTCTATGGTGAAGGGATCCATCACCCCCCAGGGCTCAGCAGCTTTCCACAGGCTGAGAGTCTGTGGCTGCTGGTGGCCTGACATTGCTCCTGAACCTGAGGGCAGGCTCTGTGATTCTCCCACCGGACTTGCCACTAGGACACTTAGAACAATCTGTTGTCCCGCCCCTGACACCTCCAACTTCATAGGGTCCACCAGACCTCTAGGGCAGTGGCATGGATGCTGCATCTGCTGAAGGTCCCTTAGTCACTCGGAGCCCCTGCAATGCGGGCAGCCTTCCATGTCACCAGGCATACGGACCAAAGCTGGATCTCTGGTGTACAGTGCAGTACCTGCAGAAGCTGAGGTTCACCAGGCAGATGCTCCCCCGGCCTCTTTTTTTAATAAAGAATGCAAAATGTACAAATTTGCCTTATCCTTTGGAGGGAATTTCTAATGTGATCCTAAATACTGGGCCCCAGCACCTGCTCTGAAGTAACCTCTCCCTGGCCCTCACCGTGGGCCTCCGGCATACAGCCCACCTCACTCATCACTACATGGGGTCGTCTAGGCATGCAAAGTGACCCAGCATGTCCACAAGAGTCCAAAACTCTTTGACCCACATCTTGAGAGAAGTCAGGAAGAGAAGTTCCATGGCCCCTTGGAAAGACTGCAAATGTGCACTGTTGTCTGTAACAGGTTTAATTAATTAATGGTCTCTAGGTCTTTTTTTTTTCTGACTAAAATAGAAAAGAAAACATATAGTCTCCAAATGCATGGCTGCATGGCCTGTACTTGGATATTAACCTGCCCCCCAACAAGGTCACATCAAGTGCAGCAGCTGCAGAGGGGCCACTATCGGTTGAAACTGCAGAAGTTAGAGTTAGCATCCCAGGTCCTCTGGTTCCCACAGGAGCCCATCTACAAATTAAACAGGATTAAAATTGAGGCCACCATCTCTGTATCATGCAAACCTTTGATGAGGGCACTCATCACCCCTGTAGCATGTAATATTATTTTTATTTATTTTCTTGGGCACGAGTGATAGCTCTCACCCTAGAGACCAAGGAAACCCTGTGGAGGCTCTTCCAACTGTGAAAAAGATCAGTCCCAATTAAATAATGAGGAACTGAGGAAATAAAAGGCACCCGATGGATTTGCCAAGCCACTGGACACACTCTAAGTTGGACTTTGGCTAGTATGTCACTCAGTACCTGGTCCCCACATGTCCCTATTCCAACAAGGACCATGATGACACTTTGGATCTCTGACTGTCATTGTCAACAGACTCTGTTACTAATTGCATTCAAAAAGTCTGGGCACTTTCCTTTCCACCAGTGGACACTTGAGTCAATGGCTGTAAGTCCCTTTGAGGAAAGACTCAGGGAACTGTTACAGCATATAGTTGTGATAACATCAAAAAAAAATCTGGGAATTGGGGACCTCTGCAATCAATGGGCACCAGCTCAGGCTCAGGAACTCAGCCAGGGACTGTCAGCTTCTGGGGGTAACCCCCTCCAACCTTCTGCTCACCATTCTTGGTCTCCTTTGACTGTGCATTTGCCCAGCACGGTGGGAGGCCCGTCATGTTCCCTGGGATCCTGTGCTCTAGTCAGTGTCTTCCCGGTTTTTTGCAGGCTATGCCTCCTGGATGCCACTCCAAGTTTTCTGATTGTTTTGAGCACGGTGACAACCTAGTTTTGGATGGTTACGTGCAGTCCCCTGGCCTCTACTTATTCAGGGGCCCCAACGTCCCAGTCACTATCACGGAGACTGGCACTGTTCAGCCTCTTCTATGTTCAACCTGCCCTAGGGCAGCTCCAAGGAAATACCCAGACCTGCGTGGAATGAGATGGGAATGTCCCAGTCATGGAGGCAGATGGCGAGGGAGGGATTAAAAGGCCCAGGAGAGAGAATGTGCTGCACAGGGCAAAGTGGGAGGACTCCTTGGAACTTCTCTGTAACACTGGAGGCCTCTGCCTGCGCTCCAAGGGCCTTGGTGAAGAGTGTGACCCCAGCCTCCCCATGCAATGGGGAAGGAGACACTCCAGTGAGACCTCTGGTCACTGCCAACCCAACGGAGAACTCCAGAGAGATGATTCCCATTAGAAGAATTCTAAATTGGGAAGAAAAGCACAAGCCCTTTGTGCACAATCATTGGCTGAGGACTGCCCAGGGAAGACATGGCCTCTCCTCCTGTGTAGAGGAAGGTCCTGAAGGCCCTGATGCCAGAGGTCCTCAGCTATTAGACCTCAGTAGCAGGTTCTTCCTGAAGGAGGATGAGAACAGCGAACCTCTAGGGTTGCCACATCTCCGGTGTAATTGAAGGTATTTTTAAAATTATCTATACTCTTTCTCAGGCTTCCTCTAAGAATGTGTGTTTCTCTTGTAAGCACAAAACCTAGAAATGCATTTTATAAAAATAAATTGACAGGTTTGGCACGTCTCACACTCTATCTTTGAAAAGGCGGAGTTTTCAGAATCAAGCCAGGTGCCATGGTACATGCCTGTAATCCCAGAGGCTTGTGGGGCTGAGGCAGGAGGATCACAGGTTCAAAGCCAGACTCAGTAATTTAGCATTATTGTAATAAACCTATTGAGACCCTCTCAAAATTAAAAAAAAAATTAAAAAGAGCCAGAGATGTAGCTCTGTGATTAAGTGCCTCGGGGTTCAATCCCTAGAATGGATGAATGGATGGATAGATAGATAGATAGATAGATAGATAGATAGATAGATAGATAGCAGATTAAGCATTGGGTATCAATTCCTTGCTTA
Source organism: Marmota marmota marmota (assembly GCF_001458135.2). NCBI lineage: Eukaryota > Metazoa > Chordata > Mammalia > Rodentia > Sciuridae > Marmota > Marmota marmota. Next base: position 49,360,550 of record NW_026000005.1, read on the forward strand.
GTAAAATGGCCATATAGATGCCCTCTCATAGAGTCATCTAATGATGACCACATGAGTCACCCAACCTTCCATGGTCCTGACTGCCATGGGGTAGGTTTGCAACATGGGGCCCGGTCTTCAGCCCCAGGACAAGAGGGGACTGGAGCACTAGCAAGGAGTTATCTACTCAAGGAAATTTCAAAAGGGCAAGCTCACAAACAGAGTTGAGTCCAAGAGCAATGGAGATTGGCTGGGGTCCCCTCTGCAGGGACTTTAGAAAGACAGAAGCAACTTTCTAGTGCTGTAGTAAGTGATTCATTCTAGATGCTTCTCCTGTTAGATATCTTTCTGGTTTATTTCCAGGTACTTTGCTGTGCTGTATGTGTTTTAACTCTTAATTCTCAAGAGAAAGAGCAATCTTGTCCTATGGAATGAATATGAAGATTAATGAGTTGATACTTACATGGAGAATGTGGGTGAGAGGCATTTTTTTAACACAGAGTCATAGTCACAAGTGTTACAACATCCTCCTCCATTCTGGAAGCTGGCATGCTCTTACCTACTCGTTAATTCCCAGTTAAGGAAAACACGGGTTATGGCTGTCACGCTCCTCTAAGCAAATCAAGTTTCCTTGGGAACCTTCCAGTAGGAGCTTTTAAAAGCACAAGGAAGGGGGACGAGCATTCTGGGACTTAGGAGATCTCGTCCTCCACCCAGGCTCCGCTATCACCTGCCCACAGAGCCTTCCACCCCCATCCTCTCCCTGGGCCCAGGTCTCTTCCTCCTCAGTGAATGGGCCAGAGAGTGGGTTTTGACCAGTTCAAGGTTGCAAGTCCTGGGCCTACCTGATGAAAGCCATGACCTTCTCCCAGGAAAAATGTGGCACACAGCGTTCCACGTACCATCAAGGGAGCTGTGGAACCAGGGAGCCCCATTCCAGGGCTCTCACTAAAGCACCCCAGACAACCACTGAAGTCTCTCGCAGCTCTTAAGTTTTGTAATTCCACGATGAAGACGCCTTTTTGGAGGAGAGGAAGAAATGGAGAGGCACCAGGCCACCAGCTTCCCCTGAAGTGCAGCCTGCTCTTTCATAATCTCCTGGGTCTCATTTAAGTACAAACTTGTGCAGAAAAGAACCAGCTCAATGCAGGAGGCAGGGGTACGGCCAGATGCTAGGCATTCCTGACATTGTTCTCTGAGGCCACGAACATGCCCTTGGTTAACAGCTTTGTTCCTTTCTCCTGATGTGAGCTTGGACTTCTCCCCTATAAATTATGTCCATGGGCCGCCACATTTACGTGAATTCCACGGCTGCTCTGCCGATGTCTGCTCCGGGGCTGTTACTGAGTCCTTACTGAACTCCACGACTCCACAGGACACCTGCTGGAGAAAGTTCCAGTCCGTGGCTTCACATCCATTCATGTAGAGCAGTGGAACTCCTTTCAGCAGACCACACAGGGCGCCTCCATTCACAAAGCCATGTGTGCCATCCAGCCCTCCTGTATCAAAGCCAAGCGCTCACTTCTGAGAGCTGGGCTCCGGGTGGAGGCTGCCCTCCCTGGCAGGACTCCTGTGATACAGTCTCCTGATCGTCCTCTGTGCCAGACAACCGGCCTCCAGCATTCTCACCGCAGTGACTCAGAGACCTCGCAGAACAGCCCCACTGCGAGCCCACCCCACCATGTGTGCTGATGAGGCCTGGTCATGCCTGGACACATCTGACCCTGAATCTTTGGAAGTTTCAACAATACAAATCCTTTGAGCCACAAGCAACAGCAGCTCAACTCAAAGAAGCATAAGCCAAAAGAGGGATATATCAAAAGAGTCCTGGGGTATCTCAAGAACGCAGCAGCAAGAATCCATTTAGAGTTCAAAAGCAAAGTTAGCTCAGAAAACACCCTCTAAGACGTCACTTTCCATCTCTCACCTCCCAGCTCCCTTCACTTCCTCAGTCCATGGCAGACACCACCTCTGCATGCTAAAACTTGGGCATCTGATGATCTGGCTTCTCCTTCTCAACCCAAGTCCCAAAGGCCCACAAAGCAGTCTTGTCCACCTGGAGTCCAATGCCCACAGAAGACCCAGCCCCCTGTAGCCAGCAGGTGGGGTCACATGGTACCATCATGGCAGCTGGCACGAGAAGGAAGAAATGGGACACGGGACAGGTGAGCCAAGGTCCCAGACACAGGTGGGGAAGGCACTGGATGGGAAGAGCCCCTCCCTCCTCCTCTTCTCCAGGTCCCAGGCTCACAACCCAAAGCTCTCCAAGACCTTGTCTGTTAACAGTGACGTCAGTATCTTGGGAGAGGCTTGGTGTCCCCAAAGTTTCCCAACTAGGACATCTTCATACAGACTGCATACTAGGCACCAAAAGGAAAATTTAGGTTTCTATACTTCTTCCTAGGAATGTCATCTTCTGTGATGGCCCCCCCAAAGGGCTCTGCTACCTGAGCCCACTCCCAATCCCCCAGCTCAGTTCTCACCTGGAAGCAGAAATTTGGCAAATTTTATTAACATGGGAATGGAGGAATTCACAAGTCAATGAAGGAAACAGAGTCACAGGGGACACTGAGAAATTTCCATCCACGGAGTGTTCCTGGCACTTTCCCATGCTCAGAAGGTCATGCCACCCTCACGATCCAGTTACTGCCCCAAAGCACACAGCCCAAGCCATTCTGCCCCTGCAAATGCCATATACCCGCCTCTCTAAAGACTCTCTAAAGACAAAAGCATATTCAGTGCCAACTTCTGATCTAGAAAATCTGAGAAGCCAAGGCAATCACCATTTCTCTTTGATTTCCTGGAGAACACAGAACAAAAGAGAGTTCTGCAGGTAGCTCCGCTCGCATCCTGCTGGGAAAGATCTTCTAGAGCAGTAGTTCCTAAATTGGCATCCTCAGCCCCAAGAGGCTCCAAATGGTGCTCAGCTGAGCCATGACACTGCTGTCATTATGTCTAAAAACCAGTGTGTGCTTCTCTAGGATGTTCTCAACTTTCACTAGGTTCTCAAAGTGATTCCCAAGAAGGATCACCGCTGGCCAAGTGGCTGATTTCTAGAAAGAGCAAAAAAACACACCATCCCATCCACATGTTGACTTCATTCTGCAAGCCAAGGCCAGAGGAGGGAGACACACTATGTGTTAGTTTTTGTCACTGTGACTAAAAGACCTGACAAGAGCATCTTAGAAGAAAGATTCTTTTGGCTCATGGTTTCAGAGGATTCAGTTCACAGTTGGTGGCTCCAAGTCCTAAAAATCATGGTGGAGGGCATGGCAGAGGAAAGTCACTTAGCTCCTGGGAGGCAGCCAGGGTGTCAGACAGAGAGCAGCCAGGGACAAGATATAGCCCCAGGGACACAGCCCTGGTGGCCTTTTCCTCTGACCACATCCACCTGGCCTACAGTTATCACCCAATAGTCCACTACTAATTACTAAATCACCTAAATCCAACAAACGAAGCTACCATAAAACCATCAAATAGATCCATCCACTGATGGTCAGAGGTCTCATGATGCCATCATTTCCTAGGAGCCCCACCTCGGAACCTCGCTGCAAACTCTCCACACATGAGCTTTTGAGGAATGTTGTGCCCAAAGCATAAAATGCCAAACACACAAGCTATGGAGGTGGTTCTCCAACAGGAAATGAGGACCCAGCCACCCACGTCCCCTCTCAGGGAGGCGGGAAGGTGGACCCTGAGCCCAAGCAACTCTGGCATCTTTACCATCTGTACCAGAGTATTCCCATCGACCCCATGGACTCAACTTCAGCTTCCAGGTGGGTAGATTGGAAGCCTGGCCCTCGTCCATGCTGGGAGTCAGGGGTTTCCTATACCTCAGTGTGAGGTGGAGCTGGAGCAGGCCAGCCGTGGGGAGCCTGCAGGGGAGGGGGGCAAACCCGTCACTCAGTCCCCGCTCCTGCTGGCCAAGCTCACATCGTTCTGAGCCTCCGTCTCCTGCTGCAGCAGCGGGACGGAGGGAAGCTACCCAGCTGGTGTGTGTGAGTGTCACAGTCCAGGCCCACACTTTGTTCAAAACCCAGTCTCCTCCCTCTGACTCCACCCAGTATCCTCATTTGCAAAAAACCTCATCTCTCCCTGTTGACTCATTCTAAAAATACGCAGAGTGCCGGCTCCGTCCAGGCCCCACGGCAGGCCCTGGCAATGAGCTGCCATCACAGGCGTGGCCACACTTCCTTCTAACAGGACAAAGAGCAGGAGATGCTCTCACCGCCGGCGGCACTACAGGTGGAGTGTGCCCGCAATCCAGGAGCTGAAGGGGTGACAGGAAGCTCCTGGTCCCAAAGCCTGTGTCCAGGGGTGACACTCAGGCAGGGCTCTGTGGGGCAGGAAGTAGAGAGGCAGCACTGAGAGGGCAAAGAGGGCATCTGAGGTAGCGGCTGAACACTGTCGGGGTGGGAAGAAACGGGCAGGTAAAGGGAGCCAGATGAGGCGCAGGATGGACAGAGTTGCCGTGAGATGAAGGTGGCAGGTAGTGGGGACACCGTGCAGGCTGTCCTCAGGCAAAGGGGAGGCTCTGAGGGGCAGCAACCGGGTACAGTTTGAGTTCCAGTTCCCATTGGCTGTTGGGACAGGCAGGGGAGGTGGCCGGGCCCAGTGGCGGGCAACAGCAGGGGCAGCTGGTCTAGTCCTGGGGTAAGACGAGGAGAAACCCAGCTCCCTCCCCTCCTTTTCTCCTCCCTGACATCCATCCACTCCCTTCCAAACCTGTCTCCCAGGGCTGGGGGGGCAGCTCAGTGGGAGAACTCCAGCCCAGCGTGGGCGGGGCCCTGGGTTCCCTCCCCAGCCCTGGAAAAGAAAGAAAAGAGAAAGGAAACCTGTCTCCCAATGACACCTTCTCCCTGGTTCCACAGCTCTCCGCCTGCTCCAGACAGCTGGAAGACGGAGATAACATTCTGGGGAGCAGAATCTGGTTTCAGAGAGATCAACTCCACATCACCAGTCTCCCACGCCCACTGCTGCCAGCGTGGGACGGCACACAACTGCCAACCCCATTTCCCCAAAGAGCACCCCAAAGGCACTCCGCCTCTGCAAGCCTTCAAGACCCCCAGCCTCCCCCTCTGCCTCGCTCCACAGTCTCTCACTATACAGGTTCAGGGATGGATCCAAGGGCTTTGGAGAGAAAGCATGGTGGTCAGCTCCCCACGGCAGGTTCCCTCCATTCACAGTAATGCATTGATAAGGCAGAACCTGTGTGCAAAGGGGACAGTGCTGCAGAAGACCTTTTACACACTTCTGTAGTTGAACAGGTCAACGAAGCAGGTTCCCCCAGGCTGTGTTCACTCCCCAAGCCTTCACCCATGGTTCGTGGGATGCCAGCCGTAAAACTACCGTCTCCAGGAAGTTGGCAGGAAAGGGACGAGAATGTCTACCTTTCTCTTTGACTGTATATCGTTTTGTTCTAGTCTGTAAGCACTGAGCTATTGTATCAAAAATGAAAAACAAATAAGAATACTCGCTCGTTTCTAAGGAGAAAACCCACTGATAAGATGGCAATCTCTCCACTCTGTAGGGGAGACACCAGGAGCCCGGGGGTGGACTAGCCACGGCCACCGTGCTCAACCTGGAGGGAAGAACCTGCAACAGCTTTTACCTCTCACCTGAAGCTCCTTTAGCATTCAGAAGAAACCCCGAGTGCTCTGTCAACGCAATGAGACAGGAACACACTGTCTCCTACAAAGACATTAGTGCATGCCGTACGTGTGTGTGGAAATCTCACACTGAGTCCCAGCAACACATACAATTAACATATGCTAATGAAAGTAGAGTAACATAATTACCCATAAAACCCTCAGGCTCCAATGAAGAGCCATATTCTCTAATTATACAATTTTTCTAATGACTCTCCAAAAATAATTTCCCAAATTATCCTAAATTTGGATATTTTAAAAATATCTTTCCTTCTCAATCTCCATTTTCCTGGAGTTCTAGTGAAACATCAGTTTAGAAGACTAGCTAACTAGTATGAATATGATTCAACCAGTGTGACTAGGTTGAACGTGAACTTTTCCAGGGTCTGGCTTTCCCGTCGTCTTGGGCAGAAGGGCCGGTCACTTGCACAGAGGAACTTCCCAGCTCCACTCGCTGCCCGTCCATCAGGCGAGGGCTCTGTCCAATGCTCAAAAGTTAGTTGGCTTCTCTTAAAAAGGGAAAGTGACACTGTCTTATCAGTGGTGGGGACCCAGAGTGTTCCACGGAGTCAAAGAATGAACGCGAGAACAGCCAGGCAGCACAGAGGATTTATTCAAGAAAGTGACAGGGGACAGACTCCCCTGACAAAACGCCTGTGGGAGGGGTGCCACTGGCCTTCCCACAGCCCCCAGATCTTCTCTCCTTAACCCTCACTTTCCTTTCTTCCCTATACATATGTGCCTGAGAACAGGAACGCGGAAGTGTTTGATTTTTCTTGAAAAATCACCACCAGCAACCTTTTGTTCTTTCTTTGAAAAACAGTCGTCCTCTTGGAGACCCTCCTTATTTCCCCTGCTGACTGCTGACCTGGAGAGCAGTCCTAGCCTCTTCTCTCTACCAGACCTCTCATTCTCACCTACACTGCCTACCTGTTTTTTCCCTGTCTCAAAAGGAGAGCCACAAAGAGTGGTCGCCTGATCACTAGGTTCCTCGGCAGCTGTGCCAGGGCGGTGAACTCCGATGACCAGGCCTGGGGTGTGTCTTTGGGATGGACAGCAGGACTGCGCAGACCCCACAGCACACGCCCAGCCGTCTGTGAACTGCCTTCCACCTGCAGGCTGTCCACTTGCCTGGGGCCTCTGCCTTCTCACCTTTGCTGGTCTGTCACAGCCATCTTTCCAGCTGTCCTCCTCCACGCCGCCACCTTGGTTCAGAGCTGACGAGGGCCTGGGAAGGGCTGGGCTCCTGGGCAGTAGAGTGCAGGCCAGGGAAGCACCTTGTCCTGCAATTGAAGCTGCTGGCAGGACCTGCAGAGGCCTGGCTCTGAACCACCAGGTGCAGGAGAGGAGGGGCCCCCATGGTGGGGATGGGCTGGGCGGAGCAGCTTATGCAACTCAGGAGAGCAGACAGCTGTCAGGGATTTCGCAAGCTGGAAATCAGCCATGGCCGAGAAGCATTTCTACCTCCAAAGTCAGCAAATGCTAAGAATCAGGGCTTGGGGCTTGGGAGGTTTTATTCATTCATTTGTTGTTGTTTTCAGAGAAATCATCATTAAGCAACTGTTGAACATTTGTCAGCACACTAGTGGGGCTGGGGTATCTCTCAGCTGCCAGGAGCACCTGATGAGTAGCCCTAACTGCTTCTCAGGCCTCTGGAGAGGCCAAGAAGATGGTGCTGAGGGAACTCAGGCTTCCCAGAAGAAAGTGTGACTGACGGCAGGGGCCTCAGAGGTAGTTCCTCCAGGTGGCACTTGGGGACACACGTCACTTCTGCTGCCTTTCATGGAGTCACATTGCACACTAGCTGTCTGGGACCACTTGAAAGCCTGTGCCTTAGTTTCTTTTATTTCCAACACTGCTTCTCTGACACTCTGTGGGATGGCCTTGAAGGAAAGGTGACGTGGCAGTCAGTGTCTAGCAAGGCCCTCTGCATTCCATTTCCTGGGAAAGAGACGTTCTAGGTGAGGGCTTCAGTGACACCTGAGGTCAGCTACAGAACAAGAGGATGGTGGAAACATGTTAAAGGTGGGTGCCCCCCACAACTCTGGCCTGCCCTTTGCAATGAGGGCCCATCCTACCTCCCAGCCCAGCAGCTGCTCCTCGTTGCCTGTGGGTTTTCCAGTAGAAAATCGGAGCCCTCAGGGAGCAACCCTCAACCAGAGACTGACAGGAGTTGGTGTGTGGTCAGGGTATCCTGAGACATACTCCATTCCGCTGTCCCTCAGCAGCTGAAGGTCCAGTGACCCATGTGGTCAGTGGCTGGACTGTGGACTCCTCATTAGATTTCCTCCCTTCTCCATTCTCTAGTGTTTCCTAGGGTTACCCCCAGTAAACTCCTGTGCTGGAACCTTACCCCATTGAGCCTGAATCCAGAGGCAGTGCTCTAAGGCTGTCCTCTATTGCAGAGAAATCTGCCCACCCCGCACCTGATCATGTGCACCTGTCTTATAAAGGAACCCGGCCTGCACTGAGACCCGGCCACTGCATATGCAAACGAGAGATGCTTTTCTTGTCTGGGAACCTAGAGATGAATGTTGGTTCCATATAACATGTAATCACATTCATTTCTAAGCCTGAGAACTAAATAGAGAATGTGTGTCTGATGGAATTTGTAAAAAGTTTTATGGGAATTTTCCACATATGTACAAAATTAGAGTGAAAACTACCATGAACCCTTCGGTTGTCTTCACCCACCTGGAAGAGTTATCAGCATAGAGATAACCCTTTTACCTCTATTTCCCCTGCTTTCTTTTTGATGAAAGTAAAATCATCAAAAGTAAATTTTATCTCCAAGATAAGTTCTCCTAAAGGTAACAATACCAAAGCATCTTTCAAAACACACTGCTAAACATCACACTAAACGTTGAAAGAGGAAAAGTTCCCCTCAGAACAAGACAAGGGTGTCTGCTCCTAACACTTCTTTTTGACATGGTACTAGAGGGTCTGTCCAAAGCAATCAGACAAGAAAGGGAAACAGAAATCATCCAGCTTAGATGAAAAAGAAGTGAAGCCATCTGTACTTATAGATGGCACAATATTATATATAGGAAATTCTAAAGAATTTACTAAAAACATGGAATTAATAAATGAATTCAACAAGGTTTTAGCAAGACCAATATTAAAATATGAATCACATTTTTCTACATTGGCAATAAACAATACTTATCTGAAAGTAAGACAATTCCATTTACAATAGCATAAAATTATAAAATATTCAAGAATAAATTCAACAAAAGAATATAAGACTTGAATACCGAAAACTATAAAATGATTGCAAAAATTAAAGAATACTTAAATTAATTAAAAGATTACTTATGTTCATGGATTCATTAATATTGTTTAAATGCAATACTCCTAAAAATGATTTACAGATTCAATGCAATTCTTATCACAATAATAGTTTCCTTTTATACAGAAGTAGAAATGTTGGTACTAAATTCATCTGAAAATGCAAGAATTCAGAATACCCAAATAATATTTAAAAGTAACAACCAAATTGAAGAACTCACACTTTCTATTTTAAAAATTTGCTACAAAAGGATAATAGTCAAAATAGTGGGCTACTTGTGTAAAGCTAGACACAAAAATCAATGGAATTAAGAGTCCGGAAATAAACACCTCCCTCTGACTTTTGATAAGGGTGCCAGATATTTAGTGGGGAGTTATCATTTTAACTAGTGGTGCTGGGACAACTGGATATCTACATGCAAAAGAATATAGTTGGTCTGGGCACCATGACACACCAAGCCTGTAATCCCAGTGGCTTAAGAGGCTGAGGCAGGAGTATCGTGAGTTCAAAGCCAGTCTCAGCAAAAGTAAGATGCTAACCAACTAAGTGAGACCCTGTCACTAAATAAAATACAAAATAGGGTTGAGGATATGGATCAGTGGTCGAGTACCTCTGAGTTCAATCCCCAGTACCCTCCCCCGCAAAAAAGAATAAAGTTGGACCCCTATCTCATTCCATAGGCAAAAAGTAAGCCAAAATAGACCATAGACTAAGATGTAAGAGCTAAAATCATAAAATCAAATTATTCCACAAAATAGAAAAGGAGGAAACCCTTCCAAACTCATTGATGAAGCTAGTATCACCCTGATACCAAAACCAAAATCACATCAAAGAAAGACAATTTTAGACCAATATCCTTGATGAACATAGATGCAAAAAAATTTTTCTAAAGAGAGAGAGAGAGAGAGGGAGGGAGGGAGGGAGGGAGAGGGAGAGGGGGTCTTAGAGAGAGAGAGAGAGAATGAATCTTTTTTGTAGATGGACACAACACAATGCCTTTATTTTTATGTGGTGCTGCCCGCCTGTGCTAGGCAAGCGTTCTACCGCTGAGCCACAAATCCCAGCCTGCAAAAATTTGTAATAAAATACTGGCAAATTGCACACAGAAACACATTTGAGACACAGTGCACCATGATCAAGTGGGTTTCATTCCAGGGATGCAAGTTTGGTTCAACACATGGAATCAATAGATGTTTTTGGTTTTGGAACCAGGTCTCAAAATTTGTTGCCCAGGCAGCCTTGAACCTCTGGGCTTGAGTGACCCTCCTGCCTCAGCCTCTGGAGTGCTGGGACTATATACGTGGGCCAGCATGCCCAGCTCATGAGTGCTGTTTAAGCTGCTGTGTGTGGCAAGCTGTTGTGGAACATGGAAAATGAATACAACCTACTGTTGCTCATACGTATTCTCTTTTCCTTCAATGTCTTCAAACTTGTAGACAACGTTGAGTTTTCACAAAGTTGAAGCAGATGGGCTCTAAAAAAAAATGCAGTTTTAAGGGATTATCTAAAACATCTGCCAATTTGAAAAAGATGTAAAAGGGCACTAGAGAGAAATAAAGTAAGAATTGATTTAAAATGAAGATAAGAAGGCTTAGAGTCAGAGGTGAATGGCAAGGTAGCAAAATAGGTTTAAATGTTTTACCAGCCATTATAAAAATATGCACTATGGAATGATAAAAACCAGGTAGAAAATATGCTAAAGAGCAATATATAACAATCTAAAAGGCAATTTCTGAAACTCAAGTTACCAAAAATGACAATATAAAAAAAAAGAAATTCTTAAAGTTTAAATGGAGGACCACTTTAAAGAGAAGAATAGCAACTATTAAAACTTCTTAACTCTGAGTGAAACAAACATTACAGTCTAATCAAAACCATTAAACATCAGTGAAACCATAGAAAACACCCAGAGGCAAAGGGAGGCTAAGGTGGTTGAAACCTGAGATGCAGGAGTGAGAGGTGAGGAAGCTTTGCGGCAGGAGAGAGCCTGGCCTGAGCCCATCCCTCGGCTCTCTCACCGATTGCTGCTTCAGATTACCTCTGCAGAGCAGGCACTCCTGTGAGCTCAAAGCTCTCCCAAAGGCAGCTTTTGTCTGAGGCCAGGCTGGAGCCGAGGAATTCTATATTCGTCTAGTGGGGAGCAAGAAGCCATAGCACCCATACACAGCCAGGGGCCAGCAGGTCTGGGCTTCCCAAGACAGTCCACCCAGCCCTAGGGGACCCTAGAGTCCTGGCAGGGGTGTGTAGCTGCCTCATCCAGACTTGACCCCTGTCCGAGCATCTAGCAGCTGCAGTCCCCACACACTTCTTACTTTGGTGTCAAAATTCTCCTGTAGGACCTAGGACTCCCTGGAGCTCAGAATAATCATTATCGACTACGCCTAATTCTGACCACAGGGAGACCTGGACCAGGACTTCCACATTGAGTAAGAGAGAAAGATCCAGCCCCCTAGCATGACCCAGCACCCCCAAGAAAGCAGAACTTGGTCAGTGTCCAGGGTGTGAGACAGCAATACAGTCACTCTTAGTTCGTTGACATGCAGTAGTCACTCCTGAACAGCACAGGACCCAGGGGAAGGTGAGCATGGGGGCATCCCCGCCCCATCCAGGGCCATCCAGAGTGTTTCCAGGTGTTCATTTGAACTTGCTGGCACCAAGTGGGGGCTGCAATGGGACCCTCTCCCCCTCACTCAGGTACAGTTACTCTGTGGCTCCCTCTCTACAGTGTCAACATTAGGAAGCTGAAGAGCCACTCTGAAGAGTGTCCAGGGTCACACTCGGAGAGGGACTGAGCTTCTTCTGCAGATGTGCTGGGCTTCTTGCCCAGAGTCTATTAAAACCAGGATGGATGTTTCAGAGGACAGAATCTGCCCAGCTTTGCACATCTCAAATGCCTCTGTTGCTTGGGGTCACCCCTACTAGGTCCCAACCAAGCTCTGGGTCAGCGGAATATAAAACTATGCTCCAAGGCTCAGTTGGGATGAAGGAGGCACTCTTCACAGCTGAGTACAAGGCTTCCAGTGGACACCCAGAGAGTGACAGCTCAGCCTTCACTCCATCTCCCTAGTTCTTCACACAAGTATGGGGCTGGCTCAAGGGGTCTGGGCTGACAGACGTCACTGTGCACTGTAACATGCAGACACGGAGGTCTCCTTGCTGGCTGAGCAGCCACCTGAGCCTGGAATACTGGAGACCCAGGATGAGATGGACAACAAACCTGAGCATTAGTGCGGTTACCAAGCCTGCAGCTGTGGAAACCAGGGTGGCTGCAACAAGTCACAACCCTGGCAGAACACTGTCCAACACAGATGGTGCAAAAGCAAAATTAATGAAGTTCTTGTTTACAGAGCTGTGGGCAGGGTGAGCAGACACAGCAAGAGCCCAGCAAGTGGGGATGGAACCAGGGGAGAAATGGCCCAGGCCGTCAGTGATGGCCAACCAGGGCCCAGTTAGCCTCAGAGGAAAGGCTGCCAAAAGGAGCTGTGATCTTGCAGGGATTCCGATGCCACCAAAATAAGGCAGCCCAGGGGAGGCAGGGAGCAACCTTCTCTCCCTGCCCAGTTACTGCCTCCCAAATGCCAAAAGCAATGGGCAGGGGCTTTGTCCTCATTACCAGCTGACGGGGGGACAAGGCACAGACAGGAGGAGCCTCCAGGTGGCAGAGCAGAGGAGGGTGCAGGGTGGCAGAGGCGGAGACCAGCCACACCTGGTGCAAACTAACGTTTAGCTAAGAAAGAGCCATGCTGCAGGACGAGGCAGCCCAGGAGGGCACTGTGAACAGAGCCAGGTGCTTTGCGGTGAGGGCTCTTCTGGGCATCGCAAGATGGTCAGCAGCATCCTGGGGGCTAGATGCTGTTGCATCCATGCCCATCCCGGATGGCACTGAAACTGTCCCAGGCATTGCCAGTTGCCCCTGGGGGACAAACCTATCCCCAGCTGCAAAACAAGGCCACTAGGACTTTAGAGGCCCAGCCCAGAGCAACAAAAATGACTCAGTTGAGCCCACGCTGTTCCTCAGCTACTGCATCCAGGGAGGTGGTGGAGGGATGCCGGCTGCGGGCTGACGAAAAGAAGGTGGAAACACTCCCTCTAGAAATGCAGGACACAAGGGAAGGACAGGAACGGCCAGCTGACTCGAGGCCCTGGGCCAGGCAGGGCGAGGGGGCACCACAGACCCAGAGACAGAGACACACCCTGGTGAGGCCTCAGGGAGGAGAACCGAGACTGGGATCCACCCGAGAGGTCAGGCTCCTGATGCGGGGCTGCAAAAGACATGGCACCTGGCCCCCAGAAAGGGCTGGGAGGGGCAGGACCAAGAGAACCTGGGCAGAGACAGGCGTCCCCATCAGGAAGAAAACGTGGCCTTGCCTCCTACTGTTTGCAGTTAGGTGTCACAGTCACGGGAACTGTGAGGCTCACGGGGAAATGGTCTGGCTGCAGACACAGCAGAGGCGGCAGGCGCGGGGAGTGTTAACAGAAAACTCCCAGCTGCCAGGGGCTGCGGGTGGATGGATTGGGGAGAAGCGGGGCAAAGGGCACAAACTTCCAGTTTCGGGACTTACTGTGCAGCAGGGAGACTGTGGCTCGTGGTGACATCGTGTGTGTGTGTACAGTAGCTAGTGCACACCTGTACAAGGTACCACCAAGACCATGGGTGTGTTGACCCACTTGATGGGGGAATCATTGCGGTGTGCATGTATCAAGCCGTCGGGTTGGACACCTTAAATAGATCCTATTTTCCTTGTCAATTATACCTCATAAATCCAAGGGATGAGGGAGAGTCAACAGGAATAAACAAAACAACAAAACTGAGTTTGGAATCCGAAAAATACAAAGCAGTCTACCATGACGAAAAACTCAGCAGATGGGCGTTTCCATCTCTCCCCTCGAACCACAGAAATGATAAACATCCAGAGAGATCCAACACAGGAAAGAACAAGGCCCTGCAATATAAAAGCACAGGTCTGAGAAAGAACTGAACTACTAGGACTTAACCACATTGTTTGTGAGAATCAAAACTCCAAGAAGGAGTACAGAAACAGATTCAATCCAGCAGAAGAGCCTCACATCTGAGCCAATTATAGCAGGTCAAAGTTCAGTGGCAATTTACTTTATCAGGGAAATAATTTGATAGGAGGAGAGTGTTGCTGTGGGGCCAATGGCTACCATCTGTGGAAATAAACCTGACACTCTGGAGGTGTGGCTCAGTGGCAGAGCCCTTGCCTGGCAGGGGTGAGGCTCTGGTTCCAGCCCCAGCACAGAGAGGGATGGGGAGGAGAAATAGATAAGCCTAACACCCAAGCCTGATGAACCACAAATTGCACACCTGCCGTGTGTGCAAGTCCCCAGGCTTCCTTTCTAGGACTCTGGATCAGTAATATGTGCAACAGAGTTACCGAGGGTATGGGGCTGTATCTGGTATCCTAAGGAGGATTCCCCAGCAAGGGAATTTGCATAAGTACAATTGGATACAGTTGCATTTGACATCCTAATGAGGATTCCTCCACAAGATCGCCTCCTTGCATCCTGCCTCAGCTCTTTCTGGAATAAGCCACACCTCATGAAACTCAGAGAGATGGTAAGGGCTTCATTGCCTTTGAATCCATGTCACCTGATGGTTCCTGAGAGCCTCACCCACCAAAACCTGCAGTACCAGTGTACTTATTGTGCACTGTCACTCCTCTTCTGGGTGCTTGGAATTAATCCCTGGGGTAGGGGGCCTGACTCAGAACTTGCCTTATCATAAGGTAATAAGTAAATCACATTAACCAAGTAAATCACACTGCATGTTGATAATGGTCAGCAGAGGACATAAACAGGTGTCCTTGCCCTGCTCTTCTTGGCGTGAGGAGAGCTCCTGCCCAGGCCTTCTGGTTGTAAATTCCCGACAGAGGCACACACTCCCTGCTGTTTTCCTTGTTGGGCTTCAGGTCTTCAAAGCTGCTCATGGTGTATTGTTGTCATCGTGATGTAAATAATAACCTGGGCGTAGGGTGGTGTTTCGCATTGCTATGGAAATTACGCAACAAGGGTCCTAGGTGGACACCCAGCCTCTGGAAAGAGCTAGGTGCTCCATGGCAGTGGGCGGGCCTTCTACCCAGCTGCCCCTGGGCGCCCCATTGACCAGGCAGGCTGTGGGCTTGGTGCAGCCTGAAAATCGATTGACCACCCGGATGCAGCTCACACAGAAAGAGTGGGCTTGGGGCATGGGAAGCAAACCCACAGAGCTGCTCCCAGAGAAAGCAAGTGGGCATTACGAGAACCAGGGAATGGCATAGTGAGCCTCGGGGCTGCTGGGCTCTGATTAGAGATCACCAACGTTTCTGGGCCCCCCCCCCTCCTTCCTGCCCTAGGGAAAGCCTGAATGGGAGAAGCGGGGGAAAGGACAGAGAGCTGGGAGAACCATACTGTGCGACCTAACATCAGGGTGGCAAGAGACGCAGAGGGGGGGCCCCATTGCTAGAGGTGGCCATGAGCTCAGGAGGGCTGGCTGCCTCCAGCCGCTGGAAAGGGGAGGAGCAATTCCATCCTCTGCCTCCAGGAGGAACGTGGTCCTGCTCTTGAAGATTTCCACGGCTGTAACCAAGTACCTGACCAGAACAGCTAAGAGGAGGAGTTTATTCTGACATCATGGTTTCAGAGACCAGTCCATGGCAGCTGGCGATTGCTGTGGGCCCAGGCTGAGGCAGAACCTCGTGGTAGAAGAGTGTGGCAGAGGAAAGCTACTCAGTTCGTGGCATTTGGGAAGCAGAGAGGGAAGAGCTGGGGGACAAGATAGAATACCAGGAGCTCCCACCTCCTCCAGCTGCACCCCACCTGCCTACAGTTACCGCCCGGCACTGCGGTCCTTCACATTACTAACCCAGCATGTGGACTGACCACTGATTAGGTCACGGCTCTCCTGTTCTAATCATTTCTCCTCCTGCATTTACACAGAAGCTTTCGGAAGATACCTCACATCCAAAACATAGCACTGCGTTGACTTCTGACCTCCAGCTCTGTAAGATGATGAATTTGTGTTGTTTATGCAAAGACTGCAGCAATAGGAAAGTGTCATCTTGCTATCTCACTCCACTCGGGGCCGCTGGGTGGCTCAGGCATCCACTCACAGATGTTTATTTAAAGGGAGAGCATGAGAGAGACACAATTCCTGCCACTGCTGAGCTCACAGCCGGTGGGGGAGACCAATCGGAAAACAACTGTTTCAGATTACTTCCTTCACAGCGAGTAGAGTGACCTCTCAGGGACCTCAGGGTGGCTCCAGTGAACAGTGAGGGGGATTCCCTGAGGAGGTGGCTTCGGAGCCGAAGCCAGAAGATGAAAAGAAGCCAGGTGTGAAATGACTAGAGGAACAGGTTTCCAGGCAGAGTAGACAGCAAACCAAGGGGCCGGGAGGGAGGGGATCTCCAGGTACAGGACGTGACTTCAGAGATGGATGAGGAGGCCGCTCAGTTAATGAGCAGGGATTTGTGAAAGCCTTCCGTTCACCGGCTCAGTAAGAAGTGGCAGGGAGAGTCTGTGAAAAGCCCAGGCCTCCCTCCCCTTTGGAGTTTGCATGGAATAACAGCTCGCCTCTCCCTATAGGAATAAAACCCTTGTTACATGGAAGGCTGGTTTTAAATGCCAGCCCGTGTGTGGTTGATTAATCCGTCATTTTGCCACCGCATCAATACAGAGCAAGTAGTAGATGAATGGAGTCAAGGTCACCGGGGGAAGGGATGAAAAATACACTTATCCTAGAAACAGGAGGTGAGAAGTCCAGTGGCTCACTGCCAAGGTTGGAGCCGGGTGGGGGAGGAGCTGGCATGAGCAGAGAAGGAGGAAATCACGGGTCTCCAAACATGGGGTGGGAGAGGAGCTTGGTTAAGTGGGTGTGCTATGCGGGCCAGAGAGACATGGCGGTGCCTGGGGAGCCCAAGCAGCCAGGAAGATGATCATGTGCAGCCCCAAACCCAAGATTTAATGCTCAGGACCTGGAAGAAATGAGGAGAGAGGAGAAAGCCTGGCAACCCAGGTGTGTGACCCCAGTAGCAGAAGGGGTTCCCAAGTCACCCCTTCTCAGCAGGTCCTCTGACGACACTGGGTATCACCACTAACACACAGCGTGGTCCTGATGTGGTACAGTGATGCATGGCTTTGCTTATGCATGCTGAGGTACCAGTGCTGTGGAGCACCCACCCATGGACCACTTCAAACTTCATCTAGACTGCATAAGACAGTAAAAAAATGTGCTCCAGAAATTCCACTCCTAGGATTCTAAGTGGTAGGCCCAAAGATATTCATTATATCGCTTTTATAGTGGCCAAGAAATTGAAACCCAAAATACACAGATAAGGTGAATAATTCATAGAAAAGCAGTATGGAGAACCATTGTGGAACCATTAACATTTGCATTAAAAGAAAAATTGTAACAGTTGAATTTATTGGAGAGAAGAACATGGCACGTAGTTTCAGCTTATTTAATCTCCACAATACCCCTGCAAGGTATATACCGCTATCAGTCTTTTCTGACAAGAGAGTAAGGCGAGCAATGCCAAGGAATGGGCCTAAGGACACATTGCTAGCAATTCTGAGAACTGGGATTCAGACCTCGTCAATTTGATTTACCAGCTTCTTCTCCTCCTAATCCTTACTCTATTCAGCTATTGGAAGAATTTGTAATGACAGGGGACAATGTTCAGAATTTGTATTTTAGTGAGAAAAACAGGTGATAAAATGGCACACTCTGCATACTCTTAAGTTTCCTAAGTATCCACATTTTGCAGGATCACGCTCAAACACCTGGGGAGAGGTGACAACTTGGGCATGGGTGGAGTGGGGTGTGTCTCCTATCCCAATGGAATTCCCTTTGTAAAAGTTTTTATAAGTCTTCAGCAAAAATAAATCTGTCTTATACTGTTCAATTTCCTGCACTTCTGAGAATTTATCTCTTTCCTGATGACTGCAATGTCCACTCCAGGGCTGGGGCAGGGCTTCCTGTTCTACGTCTTGTGCTTTCCAACGCTGTGTTCTCCTACAGAGAAGTCTGGTGGACATCAGCATTTATGTTGATAATTTAATGTAATGTCCTCCTTTGTGCGTCATAGCTTTATTCTTCCTTTTCTTCTTTTATTTTGTTTTAGCACTGGGAATTGAACCCAGGGGTGCTTAACCACTGAGCCACATCCCTGGCCCTTTTTATTTATTTATTTATTTTTTTTTTTTTTTTGGAGTCAGGGTCTCACTGAGTTGCTGAGGCTGCCTTCCAACTTGAGATCCCCCTGCCTCGGCCTCCTGTGTTCCACCAGGCCCTTTATTGTTTAGTGGTTTGTTTGTTTGTTTTTTCCATAAGCATTAGTTACCTGTATTTAGAAAAGTTCCAAAAAGACACGAGGTGCACTGCCAACCGTGCAGTCATCTGCATGCCCTCCCTGGGCTGCCTCGAGTCTGACACGGGACTTGTCTGCAGTTACCAGGTCCACCAAGTAGTTCTGCGATTCTCCCTGGTGGAGAAGCCCTCTCTTAAACCATCACCCTTTCAAACAGAAGCTTCCATCTTCCAAAGCCTGTGCCCTGTAGGGCACAGCGGAGGCAGTTTGCCTTGCCTCTTGTTCTTGTGCAGAACAGTGGGCAGGATGTGGCTTGTCTCATTATGGAACGCACCCTCGATTGACTCTCCAGGGCTGAGGGTGGACAGCCATGCCTGTGCTGCCTGGGGGTTCTAGAACTGTGATGTTGGCCTTCTGTGAAAATGGACTCCTACCTCTCTCCCTCAGGTGAGTGGAGGCGTAGATGAGTGAGTCAGAGTCCCATGAGCAACTCCAGCATCAACACCAGGACCCAGCTCCATCCTGAAGGAGGGCCAGGACTGGGTGCCACAGGACAGAGCAGGCAGAGCCACAGCCCTCTGACTGTTGGGTGGGTAAGCAGGCATCAGGGCATCCTCCCACTTCCAGCCGTCCAGGGCAGGGGTCCACGGGGTCGTTTCCACAGAGGGAGGAGGAGCCAGGGCTGCGGGAGTACAGGCCAGGAGGCCCCAGCTTTGACCTGTCCATAAGTGGATGCTCTTTGCCTCCCTTCTCTGAAGCCAGGGGAGGTCCCCCCTCTCAGAAGTTCAACTGATTAACAAAAATAGGGTAAATCAGGACAAGTACTGAGAATGATAAAATGCCTTTTGAGGGGCAGCAATCTCGCTGAAAGCGCGCTCTCTGGGCGACGGCTGTTTTCCTGCATGTTCTGCTGGCGTCTTTTATTTTGATTCACCTGGGATTTAAGCTTCTGGTTTGAAATTTAATGACTCTGCTGTATGTGGGCTGTAAGCTGAGAGCGATGAGGTTTTGGGTGGCTAAGAAAATTCACATCTTTGTTATTCAATATGTGGCCAAATCCACCACTTTTGGAAACGGAGTCATAATTCGGCTCTCTGACAAAACGCAAACGTTGAGTAATTTCACACCCTCTCCCAGCTGGGAGGAAACTGCGGCTGGGGGCTGGTCTGGGTGGAGGGGTCAAGGGAGGAACCCCATCGCCGGCTGGGAGCTCAGGGTGGGCCCAGTTCCCATGGTAGAGGGAGTGGCTTCTGGTTGACATGCCCACCATCGCCTGTTACCTTCCACCAGTGACCTGTCTGCCCTTGCTCCGATGCCCTCTGGGGACAGGGAATATCTGCTGGAGCAGAGCCAGGCTGTGGCGCAGCCCTGGGATGGGGAGGCGGTCTTGTCTCCATGTCATGGGGAGGAGTCCGGCCCAGCTGCCTTCCAGGCCTCCCACCTCCTGCTCCTAGTTGCTCTTGGAGCCTTATTTTACAAAGTGACCCATTCCCTCACCCTTGCTCCTGGGCGCACCCAGCAGAGCTGTCCAGAGGGACTCTCGCATGTCCAGGCCCTGGAGCAACAAGAGGACTCTGGCTTCTCTGCGAGCCCTTCCTCCTTCTCCTTCCTTTCCCATTCAGAAACACGTCCTCTCTCCAGACCCAACGTCATAAAATGTGCCTGACACATTCTGCCTTTCGGGAGCACTTGCCCCAAGGCATGAGCAGTGGGCTGAGTTGTGTCTGTCCCTCAAAGAACCCGGTCCACATGGAACCTCAGAGTGAGACTGTATTTGGGGACAGGGTCTTTGCAGTAGTCATTAGTTAAGATGAGTTCATACTGAGGAGTGGAGGGGTCAAGGGAGGTATCCTCACGGGAGGAGAAGACTCACAAAACACACACAGGTAAGAAGGCCTCCCGAAATCGGAGACAGAGATTAGAGGGGTTCATCTCCAAGCCAAGGGATGCCAAAGGCTGCCGGCAACTGCCCGGCGTTGCTGGAGAGATTCTCCCTGAAAGCTGCCAGCAGGATGCAGCCCTGCCGACCGCTTGATTCTGGACACTCGGCCTCCCAAACTGGGACCACGTAATTTTCTGTTGTCCTAAGCCACTCAGTGTGCTAACTTTGTTACAGCAGCCCTAGGAAACCAATGCAGCACAGATTACCTCTGCAAACTGGTTTGAGGTGGGGTTGGGGGTGGGGAGGACCCATGAACATTTGTGGAATGATTTAGAGAAACAGTTCTTCCAACTGTAGCACCTCACAAGGACCCACGGCCATCAGTGATGGCAGAAGGCAGACTTGTGCTTGGAGCAAAGGGAGCCCCCACGTTGGTGCTCTGAGCCTCGCCAGGCCTCCGGCAGGGCCCTGTGCTGTCCCTGTCACTGTCCGATGTCATGGGACGTTCTGGGGAACAGGAGAGCAAATAGTGTGAAACGGAGCATGAGTTTCTAAAAGGCTCCAGGGTTTTCCTTCATGGCAATAGAATGTGGGTCAAGGTCACAGAGCAACTGTCCCTCGTCTGCCATGACCTGGCCAGGAGGTTGCAATCCCACTCAGGTACTGAGGGCTCCTCCCACGAACGCCTAGGTGAAGCGTGGACACACGACAGGAGAGCACTGGGACCGCCTTGGAAAAGGAGGTAAAAAAGCAAGAGAAATTAATGAGCCATCTCCCAAATACATCCCACATTTTAAAACTGACCACACCAAACCACCAACAATTCCACCTTCACCTTTTTTTTTTTTTGAGGGTGGGGGTGGGTACAGGGATTAAACTCAGGGGCACTCGACCACTGAGCCACATCCCCAGCCCTATTTTGTATTTTATTTAGAGACAGGGTCTCACTGAGTTGTTTAGCCCCTCGCCTTTGCTGAGGCTGGCTTTGAACTTCCTGCCTCAGCTTTGTGAGCCACTGGGATTACAGGTGTGCGCCACCACACATTGCCATTGGAGAGGAAAAGTACCGTGAGTCACAGATGCCCTCCCCATCGCTCAGGGGACAGATGGGTGCCAGCATTTGCAAGATGCTTAGGGCACCTCTCTGCGGGTGCACAGTCCCCAGGACAGGTGGTGTGGCTGACGGCACTGCTCTAGGCACCAGATTCCAGAGAGGCAGGAATGGGGAGGAGCAAGTTTGCCACCCCTAGCTCAGGCCTCAAAGTCTTGCCCTCAGGGAAACCTTCCACCTTCAGAGGGTTAGTGCAATTACTGGGCTTCTTTCCTGAAGGTCCCATCCCGGAAGTTTGCTCTAGGAAGAGATCTCAGGAGCATCTTGTCCAGCCCCCACATCCTGCGGACATTCTAGAACAGCACTCTTTCCACCATGGGTTTTGTCTTCCCTGGGAAGAGATGTGCCTGGACTCGAGGAGTCACATCCGTCACTTCTCAAGATAAAAAACAGAGACCACCCCCCTCATCTGGATGTCTGTGATAAACTAAAGATGAACACAAATTCTGTGATGCTTCTCCATGCAGAAAGGGACTGAGGAAGGGATCCATGGCCCCTCTCTTGCATCTAGTTGGGCTCCATGGCTGCTTAACCAATCAATTGTGAGATAAGGACACTTCCTCGTTTCCAGGCTCAGCACTTCAGAAGCTTCCGTTTCCTGTCCCCTACGACATCTTGCAACCCGTCCATGATAAGCCTAAGGCATCTGGAGAGGCCACATATGGACACTCTGGTCAACAGCCCCAGCTGAGCTCCCAGCTAACAACCAGTACTTGACCACCAGCCATGCAAGTGCGCCATCTTGGATGTCCAGCAGAGTTGAGCCACTAGAGATTCCAGCTCTAGTCATGAAGGCGGCACCTGTATTAGAGATCCCAAAGGAGAACCACCAGCTGAGCCCCGGTTGCCCACAGAATCACAGTAGACAATAGGAAGTTGGCATTTGTCAACCAAAGGAAGAGCTGATACCACACCTTCCAGTCAGAGCCTCAGTACTCCAAGAAGGCTCAGCAGTCACTTTCTGTACTCAACAAACAGCACTGAGCACTCACCATGACCCACAAGTGTTTCAGCACTCAAGATTCAGCGGTGAACAGAGCAAACAAGTTCTCGGTTCTCCTGGAATTTATACTCCAACGTGAAGCAGAGGAGAGAGAAACGATAAGATGGGAAAATAAACATTTCCTTGGAGTACATTTTTTTTTCAGTATCAGCATTGCTGCTTTCAAGCTACAGGCTACTAGCTTTCTTTCCATTAATATTTATCTGATGTATCCCTTTTTACCTCTTTAACTTCAACCTTATTGTGTCGGCTTGTGTTTTTCTCTTGTGAACGTGTACTTGAATTATACGTCTTTTAAGAGTTGCCTTCACACGTTTGTGTTTATGTGATTATGGATATATTTTGACTTGTTTCTTCCATATTGTTCTCCATTTTTTTTCTTTTGTTATCATTATTCTCAATAATTAGTTGCCGCAGCCTGGCTGGGCACAAAATCATGAGCCACTCAAGCAGGAACAAAGTTTATTTTTTGAAACTGCCGCCAATGTCCGGTACCGCCCGGGAAGATTTTTTCCACCCACGCGGCCTCCTCCCGGACCGCAGAGAGAGCTCCTCCCCCGGAACTCCCTCCTACTGTACTTCCCCAACCAATGGGAACTCTCCAGGAGTCCCGTAGCCGGCCTAGGTGAACAGCAGGAGTCCAATATCCATATGAATGCAAATCTTAACATAATCATACCATCTCAATGGCTAGCTGGCGTCACCTTTCGACCAAAAATGCCATGCATCATATACTTGGCTCTTAGCAATTAGTCACCTCTACAACCTCTCCAAATTTCTCTCCAAGAAGCCTGATTTCTGTTTAAGCATTTAGGCACCACTTCCCCATGTATCCACTGTGTAATGTGCGGTGCATAATCAGGTTCCCCTTCATTTCCACCCACTGTTGGTCATGCTGCATCCCCGTAGAATGTAATGTCTACCTGGCAACTTGGCGAGGATTTTGTGCATCCAGCATGCTCCTTCTCTCCCGAGTATTCTCTTTGCAACACCCTCCAGTCTTCCAGCCCTTTCTCCCCAGGATATACTTCATTGCCTCATTTGCCATCATCTCTTTAAAGTGTGGTGCTTCTTCTGAAGACTTAGCCCTGGAGGACACTGACCTGCCCCAAGAAAAATGAGACTCTTTCCTCCCTGGCCTTAGACAAAACCCCATCCCTGCAGAGACGAAGCTCGCACAGGCCCAGGGAGCCGAGACTCACGGGACTCACGCAGACTCACCGTCAACCCAGCTCATGCCACGTCTCCTGGGTCTTGTGCTTCGCAGCTGAGCCGTCTCAAGGAAAGCACCAGGCTGAACATTAGCTCCGGTTAGACTTCATCTCGTCGAGTCGGCCGGCTGCCCTTAGCTGTCAAGGTATTTTTGGGTTCCCACAACATTGTGTCACCCACAGAAGTGGATATTTCCTTTGCTCAGATCTTTCTCTCTGAGATTTCCACAGCTCTAGTCCAGTGATTCTTCAATGCCTCGTCTTCTTCACCAGAAGCACAGTCCCATCTGTTGGCAGTTTGAGGCGGGAGGTGGGAAGGGCAGGAAGGTACCCCCAAAGAACATGCACACTCCCCTCTCTGAGCCCCATTAGTAACTCTCACACCAGGTGTGATCATCCATCTGTGAGAACAAGCCAGAGCTTGCTCAAGTGTGGCAGACCAGGGGAGACCCACTGAGGAAACCCACGGAGGGCAGGGTGGCCGTGTGACTGGTGTGCAGTAAGCACGGGTAGGCTCAGGTGCGACATAGGGGGCCTAAACAAAGACATGGCACTGGGAGGAGGAAAAAACCCTGGATGTTTTTAGGACAGGCATGGTTGGTGTCTTGGATTCGATCCAGGTGCAGGCTCACTGGTGTCCCCAGGAATTCACACTCTAAAGTCCTAAGGCCCAGTTCCTCAGAACAGGACCATACCTGGGGATGGAGCCTAAAGAGATAAAGTTAAATAAGGTTATTAGGTGGGCTCTAGTCCAGCATGACGGCCTCCCCTTGGAAGAAGGGGCCACCTGGGCACAGACAGGGAATCTGCATGAAGACAGGAGAGCACGACTCTCTCCAGGCCCAGGAGGGGCCTCGGTAGGAAGCAGTTCTGCCTCCACCTTGACCTGGGACCTCCCTCCTCCAGATCTGTGAGGAAACTCATTTCTGCCAAGCGACCCCGTCTGTGGGACTCATTACGGCAGCCCACGCTGACAACACAAACCCTAACATCCTGTCTGGCGAGGCCCCCTGGGGTGGCTGCAGTGACCCACCACCTTCCTGAGGCCATCCAGCTCGCTTCTAGCAGAGAGGGCTCCAGGAGATGCCTGTTGCGCCTCCCATCAGAGTTGCTCCTCTTCTGCATTCGAGACTCACCAGCATGGCTCCTCTGATGGATGAGAACAGAGCAGGCCCTGCAGGGGTCACCCTCCATCAGCACTGGCCAGGGGGACAATGAGGGAGCAGAGTGGGGGCGGGGGCAGAGGATCGAGAAGCAGCGCTTCACACTTACCTCGGATGCAACTCCCACAGGAGGGTTGGCTTGCTTTCTTCAACAGCTGTGGTCAGCAGCATCAAATCAGTCCTCTAACGGAGTTAGGACACTGGAGTCAGGCATCATCGGTAACAGCAGCAAGAATCAACGCAAAGAGCCTGCGAGCAAGAAAGTAAACACTAAAGCAAGCAAAATAAGACAACAGGATGGCTCCAGATTACCCGGGGCCCGCACAAACCATGTGCTCAGGACTGCTGGCCAGCGGCGATGCATGTCCCCACCTCATGGCTGCGGCTGCTGCATTTCTTTGCAAGTGCAATTATTATCCATGTATTCTCACCTTAAAACAAAGACCACATGTGACCCGGTTATAATTTCCCGTGGATATCATTCATGCTGTCGGGCTCCTCACTGGTGATGTAAGATGCTCCTGCACAATTCCTAATAGTCACCTCTGACCATTCCTCCATCTAGGATTTTGTCATTTGCCTGAACAAGCCCTTCTCCCCCTCCCCCTCCTCCTCTTTCTCCTCCCCCTCCCCCTCCTCCCTTCTCCCTCCTTCCTCTTCCCCTCCCCTCCTCTCCCTCTTCCTCCTCTCCTTCCCACTTCTCCTCCTCCCCCTCCCTTTTTACCCTTTGTTTTGTACCAGGGCCCAGAGGTGCTTAACCACTGAGCCACACTCCCAGCTCTTTTTTTTTATTTTGAAACAGGGTCTCACTAAGTTGCTGAGGCCTTCCTAAGTTGCTGAGGCTGGTTTTGAACTTTCGATCCTCCTTCCTCAGCCTCCTCAGCTGCTGCGATCACAGGTGAGAGCCAGCACTCCCGGCCTTTTTTACCCTCTTTAAACTAAAAGCGTCATTGCCCAGCCTAAACTTAGGTGGTTGACACCAGAGGTAATTAACCACTAATTAATTGCCATCCTAAATAGCTGTGGAAATGACTCCAATGGCCACTAAGTCAATTCTTCAGCGAGGCTCCTGGAGGATCTGAGTCTGCCACAGAACAAGGATATGGCTGGGACAGTGCTCCCAACTTGGAGATGCAGCAAAGTGACCTGCACTTTGACAACAGAGAAAACACCACGCAGAGACAACCGCAGGGGAAGGAGTGTTCTCTTAAAGAACATGAACCAAAGCTCTGGGATTCTGGAACAGCCAGGTCAATGAGGCCTCACTGGATCGTGATTTCCGGGTAGTTAATCTTGATCTAGGTTTCCCAGAATATCTATAGTTCCAAGAGGACATGTTTATAAAATAAAAGGACTATTTGGTCTCATCTGGGCAGTGGCACGGAGGAGGACAACTTCAGAGATCTGTTACAGACTTTGCCATGATGAGGCAATAAAACAGCTCAAGCCAATAAATAGGGTTTAAAAGAAATCTGGGGTCATTCTAAGGTCGTTTACTACAAGGCTAAATGGGCTATAAATTTTAAAAACCTAAACCCAATCACGAGGACCTCTCTCTTCAGCACAGAGACTCAGAGAGCCTGCAAAACTGAAGTCACCCCGCCAACTCCATTGGCCCCAGCCTTGCGAACAGAGACCACCTCCCCTGGGTTGAAGATCAGCTCAGGAAGGAATCAAGAAGGCGAGGGGTGGGCAGCACAAGACGGAGCCACCACCGTGGTGTGGCCTGGAGAGAGGAGCTTCCACAGGAGCAGAAGGACGTGTGGCCCCGCAAAGACCCCACGCCACCGGGAAGCAAGGCTGTGTCCCACAGAGAACAAGAAGTGACCCCCCAGGAGCTAGGAAAAGAAACCCCGAGACCCCGCACCCCCAGGCTGAGGAGGAGAGCGGTGCTGGCTGAGGTCCTAACCAGCCCCCAAGTCCTCTCACAACGTCCCACCAAAGGTCCAGGGAGAGTCTGGCCACCACAAGGAGGAGAGCCAACATCACTTTGAAAGTCCCAAACTAATGACACTGGCACCTGGGTCTGCCTTTGCTGAGAGTGGACCAGAGCTCCTGGGCCTGCCTACGCTTCGCCTGGACCAGGGCATGGATGCAGCTTGACCCGCCTGCGGCCACCTTAAGTATAACTGCCATTGGTGGCCCCAAGTGACCCCGTCAGCTTCTCCTGAGCAGTCTCCAGCCTGTGAGAAGTAGACAGATCCCTTACTGTGTATGCGGAATGTCATGTCCAGACCCTGGCACCAAATGTGTCTGACTCTCCACTATTAATCTGAGATAAACTCGGTACGGACTCTGACAAAGTTACTTCTGTCTGACCACTTTATAAGCCCTCATCTTCTGACCCAAACTGTGGGGAGCCACTGGTCTTATTATCACCCAGAACCATGCTTCTGTCATGAAGTCCCCCATAAATTACACACTGTGCAATCCTGGATCTCTTCATTTTTATTATTATTGTTGTTATTATTATTATTAACTATTAATTACTTTGGTATCATGGTACCCTGGGACTGGTTGTCATACACTAGGACCCAATCACCAAGCTACCAAGAAACAAGAGACTCCACTGAGAGGGGAGAAGAACATGGGGTAAAACCCACCTGCCACAGAAACACACAGGAGCCTACAGCTAAATGGGAGGTGAGACATTGAAAAAACCCCTCCCTCCAGCACCCCAGCCTCCAGATGCACACAGTGACGCAAGAGGGTTCAGCAAGGGTGAACACAGCCACCGAACAAGAAAACCCAGCCCCAGCCCACCCCTGCCCAGAGCAGCTCAACCCCACACCAGCAGCCCCTGGGGAGTCTGCGCCCACTCCAGGCATGTGGTCTGCCCCGGTCCCCACTGTCTCCACACCATGACCAACATTAGCACAGAAATTTTGAGACATGAAAAAGTAAGACAAAGTAATCACTTTCCAAAAGTCAAGGAAATCAACAAAATCAGACTGAGACGTGGTCCAGATACTGTTATTATCCAATGGCAAATTTGAAATAAATAAGACTGATAAGTCAGACCTCTAGTGCATGAACTAGGGGATATTTTAATCTAAAGTTGGAAATTATAAAAACTTAAAGAAAACACTAGAAATTAAAAAGTAAATTCCATGGTATCAGAAATGAAGAATGCCTTTTCTAGTCTCATCAGTAGATCTGAAACCTCTGAAGAAAGAAATCATTGAATTTGAAGGTAGATCAACAGAAACTACCCAGCTCACGACAAGGGGGAATGAGGAGGAAATAAAAAATAATGGAGCATGGAAGAATTGTGAAATAGCCCAGGGGCCCTACACCCAGATATCTGCAATCCTGGAAAAGTGGAAGAGAAAATAAAGCAAAAGGAACGTGTGGAGAGGAAAACAGCTGAGAATTTTCCAAGAATAATGAAAGACTTGAACCCAGACCCAGGAATATTAGAGAGCGCCACTCGTCTCCCGTAAGCCCCTGGTGCATCCACGGAGAGGGTGTGTGATGCACCAGGAGTGTCCACAACTGTCTCTGGGAATTCCTGAAAGTTAAGCACGGCTTTGGGTGAAGCATGAAGACAGCATAAAGGAAACTTCAAGTGTAAAAGACATTAGTCTCAGACTAGGAAAGGCTGGGTCAACTCCAGACACGCCCCAACTGCAGGAGGTGAGGCACTCAGTCATGCACCTGGTATTTCCTATTTTTCCTGTGTCGGGTTTGGTAAGTTGTATTTTTCAATAATTCGTTCATTTCTTCTAAACTGTCAAAAGTATCATTTATAAAAGTTATTAAGATGTAGTATCATGATGGCCTACGATGGTGGAGGTCTATATAACGCCCCCTTCCCATTCCTAATCCACGCTCCACCTTGCTCGATGTGTATCCATTTATGAACGTTCCCAGTAGAACGACATTTGACTCCACTGCGTCCTCAACTATGCACCTGTCTTCTGCTTCACTGATGTCTGTCTTCACCCTTATTCTCCCTTCACACTCCTTCCTTTCATTTTCTCTTTTATATTTTCTTGAGAAATGCTTAGAAATTGATTTTGAATTCCTTATTTACTTATATTTAAAGCTATGAACTTCCCTGTAAGCCTCCATCTCTCCCCCCCTTCCTCCCACTCCCTCCCCCTCCCTCTCTCACCCCTGCCCCCCCTCCTCCCTCCTTCTGTCTCTTTCTTTCCTTCCCAGCTCTCCCTTCAGTTCCAGGTACCACGGTGCTCCCACAGTCCTATGCCAGTGAAGAGTGGGTGAGGACAGTGGCCTCATTTCCATGCATGTGGCCACAGGACCATGCAGATGCCTCTGGCCTTTTCTGACCCCACAATCGACTCCGCTCTTCCCCAGACCTACCAATTCCCCTCAGAGCAGAAAAGCACTTGCTGGTCTCAATTCCCCTAGAAGTGATTTGTCTCTGGAATCCTGTTTCTTCAGACTTTGCGGTCTCTTAAATGACTTTTTAAAAATAGTCTACTTCCTAAGATTCATCAGTTTTTGCTAGTTTCTGTGGTGCATGTGAGAGTGTGTTGGGATCTTCAGCATCTTAATCTGAGGAAGAAACTCCCACTCCACAGACACCTGCTGGCTGATTGTCACGTCCAGCCCCTGAGCCCATTGCTCAGGACACAGCAGTGGACAAGAGCAGTCACCAGCCCTGTAGAGGGGAACACCAAGAGTCGGAGCAGTGTGTCCAGGCAACTGAGGACAGCGGACAAGAAGTGGGGCTCCCGGATCCCCATGAGCCCGCTCGCCTGGCTGGTGTTGGAAGGGCACACTGATGCGTTTTCATCGTTTCTTTCCTTTTCACCTATTTTTATGCCAGTTTATTTTCCCTGTATCCTCTTTACCTTTAAAAACCACAACTAGCGCTGGGGTTGTGGCTCCGAGGTAGAGCGCTTGCCTAGCATGCGTGAGGCACTGGGTTCGACACTCAGCACCACCGAAAAATAAAATAAAAGTATGTGTTCACCTACAACTAAAAAATAAGAAAAAAAAACCACAACTAAAGCCAACTCAACTGTCTGACTACTCACTCATCCTATTCAGTCAATGAAAACAACAGAAAAAAACCTATATAAATCCTACTTCTAGATGATCTTGCCTCTCCAAACCTAGCATTTGCTTGGTTTTGTTCCTTCACTCTTAAATATAACAGATCAGCAGACAGTTCGTATTTACTCATATTCACCACTAAACAATTTGTAGGACTGCAGAAATGCCAGGTGGCTGCATGTCAGATAAAACTCCAGGCGGGGCCCGCGGGTGCCAGCAACCAGCGGTCAAGTGTGAGCTGGAGTCTGTTCGCCTCGTCAGGCAAACCTGCACAGGGCTCTGCCTGCCTCTGTGGCACCTCGAAGTGTCCTGCCCTGCCCGTCACCCAGGACCCCTCCAGGGCCGTGGTGCCCACTCCACCCTCATGGCTCCCACAGAGCAGTGGGCACCGAGCACTGGATTGGGAATTACAAATTAGTCTCCACCTAGGTCTGCCATTAATGAGCCATATGTCCTGGGCCAGTGACTTCCCTGTCCTCAGGCTCCGATTCCTCCTCTGTAAAATGAGGACGTGGGACTAGTGAGGCCTCTGGGTACCTGCCACCTGCCACATCTTGGTTTGTGGTAATTAGCCAGTGCTGTTTTGCAGCTGTGTATGTGCACTTGGTTCTTGCAAGGCCGGGTACTGAAATGAGGAAAGCTTGTCCTTTTTCCTGGCCTCTGGTCTATGCTCCGCTGCTGTTTTTTTGGTTTGGTTTGGTGTGGGAGACCAACCGTACGGGTGACTGAGTCACACTCCCTGGCTGGGTGCTGAGGCGCTCAGTCATAGAAATGTGGCAGAGCTTTTCCCACCCTCCTTGGGTGCAAGGGCCGGTGTCTCCTGCATGGATGTGTCTTCCTACAGCCCCATGGTGGAGCTATGCTCACCTGTTCCTTTGTAATCTAACCCCTTGCCCTGTTTAGGATAGAATCTTCCATGGAAGTGCCTTGTGTGTGTCCCCTTCTCTTACTGTGCCCTTGGGTGTGGCCTACCCAGGTGTCAGTCAACCTGCTGACAGTGGACATCATGAAGATAGAGTCAGCCCCCTAAGATCTGACCCCTTGCCTCATTTGAATAGCTTCTCCTCAATAAAAGGGGTCAGCGTTGGGCTGGGGATGTGGCTCAAGCGGTAACACGCTCACCTGGCATGCGCCGGGCGCTGGGTTCAATCCTCAGCACCACATAAAAATAAAATAAAGATGTTGTATCCACCGAAAACTGAAAAATAAATATTAAAAATTTCTCTCTCTCTGTCTCTGTGTACGTCTTGTCACAGCGACCCCAAAGAAAAAGGTATTTGTGTCTCTTGTGTGGTTATTTTGCGCAGCCCAGTCAGCCCAGATTATCTGGAGTGACCCCTGAGCCTTTTAGTCGCGAGAACAGAAACCCAGCAGTTTGGTTTGGGTTTTTTGTTTGTTTGTTTGTTTGTTTGTTACCAGGGATAGAATCCAGGAGCACTTAACCACTGAGCTGCATCCCCAGCTTTTTATTTTTTTAAAACAGGGTCTTGCTAAGTTGCTGAGGCTGGCTTTGAATTCGAAATCCTGCTGCCTGAGCCATGGGATTGATTATAAAGGTGTTCCATCACGCCCTCTGGTTTGAATGGGTTTCTCCCTCCAAAACTCATGTGGAGACATGATTGCCCTGCAAAACAGTTTTGAAGTGGCAGAGCCTTTGAGGGAGGTGATTAGGTCATGGGGCATCACCCTGGGAAGGGACAGCTGCCCATGGAGAAGTGGTGGGAGCCTCCCAGGACTGGCCCGGCCGTGGGAGCAGGTTGTCATAAACTGAGTTGAGCTTCCCGAGCTCACTCTCTTGCTCCCTCTCCCACCACATGAGCTCTCTTGCATGCTGCCTGCCATGTGATGACCTCTGCCTCGTGGCACAGCCAGGGGGCCCTCAGCAGGTGCTCAAGGCCTTCTGGCTCTCCAGCTTTCTGCCTGCTGGCCCCAGGTATTCCATTAGAGCCACACAAAGGGGAAGGATCGGGCCACCCCCCAGTCTCACCCTAACTTCTCCAGGTCACTTGGGCCAAGGGTAAAGCACCAGGAACAATTTAAAGCTTTACCCAACCTCAGATGTGGAAAAGAAAAGAGAGGACACTAATGAGTAGTGTTGGGAGTGGGGCTCAGATGTGCCGAGGTCACATCCTGCTCCTTCCAGCCTGAAAGTCCCATAACACTGTGCTGACTTAATAAGGACTCGATAAACACCAGTATTGTTATCTCCTTGGCAGACCGTGATCAAAATATTAAGACAATACAACTAAGTTCTTTGATAGTTTGAACCATTGTTTGGGACGTGTTCTCGCTCACCCCGTCATGCTGTGGATGTGGTGGCCACCTGCCTGCTGAGACTGAACTCGCTGTGCGGCTTCCTTTAGTCAGTCAGTGTTGGGGTGTGGGAGAGATGCACCCGGAGGCTTTGAGAGCAAATCCACAGTGTGGCGTGGTCTCAGGAGACCTGTGTTGTGGAGGGCCAAGGTAGCCACTACCCACATGGACCAAGCCCATCTGCAATCTGAAGCCAAAACCCAGCCTAGCATCGCAGGGTTGCTGTCTCCATGAGTGTGTGTGGAGGATTATTGCTTTAAGTGGCTGAGCTCTGGGCTGGCTTATTGCCAGCCAACCAAGGGGCATTGCCACGATGCTATTCAGAGTCAAAATCTAAACAAGGCAAAACTTCTGGGTGTCAACCATGCATCCTGATTGCCGTATTTCCACACACCTACTACCTCTCTAGCCCTTGGTCTGGGGTCTGCACACCCTAGAAAACCTTCCTTGAGTACTCCTCTGCCAGGTCTTAGGAGTATCTTGTAAATATAATATCTGTGCCCTCTTCATGGCTACTGAGTGCCGTGGATAAATTAACAAAAAAAAAAAAAAATGATTCAGTGAGTCAGGGACTATTCTAGAAAATGCCAGCCTGCTATGAAGGGACACCTGACCCTGCTGTGGGGTCAGAGAAGGTGACGGGGCACAAACTGAGACCTAAAGAAGGGTAGGAATAAGGAGTGGTGTGCAGGGAGGGTCTCCCACTGAGGTCACAGGCACAGCAAGCCTGTAGGGTGGAGCTCCTGCCCCAAGTCCCCTGGTGCCTCCCCCTGGTGCTCCCCTAGTGAGCTGGCCAGCCACAGACCTCAGGCTGGACTCATGCTGGTCTCACCCTCCCACGGGGAGCTGCTGGGAATAGCCGTGCTGGGTCCGCTGCGGGAAAGCCCGAGTGTGCACATCCTGGAAAGGGCTGGCACTGGCTGCTCTCCCAGCCGGCTGGCCCCCCTGCTCACACTCGCCCAGCCTGGAGTCACCTTCCTTATCTTCAAGGTGCCATGGCTGAAGGAGGTGCCCTCTACCCTGGGCAGACCAGCCAGCTCCAGGGAAGAAATCCCTGGGGACCCGGGGCTTCCCCAGGCTTTTCAACCAGCACCAAGTCCTTCCTGCCCCGGGGCAGTGGCAGTGACCCGCGGCTCTCCCAGGGAGCACCCCCTGCAGGGGCACAGTTTCTTCACATCCCAGGACTGTGTGTGGAGACTGGACGAGGAAGACTTCCTAGGTCACCACACACAGATCACAGCTGGCAGGGAGCTCAAGACCCAGCTGCAAGACCATCATCTGGACATTGGATATCTGCTGCTTCTGAGGCTGGAAACCCAGATCTGCAAAGGGACAAGGACCACAGCCCTGGCTCCATCACTCCTGGAAGGCGGCTTCAGCTCCTCCATCACCAGGTTGATTGGACCCTGCTCTGTCCCCATATGCCATCACTGTCTGCCCCATCAGCCCCCCATGAGCATGCACAGGCACATATGAACACACACCCGCCCAGAAGCACACACGCACACTAAAGCACATGCACATACAAGCACGAACCTCACACATGCAAGCACACACACGAGCACACACACACATGCACTCACATGAGCACACTCATTCACAAGCACACACGCAAGCTCATGTGCTCACACACTTGTCACAGATTCAGTCACACACATTCACAGATACCAGTCACACACAAACACACACACAGGAGTAGGAACCCAAGGGGTTGAAGGTCAGGCTGCCACTGCACACAGCAAAGATGGCCCCCTGCAGCTTCTGTGGTCAGCACTGACTCATCGGGCTGCTCAGGATGGCCCTCCATGGTCTCCCCTCCTCCAGGGCAGGAGGTGGCTGGCTGTGCCCTAGTCTGGCTCCTGTCTGGGTGAAGAACCTGAGAGAGAAGCCGGGGCGGGCTGGGGGTTGTGTGTGGTATGTCTTGTGGGGGCTTGGTGTGTGTGTGGGGGGTGTGTGGAGAGGTGGGGGGGGGGGGTACACAAAATCAACATCATTCAGAGCAAGTGCCCAAGAAACTCTAGAAGGAGAACTCTTCCTAAGCCCTCTTTTCCAGGTTTTCCCAGTTTTTCAAATTTTCTTACTGTCAATTTCCCAGCTTGGCCCTAACTCAAAGGTGAGTTTCTTTTCTGGAAATAGTAATTCTCTAATCGATACACTTCTGAGCAACATCAGCAAATGCAATTTAAGGCAGATTAAAGTTCAGATTTTCCCATCAGCCTGAAGGAACACCCGGGAATGTGGAATTCCAAACAGACCACACCCCGGAAGCAGCTCTTTGCCTTTGCTGGGGAGGAGTTTCCAGGCTGGGCCTGTTGAAGAAGGCATCGGACACTGCTTCCTGCAGGCCTTCCTGCAGGCTGATCAGGGCCAGTCCGGAGCTTTCCTCCTCCACGGCAAGGTCGGCTGTCTCACCAGACGCATCTCGGCAGACCCCATGCCACATACCTCTGCAAAGGACACTCAAAAGTGCAGAGGCCACATTCACTGTGCTGGTCGCCAGGGAGCACCAGGCAGGTCACTGACATTGGGCAGCAGAGTGGGGCCAGGTGGACAGCAGAGCTGCCCGCACTGGCTTCTCTCTCATTCCACACCAGCTCCCTGCGGGCAGAGTGAGGGAGAGGGCAGGTGGACACCAGGGAGGGTCCCTCTTCAGAAGTAGCAGCCAGCCTCGAAAGGCAAAGCTGGCTGTTTCCAGGCAAAGTGTTCTGGAAGGAGTGGGGGAGGGGAGGAGGAAGAATGGAGGGAAGAGGAGGAAGAGGGCCAGTGGTGGCTGCACTAAGCAGTCCAGCAGGTAGTCCCAGGCCTCCTCCCAGTTTGTGCCCAGAATGCCACTGTCTGCTCCTGGAGCCAGAGATGCAAGCACCACATTCATGGGGGCCTTGGACCCTGGATTCTGGAGGGGTCGACCCAGCAGGAGCCTACCATGGAGGGAAGCAGGGAGCAGAGCAGAGGGTACCTACTGCATCTGCTCCCTTGGATGGTCCCACCACTGACTGGCCACCTTCTCATCTGCTGACTGAGCTCAGTGTGTTGGGTCAGGCTGCTGGTAACAAAATATAGGTGACCCTCCACAGCAGGGTCCAAAGTGTGCCTTTTGACCCCGATGAGGCAAGAGAAATCTGCATTTCAGACTTTGAACTTGGGTCTTTTCCTGAGCTAGTGCTATGCAGTCCAATCCGTGCTCTGGATGCCGGGACAGCTCACAGTGCACTGTGTAGCTGAGCCAGGTTGCTCAGTTGATTAGGCATATTAAGTGCATTTTTAAGTCAGGATATTTACAACTTATTTATTGAAACATGACCTATCATAAGCCTGGGAGCATCTGCATCACAGATTGGGATGTTTATAAAGAATAGACACTGATTCCTCATGTTCTGAAGGCCAGAAAGTCCAAAACCAAGGTGCCAGCAGACTTGGTGTCTGGTAAGGGTGTGTTCCTTACCGGTGGTGACCTCTGGCTGACCTCATGTGGTCGAGGGACTAGCTAGCTCTCCACAGTCTCCAATCCAGAGCTCCTCCCTCAGGACCTGCTCACCTCCCAAGGGCCCCCCTTTGGGGTAAGACATTGACTGGAGAATTGGGGGATGTAAACGTTCAGTCATGGCAGAGATTGACAGCACGCTACAGCACCAGCTGAGAGCCATAGCCAAGTAGGAATGACGCATGGCATTTTTGGTTGAAAGGTGACCCCAGCAAGCCATTGAGATGATAATGATTATGTTAAGATGCGCATTCAATTGGAGATTTTGTGCCCAGCCAGACTGCGGCAGAGCACCCTGTCCCCACATCTGTCTCATGCCTCTGCCAACAGCCCTCAGCAGACTGTCCTCAAATGCCAACCTGAGTACACCCTCTCTGTCTTGCCGGGGCCCTCCCAACGTAGCCGAGTTGGGCAGATACATCCTCTCGCTTTCCCCACCTTTATGTCTCCATTCTGCCCAGGCCTCGGAGAAAGCCTGCTTACTAAAGCGATCCTAGGAGCACATATACAGAGCCCCCCTTTTCCTTTGGGGGGATGTTCCAAGACCCTCAGTGGATGCTATGACCACTGGCAGTGTCAAACCCAGCCTAGACTGTGTTTTTTTTTTCCAAAAGTGTACATCTACACCTATAAGAAAGTTTTATTTATAAATTAGGCATAGAAAGATCAACAACAACTTCCTATAGATCTATGCCACCTCGGCAAGCCGTTTTTTTTCTTGTTGTTAAGTAGAAGGAAGCACTTTACAGCTCCTCCTGGGGATCTTTGAAGCCCCTGCATCACTACCACCATCAATCCCAGGATGCCTGGGGTCATTAAGGGAAATGAGGGTAACGTGGTCAGGAGCATTGTGCTACCGTGGCTGACCTGACCATGAAACAGGAGCTAGGTGACTGGTGGGCAGGCAGTGTATACAATGTGTTTACGCAGGACACAGATGATTCACATTGTGGTGGGACAGAGGAGACAGTGAAGGCCTTCATCACCCCACTCAGAACAGGGTATATGGTTTAAAAACATGAATTCTCGATTCTGGAATTTTCCACATAGTATTTTTGGACCATGGTTGACTGTGGGTAAACAGTATAAAATGAAACTGTGGATGAGGGGCCCTTCCAAACTCTGATGTCACCATTGTTCACAGGATCCTCCTACATCCCTGGCTGTGGTGAAACCGGGTCCCCCACAAGGCGATTGCTGCACTTGTTACACCCTCCAGGGTGCGGTCTCGTCCCCCAGAGCGCCAGGGAGTGTGGGTGCCGGGTCTCCGTGGCAACTACCCAACCACTGCTCTCCCAGCCCCACCAGCCCCCAGCCGCACACCTGAGGCCCAAGTCTTACATCCCTTCCCAAAAGCTGACCTCAGCCATCCCCCTAATCCCATGGTGTCATTGCCACACTTCAGTCTGTCTTTGACAAAGTCTAGTTTCCCTTCTTATCTCATAGGAAACTTGATCAGGCTGCTGAGTCCTCATGACCTCAGCCATCACCAGGCTCTGCGGCTCCCAACAGGCGGCCTTGAAATGACCACTGTGCAGCGCCTCAGGGGCCAGCTCCCACACTGTGTGGAGGGTCAAGCCAGGAAGGCACTTCACCAGAGGACTCCAGGGCCACCAGGGGCGTGCTCAATAACAGAAAACGCCCCGTGCATTAGAGTGGGGGGAAGGGATTGATTGGTCGTTTGGGCAATGGTGTGGTGCCCACTCTAGGGGGCCGTTACGAATCTCTCTGAGGAATGATGCTGCATTCAAGACTATCTAAACGTGAGGTGAAAGAGCAGGAGCTCTGGCTTCAGTGCGGTGGCAAGAGCCTACGATGATTCATTGTAACTTTACTAATGAAAGAGTGCTTTGCCTTAGCAAAGCGATTTTTTTCCTCCCCTGGCACAAAAAAAAAAAAAAAAGTGCAGGAAGGCAGGGCTGTCCTGGGTAAATAGGGACGAGGAGGAGGTCTCCAGAGCTGGCCTCAGCAC
This sequence comes from Marmota marmota marmota, assembly GCF_001458135.2. Lineage (NCBI taxonomy): Eukaryota > Metazoa > Chordata > Mammalia > Rodentia > Sciuridae > Marmota > Marmota marmota. The sequence continues at coordinate 49,397,935 of NW_026000005.1, forward strand.
CTAGCCGTCGGGGTAGGTCACCAAGCACAGATCGCGGCTGGCAGGGAGCTCAAGACCCCGCTGTACGTGCGTTACACTGCTCAAGCCAGAGGGCTCCGAGGGACCAGAGGGCAACCATGTCAGGGACTAGAAGGAAATTCTCCTTCAAAGAATAGCCTGACACTTACAAGAAACAGCCCCCTGGGAGACATCCTGCCTGGGAGACACCCTGCAGCCATCTATCTCCCTGAGACATCCTGCGGCCACCTATCTTCCTGAAACCTATCTTCCTGAAACATCCTGCGGTTATCTCACCTTATGCAGACATCCAGCAACTGCCGATAAGAGAGCTTCCCCATCCCCAGCATATAAATACCCCTGTGTGAACAATAAGAGTTTGCAGCTTGATCAGAACTCCTGTCTTGCTGTCATCCTTCTGTGTCTCTTGTCCCTTCATTCCTCCCCATCTAGGTTCGCTGCCCACGTTGATGTGTCCTGCTGGACGGGACATTTGGCGCCCAACGTTGTGTGCCCGAGCCTTTGACTGAGGGGGAACGCCGTCCTCCGGGAAGACTTGGCCAAGCGGGAGCGCGCGATCGCCTCGGCAGACACGACCGAGAGACAGATCCAGGAGGAGAGAGAGGACGACGCAAGGTGAGTGACCCACCATGGGACAAGCAGTTTCGTCACATGAGTTGTTTTTGTCAGGCCTCAAGGAGGCCCTCAAGACACGGGGGGCACGTGTTAAGAAAAAGGACTTAAAATTATTCTTTTCATACATAGGAGAATTGTGTCCATGGTTTCCCCTTGAAGGGACCATTGATGGTAAAAGATGGCTTAGAGTAGGAGACTGATTATTATGAAGATTATTATTATTATTATTATTATTATTATTATTATTATGATTATTATGAATGCTTTGGCCCAGAAAAGGTGCCTGTTCCCACCTTTTCTTACTGGAACTTAATTAATGAAATTCTTAAAAGTTCACCCTTTGACAATGGTACCTTAAAACTTGTCAGGATTGGGGAAGAGGCTATGCAAAAGACCTCTCATCCCCCCTCAGCATGCCCTTTAGTTAGTATAGACACAGATTCTTCTCAGTCTCCCCAGGACCCTGGGAACCTTCTTGGTCCCCCTCAAAATCCCACCCTAATGAATAAGGCTCCAATGGTTATCAACCGCCTTTATCCAGTTTTAAATCCCAGAGACACATTGACCCCTGGGGAGGAGGCTACCTTGGAGAAGGAAGCAGCTCGCTACCATTCAGAAGACCCGCCACCTCTCAGGACCCTGCCACAGCCTATAGGACTTACACATCCACCTCCCTCCTATATCCCTCCTGCCTTTTGTGCTCCGGCCCTTCAGGGGCCAACTGCCCCCTCAGATATTTTTTCTCCACTTCCCCTGCCTAACCTGGCTCCCTTGCGAGAGTCTCTCCAACATAGACGGGAACAGATCCAACTTTTAAAAGAATTAAGATCCCTTGACTCTGAGCTTCGCTCATTAGCCTTAGGCACGGAGTCAACCCGAGCTGGCCCAAGGCAGTCTAATACAAAGGCTAAGCCGAGCCTTTGGCCTGTTCTCACCTTCCCAGTCACCTGCAGTCAGACAGATAAGCCCGCCCAGGCTGAAGACTCAGAGGAGGATCAAGAGGAGGAAGCGGGGGAATGGCAAGAGGAAGATCAGGACTCAGAGGATGAGGAGTTCACCCCTAGGCAGGAAGGAACCCAGAGTGTCTACAAAAAATTAAGCCTGCGTTTTCTTGAAAAACTTAAAAAGGCTTGTGCTCACTATGGCCCCACTGCGCCTTACACATTGGCTTTATTAGAAAGCCACAGCGCACAATGGCTTACTCCTAATGATTGGAAATTTTTAGCCCGAGCTACCCTCAGTGCCGGAGACTTCCTGTTATGGAATGCAGATTTCAAAGAGCACTGTTGGGAAACTGCTCAAAAAAATTTAACTAAGGCCTCCTCTAAATCCTGGACTTATGTTAAGCTAGTGGGCAATGCGCCTTTTGACACTAACCCTAAACAGGCGCGTTTCCCTGCTGGACTTTTGGCGCAGATTCAGACGGCTGGCTTACATGCTTGGAGATGCCTCCCTCAAAAGGGCTCGGCTACCACTTCCCTGGCAAAAATTCGACAAGGGCCTGACGAGCCTTATAGCGACTTTGTTGCCCAGCTCAACCTAGCCACGGAATACCTGCTTGGACCAAGCGAAAGCGAAAGCACCTTTGTAAAACATCTTGCCTTTGAAAACGCCAACCCGGCATGTCAGGATGTTCTTCGACCACATAAGGATAAAGGGGAACTTTCTGACTTTATTAGACTCTGTGCCGGGGTGGGTGCAGCCCATGCCATGGGTCTCACCATAGGTGCCGCCTTTACCAAGGCCTTTCGCAATCCTGGCTCATGTACTTGCTTTACTTGTAAACAACCTGGCCATTTTGCACTCGAGTGTCCGACAGGCAAACAAAGCCTAGGGATAGCGTCTCCTCAAACTGGGGCTAAAACGCCCCCAGCCACCCTTTGCCCTAGATGTGGAAAAGGTCGTCACTGGGCCAATGAGTGTAGATCTAAGACAAATGCCCTTGGACAGCCTATTTCTTCCCGCTTCTCGGGAAACTCCTTTCGGGGCCAGCCCCTGGCCCTGACCTCCCCCAGGACAAACCCAGGGGCAATAAGGTTTGTTCCCTCCCAAACTCCCTCCTTGCTTAATAATTCCAACCCCACCCTTGCTAGTGATTGCTGGCTCTGCATGACAACAGGGGCAATCATGCCTATGGCAGTTCCTATTAATTCTATCATAGACAATGATAATACATGCCAACCTGGATTTCCTTTTAAAGTACAGCCTATAGGCACTTTTACATCATGTCTTTTAGGCGCGATGCAGAATAATACCTATGATATTGATGTTGGAGTTACTTCCTTTGGAAATTGCTCAACAGTACAAAATTATTCCTCACCCACCCCATCTCTTTGTCCCCCCAATGGCACAGTTTTTATGTGTGGAGGAAACTCGGCCTTTCCCAGGCTTCCAGCGAATTGGACCGGTGGTATTTGCTTGGCCTTAGAGGAACAATGCTGATTTTATGCCAATAAATCAGGCATAGTACACACTAAAATTAAGCAGCTTCAAGAAGATCTAGAAAAGAGACGAAGGGAACTATTTGAAAATCCCCTCTGGACTGGGCTTAATGGATTTCTACCCTACCTTCTTCCCCTATTAGGCCCTTTGTTGGGTTTACTTTTAATGGTGTCCATAGGACCCTGCATTATAAACAGGCTGGTAAAATTTATTAAAGAACAGATTAATATTTTGGCCTCTAAGCCCATACAGGTCCACTATCATCATCTGGAGATGGAAGACCGCGCTGCCAACATTTAAAAGGATGTTCTACCCTTCTTTCAGGCTTATTTCTTAAGTTTACATCCCCACAGATCTCTCTTTCTTATATAAAAGTATAAGCTAACAGCTCTGACCAACCATCTTCTGCCCTTGCCATAAGGGTTCGCTCCTCCATGGGCCCCTCCGCTTGGGGGAGGACTCACCCATGGAGTGAGGACGTTAGGCCATAATGACAGAGGGTGCAGGAAGGACTGCAGGAGGATGGATCCCTGGATCCCAAAACCCAAGACCTCTGAGTGACACGCTCTGGTGCATGGCGGTTGGCATGCTCCCCCCTCAAAGCCGTCTCCTCCAAAAACATGCCAAGGCCACCACGAAATCTCCTAGTGAAGACTCTCGCTCAGATCAGGAGATATTCTAAGGCCTTCTAGAGGAACAGAGCCTCTATCACCCCCTAAAAACATGGCCGGTAAGGTATGGTCAGATATTTTATATAAGAAAGGGGGAGATGTCAGGGACTAGAAGGAAATTCTCCTTCAAAGAATAGCCTGACACTTACAAGAAACAGCCCCCTGGGAGACATCCTGCCTGGGAGACACCCTGCAGCCATCTATCTCCCTGAGACATCCTGCGGCCACCTATCTTCCTGAAACCTATCTTCCTGAAACATCCTGCGGTTATCTCACTTGTGCAGACATCCAGCAACTGCCAATAAGAGAGCTTCCCCATCCCCAGCCCATAAATACCCCTGTGTGAACAATAAGAGTTTGCAGCTTGATCAGAACTCCTGTCTTGCTGTCATCCTTCTGTGTCTCTTGTCCCTTCATCCCTCCCCACCTAGGTTCGCTGCCCATGTTGATGTGTCCTGCCGGACGGGACACAACCAGCCTCTCTGAGCCCCTCTGCTCAATTCAGACAGCCCACAGGGCTCAAAATGTCAAGGGCATGTGAATGACTGTTATCTAGGAAAAGCCCAGGAACCAGGGTGTCCACCTACAGGGAGAAACTTCTATCTGCTTCTCTGCTCAGACTAGAACTGGGTGGGAAGGGCTTCTTGTGTCTTTTAGGTTTTGGATGAAAATAAAAGATGATAATACTTACCATTTATTGGCTACTTACTTTAGACCAAATCCTGTGCTGATGTCTTTGCATGCTTCAGCTCACAAAAACTCCATGAGAGTTGTTATTTTAAAGGAGCTGAGGCTCAGAGAGATTTAGTAACTCTAGCAAGATCACACAGCTGGTACCTTTATCCAAGTCTGATTAACTGCAAAGCTCACATTCATAACTGCAGCCCTGAGCCCTCGAAGGGCTCAAGGATGTCAAGGGAGCCCCACATCAATTTTTCAACACCTGTTCATGCAACAAATATCTCCAAGGCCTCCACCATATGAGGCACTATCCATAAAACAGTATGAATTGGGAAGCAGCCTTGGGGCAAAGAGGCATGAGCATAAACCCCGGCATGAAGGCTGCAGAGGCATGTGTGTGGCTTAAGAGTCCCAGTTTATGAAGAGGCAGCAGAGACCTCTGCAGCTGGTGACAAGAAACAGAAACAGGGAGACGGATGGAGACATCCAGAGTCAGGGGTCAGGGCTCAGGCGGACAGAGATGCAGCCATGGCGTGGGAGGCTCCTCCCGGGCAGAAGTCAGCCTGCGTGGGCCGTGGACGCTAAGAGGTCTGGGAACGAGCAAGCCCTCCCAGTCCCTCCCTGGCTAAGAAATGCGAGTCTTGTTTTACTGGCAAGAACACGAGAGCAAGGGAAAGGACAGGGCTGAGCTGTGGTTCAGGGAACGAGCAGAGCCTTGGTGTGTGAGGTCCAGAGGGAGGCAGAGCCGGGCAGGCAGTGGAAAGGTCGCAGCTGCCCAGGAGAGGGGTGCGGAGGGGCCTCACCCCAGCCATAGCACAGCCACAGCACAGGAGGGAGACACGGGGAGAGCTCTGGCCGTGGGAAAGGAGGGCAAGGACAAGGCACGGGTGGGAGCCTGAGCCCTCTGGGGAAGAGTGCCTCAGAGCTGACCTTGGACGTCTGAGATGGGGGACGACAGGGAGTGGGGGTCGTAGAAAGAGGAGGGAGGACGGCCATCCCATCTCAACCAGGGCCTGATGGCAGTGGTGCAAAAACCAGAAAGGTAACTGGGAGGTCCACGGATGGGGACAGAGGGAGGGGACAGCGCATGGGGCAACAGGAAGGCTCCATGAGAAGGTGCAGGGACAAGCACTGAGCCTGTCACAGGGGCCAGGACAGGAACTGGGAGCCAGGTCCAGTCCTGTGGAGGGGGGAGAAGCTGGGAGCCCAGCATGGGCTGTGGCTTCCTGCACCAGCCAGGTCCTGGTGTCCTTGAGTGTAGGAACCGTGCTTGGTGTCCCCAGTGCCCTGCACCCGCCATCCACCCAATCGAGAAGCCCAGCCATTGGCCTCTCTTCTCCCCGCGGCTCAGCATCACAGAAGAAATCCTCAGCACGGCTGGTCGGGAGAAGCCGCACGGGCCTGTGCAGCCAGCAGGTCCCCTGGGAGTGGCGAGGCCGGGCGAGGGGGATGCTCCCCTGTTCCCATGCCAGCACGGGGAGGGGTCTCGCAGGAGGAGTTCCCAGGCCATCCCCTTCTACCCACACTGTTCCCAGGAGTCCCCCCCGAATCCTGAGAGTCTGAGTGAGGGGGATGAGGGCCCGGCAGCCTCAGCCTGCTCCCTACAGCTGCAGGAGACCAGGAAGGGAGCAGAGACAGGGGGCTGCTGGGGGTGCTGCTGGGGAGCTCCAAGTTCTCCTGCCTGGGAGGGCAGGACCCCAACACCCAGCCGCCTCCGTGTCCTACAGCTATGTCCCGCTTTAGAAAAAAACGATTGTCTGTTTCAACAACCGAGAAGAAATGCAATCAGTGTGAACGCTCCCCCACCAGTGACTGAAAATGAGAGCAGTGACCTCGGCAGCTACCGAGGCCGCCCCTCTCAGCCACTAATCCCCAGCAAGTACCAACAGAGAGAAGGAGGCTATGAACACACTCAAAGACTGGCCTGTTCCAAAGGGAAGGTCAAGTCCACCCAATGCAAGCCCAGTAGATAAGCACATTTTTAAAAACCTCTTTTATTCTCAATATGATCCAAAGGGATTTTACGTCCTTAAAATCAAAGCAGACTACTTTAAAGAAAAAAAAAAGGGGGGGGAGCTACCTCATATCAAACATAGGCCCCACGACAAATAACCAGGGGCTGCGTGCGCTTCAGAGCAGCAGCCGAGGATCACGACGGACTGCGGAAAGGAACCTGAAAGAACAGCTGAGAAACGCTTCCAGAAGCCGACAGAAAAAGGAGGTGGGGGTCTAGAGGGAGAGATGCCGGTTCCTCGTGCAGGCCCACGCGGGTGGCACCCTCACCAGGAGTACCTGCTGGCCCCAGGCTTGCTGGGTGCTGCGGCACCCGTGGGCAGCGAGGCCAGGATCCCTGCCTCCAGGGCCCCACAGTCCAGGTGGAGCCACCGTATGGGATAAGAGGCTGCTGCCGAGCGAAGGCAGGTAAGGGGATCGGGAGTCCCCGGTGGAGGAAGGCGGGGGAGGCCATGAACAGGAAGACCAGAGTGGGTCACAGTCAGCTGTCCATCACCATAATCAAATGCCGGAGGCAAGTAACTTATAAAGAGAAGAGGTCGATTCAGCTCACAGTTCCGGAGGTTCCACCCAGGACCAGGCAGCTGCATCACTCTGGGCCTCTGGGGAAAGCACTGGATGACAATGGCAGGGAACTCATGGCAGAGCAAGCCACCACCTTAAGACCAGGGAGCAAAGGAAGAGGAAGGGGTCAGGGTCCCACAGTCTTCTCTGAGTCCACATTCCCAGTGACCTAAGGGCCTCCCACCAGGCCCCTCTACTAAAGGTTCCACTACCTCCCGGTTGCACCACCTGGGGACCAAGCCTTCAACACAGGGACCTGGGGAGACATTCAACTCCAAATTGTAGCGGGGCCCAGCTGAGAAGATGCTATTTGCACGAAGGCTGGGGTAGCATGGGGGCTTCTGGGCAAGAGCATTCCAGGCAGAGAGGCCTGCGGAAGCAAGGATCCAGAGCAGGAGCACCCGGCACCATCCAGGAATGTCAAGGCACCCGAGGGGCTGGAAACGCAGAGAGCAGCAGCTGACCAGGCCCGGAGACACGGGAGCTGGGGAGGTTGGCAGCCTAGTGCTGGGCCTTGGGGTGACACGGGAAGCACTGCGGCAAGTGTTGGAGCAGGGGAGTGACCTGATCATGTTTGATTTTGAAAGATCCCTCTATCTAGCGCATGGAGAAAGACTGAGGGAGGGGAGGAGACGGTGCAGGGATGGGGGGAGGGAGGCCCGTCGAGGGACAGAGGAGAAGGAGCAGGAAATGGGCCCGCAGCTCAGGAGTGAGGAGATGTGGTCAGTTTCTGGGTCTAATCTGAAGCCAGTTCCCTGCCCATAGGATTTCCTGACCGCTTTGAAGGGGAGAGGGGGCAGAAAGAGAAGTTTTTGGCAGAAGCTACCGGAAGCGTTAAGTCGCCGTCGACTGAGTGGGCGAGTGCTGGTGGAGAAGGCCTGGGAAAGCAGCGGAGGTCAGTGAGACAGGGAGGTCCACAGTTCTGCTGGACATCCCAGGGGGAGGTCAAGCTGGAATCAGGGAGAGGTCGAGGCTGGAGATAAATCTGGGCCTCTGAGCCACCTGGCCTGAGTCAAGCACTGTGTTAGATGACAACGTTCTCTTTGGTCACAACACAGCACACACAAGTCACAGCAATGTTGTGCTTTTGGATTTGGATTTGCAGTTTCCTTTGACCTGGGCACGTACAAAGACCAATTGTGTACTGTGCAGAATGTTTTCAGTGCTCAAGCATCCCCTCACTGCCAGAGTGGCGGCTGTGATCCACCCACCGAAACTTGCATCCTCAATCCACATGCAGAGCAGTGGAACCACCAGGAAAAGCGCTCAATCAGACTCAGTGATTCCCTGGCAGCAAAGCAAACCGTTTATTGATGCTGCAGAAGAAAACCCTCAGAAGAAATGCATGTGCTGGTTAGGGCGAAGAAGAGTATCAAAAATATCCGAAGTGGGAAAGAAGGCAGTAAGGCGGAACATTCCTGTCAAGTTGTCCAAAAGACACACTACCCACCAGGTGGGGTTTTGCCCTCAACATTGGAATTTCTCCAGTCCCTTCTGCTAATCAATGCAAACGGTGCTGTGGTGAGGTCAGGTGGACGCCATCACTCTCAGGTAACGAGGTGTTCCAGGTGGAAGTTCACGAGGGCTGCACAGGCTCAGTGGAGGGCCCAACTTCTGAGCAGCCGCCGTGTGCCAGAAACAGTGTGGGTTGTCAAGGCTGAAGGCAAACCACGCTGACCCAGGCCAACCGCCCCAAGCTGGCTTCACTCCCACCTGTGAGCAGCCTCTCTGAGGAGTCGGTCCGACTGATAACCGTGGAGCTGTGTTATTGGCTACAGAAAATGGACTCAGACGCCACCCCACCACGGTAAGGTATAAAGACAGGGGGCTTATTTTGGCTCATGGTTCTTGTTCAAAGTCAACGAGGTACCTCTGGTGATGGCCTCCTTGATGGTGGAGTCCCCAGGTGGCACAGGGCACTGCATGGCAAGAGTCAGGGAGCCCCGGTGTGTGTGTGTGTGGCCTCCCTTCTTACACAGCCACCAGGATTCACATCATCACAGGGCTCACCCGCTACCTTATCTAAGGCTAATCCCTTCCCACAGCCCCTGCAGACAGCAGAGTCACAGGGTGCCCACCCTCAGAGTCCTCCCAGCACAGAGTAAACTACATACGGCACGGGCTTCAGAGGGGACAAGCCACATCCATGCCATTGTGGGAGGGAAGGAGAGTCACACCCCCTGACTCTGTCTGGGTCCTCCCAGCCAATCCTGAAAAACTAGAGCCAGTGCAGCAGCCCCATTGACCTTGAAGCCTGCCTCCTCCAGGGGAGGTGAGGAGATTCTCCAAGAGCAACACAGCCACTGCAGCCCAAAGTTCTCCACACGCAGCCCTCCGCCCACACGGACATTGTCTACAGAGGTCCAGAGACATGATGATCTCACCTGGGGGCCGTGGGTAGGGGCCAGGGTGCTGCTCAACAGCCTATCAGGGAAAGGACAGCCCGGAAACAAAGCCCAAATGCACATAGGGCCAGGGAGGGGGAGCCTTGGTCCAAAGAGATAAAACTGTGTAATGTGGGGTGATCAGGACAAATGCATACCGGCCCTGGGGAAGCACTCAAGTGTATGCTGATTTGCAAACACAGGGTGTACTGATTTACCATTTCAAACAATACTGTGGTTACTAAGGCTTGCCCCTGCGCTCCGGTTCCCTTCCACCCTGACGACACAGGACCCTGGGAAAGCAGGGCACACTGCAGGCGGTTGAGTTCCCCTCCAGCCTCATCCACCTCGGTCTCATCATACACTGGGACCCAGAGTGACTCTGATCCCAGAGCCCAGATGCTGCCCAGGACGGGCACCTGGAGGGTGTCCAAGAGCAAAAGGGACAGAAGCTGGCCAGCAACACTCTAAAGGGTTAGGCAAGCCGGGCTCCCGTCTCACCCAGAGCAGTGGATGGAGAAATGGCCACGCCTGGCTTTCCCAGCTCTGAAGTCCATGGAAGGCTGTGTTCCAAGCAATGTGGGGTCCAAGGCGGGTTTGCACGTGTTCAAGAGCAGCTCTGTGTGAAGACCACGCAGAACACGTGGTGAGATACAAGGAGGGTCCCTCGGCTCACCTCCTGCCGCAGGTGCCCTGGTCTGCGTACACGCTGAGGATCGGGCCACAGCCTGGCGGTGCGAGGATCTCCAGGTCTGTGGGTTGTGTGTGTTGGGTTTTGTCTTTGGGTTTTGGAAGCCACAGAAACAACCCAAACACAGGCGTAAAGGAAAGCCTTTCCTCGGGCGCTGTTGGCCCCCGCGCCCTGTCTCGGACAGCACTGACTTAGTGAGCTTATGGTCCACAGCCTTGGTGTCACCAAAGGTAGGCTCTCTCTCACAGAGAAGCTGTAGGGAGGTCCCACAAGGAGTCCCCTTAGCCCATTCAGGTGTGTGTGACACCAGCCAGGTTGGGAAAGAGTCACCCCATTGAGATAGTGCTGTCCACTACCAGAAGCTGTGCCTATGAGCCCCGCCCCGAGTGACAGACCCCTCTGCGTCACCCCCGACCAGGAAGGTCTGCTGCGGGCCGAGGAAACCAGCTGGACATCCAGAGGGAGGAATGTGCAGAGGCATCACCCGGGTGCTTAAGACCAACGGCTGGTAAGGAACGCACAAGACTAACCTACTACTGTGACATTGTGAAGGGCCGCGCGTGTGCAGGCGAGGGACAGGCAGGGACACTCGCCATCTCCTCCTTGGCACAGGGCGGTGGGGATGGAGGACAAAGGGCTGCCATGGTGCCAGAGTGCAGAGCCCAGATCAGACACCTCGCAGAACTTCTCCCTCCGACACACCGCCAGAGCCCCCGTGGGGTGGGAGCTGTCATCGAAGGATGACCCTGAGGCTCAGAGAGACTCAAAATGAAAACAGGACCACGGCTGGGAAGGAGGCCGAGCCAGGGCTGCCCTGTGAGACCAAAGCTTTCCAAAGCCCATCCCGCGTTTCTTTTTTTTTTTTATTATTGATTTTATTATTTTTTTAAATGCACAACAACAGTGGAATGCATTACAATCCTTATTACACATATAGAGCACAATTATTCATATCTCTGTATATAAAGTATGTTCACATTAATTTATGCCATTATACTTGTACTTTTTTTTGCATTACAATTCTTTTTCTTAATATTTTTTTAGTTGCAGATGAATACAGTATCTTTATTTTATTTATTCATGTTTTGTATGTGGTGCCGAGGATCGAACCCAGCGCCTCATGCATGCAAGGCAAGTGCTCGACCCCTGAGCCACAGCCCCGGCCCCGCATTTCAATCTTAATACACATACATACCACATTTTTTCATATCTCTGTTTGTGTATAAGGAATGTTGACACCCAATCCAAGTCTTCATACATGTACTTTGTATAATGATGTGTTTCTTGAGACCTTCCAAGGACAGTACCTGCGGGTTGGGAGGAGAGATGTGGTGTACCTACCTGTCTGTCTCCTGCTGGTAGTGGCTTCACCTTCCTGCATGCTCCAGGGCCCAGGGGTCAGGCGAGTGAGGGCCAGGGCTCATGCCCTCAGGCACAGCACAGAAGCAAGAAGAAAGACACCCAGGGCTTTGCCTGCCAGTGGGGGACCAGAGCAGACCAAGTGCCACAGGAGCCCCGCTGCAGCACAGCCCATGCCATTTCAGGGCACTGGTGTGGCGGCCACCATGAATCCAGGCCAGGCGGCTGTTCTAGGACCTCCACGTGGCACCTCACAGTCATGGCTTGGTCGTACATGTCAAAGAGCAGCACATGCAGTTCCACCAGCTTGTAGGCCTGCCGACTCTGGCCACGTATTAAGAGGAAGTGACACCAGGGTGCATCTGCCACCCCAGCCCCACTGGAACTGGCTCAGGTTTGGTGGCTGGGCCGGGGGTGTGCTTTCCCAGAGGAGCAGCAGGCAGCAGCCTTCTGTCCCCTGGGTTTGGCTGCTTATTAGCTTCCTAGGGCCCCGGTATCCAGTCACCACCAGGCAGGCAGCTGAAAACAGCAGGCGTCTATTCTTTCCAGGTTCCAGACACTTGAAACCCAAACTCCAGCTGCCTGCAGAGCACAGCCTCTCTGAACTCCCAGGAAGGGTCCTTCCTGCCTCCCCCTCACAGGGAGGCGTCCTGGTGTCCCTTGGCTGCAGCTGCAGAACTCCAGCACTGACCCTTAGTCTCATGGCCCCCCTGTGAGCACCACTCCCCTGTGTCCATGTGTCCAAATCTCCCCTCCTGACAAGGTCACCAGTCAGTGGACTTTGGACCAACCCTAACCCAGGATGACTTCACCCTAACTTGGTCACCTCTGCAAAGACTCGTTCCAAATAAGGTCACCCTCACAGGGACCAGGACACGGGCTTCCACCTACCATTTTGGAGGACACAGTTCCATTCACAACTATTTGTCTTGGAAATCAAGCCACAGCTCTGACTGGCTGTTCACGTCTCACCCCCAGAAAACCACTTTCTGTGTAACTATCTCAGCCCGAGCAGACCTTAGCTGAGGTGCTTAGAACCAGGTGTGCTTCTGAACTTTCCGAGTTCTGGAATATTCCAAAGACATATTGGTGAGATACCTTGGGGATGAAACCCATGTCTAAACACAAAATTAACTCATTTGTTTCATGGAATTTTCCACATGTGGAATTGTAACACAGAAAAGGTTCAGATCGCTGAGCTTTTTGGATTTCAGAGTTTCAAACGGGGAGTGCTCAACCGGCTGTGTCAACCACATCCCCAAGGCCAAAGAGCTCTGTTTGCCTGTGGGGCCTGGTGCCCGTCACTGAGGCAACCTGCAGCCTGTCCCCCCGACACTGTTCTCACCAGGGAGCCACTTCTGCAGGAGCCCTTCTGAGCCCACCCAGCCAAAGAGGACAGCCCCCCAACCTCTCAGAAATGCCAGTGGCCCCTCTCCTGTGCACTTCCTGTCCACTCAGTGTCAGAAGGCCCTCCTGCCACATGGGTGGGTTCTGGCACCGTGGTGGCAACAGGGGGCATGGGGTGACACAGGCAGCTAGGGCCTGGCCGGGAGAAGGGGCACTGTCAGGCCTGCAGCCCGAGGGACTAGGGTCAGCCATCACTGCAGGAGCTTGTCACCGCCTGTCTCCATCACAGGCCCGTGCTGGACACGCTGACCAGAAAGGGGGGCACAAGCGTAGGCATGGAGGGCTCCTGGGCTGAGTGGACAGTGTGTCCTAAGGCACTGGCTCCTCCCAACAGCCCTCTGGAGGGGGCCCTTTTATGGGTGAGGAAAGCACAGTGGGGTTAAGCAACTTGTCCAGGGTCACAGGTTCAGAAGGCAGCGGGGCCAGGTTTCAGCCCAGTTCCAGGGAAGGAGGGAGCGTGTGGGTTGGGCTCGTTTCTGCGGCGTGGACACACAGCCTGTTAGCACCCACCAGCAGAAGAGAGGAGGCAGGCCCCAAAGCACTACCAAGACTTAAGCTCAGACTATGCAGACAATTGGAGCAGCACAGTGCGCTGACACCCCGCTTTCCACCTGCTTTCCAAGAGCAGAGAGGACCCCAGGGCTTCCTTCTGCCTCCTCAGAAGCAGTGCCTCTTGCTCATGCAGCCTTCCCACATGTATGGGAGACTGGTCACTAGAGGTGGCCCTCAAAACGTAGAGGGCACTGGACTTGGGGGTCTATGCTGACAGCACTTGGGCGAGTGTCTGTTTCCTTGGACATAAAGGGATTAATAAGGTATGGTTGGAAGAGGCCCTCCCGTGGGGCATCGGGCCATGGGAAGGCAAGGTTCATTATGTGTTCGCTGGCTAGCCCACAGCGCCCAGGCAGGGCCCAAACATTGTTCAAGGTGGACATGTGAGACTGCTTTGGGGTAAGATGGACATTTAAATCAGTGGACTTGGAGTGAAGTGGATTATCCTTAATATGGGCAGATCTCATCCAACCTGTCAAGGCCTGAATAGAACAAAGACTCCACCGAGTGAGACCTTCCTCTCAGCAAAAAGGGATTTTGCAGGAGAGAACGTCTGGACTTGGGCAGCAGCAGCTCTCTGCTGGGTCTTCAGCCTCACCGCCCACCCTGCAGAACTAGCCAGCCTCCACAGTCATGTGCGCCAATTCCTTAAAGTAAATCTCTTTATATACACGCACGCGTGCTCACGCACACACACACTTGGTCCTGTTTCGTGTAGAACCCTGACTAATACGCATGGCTTCAGAGAACACAAACACAGGCGACCCTCCAGCACTGCAGGCTTAGCTTAGCTGGGCATGTCAATGTCATTACCAAGCTCACAAGAGACAGAGCCTCAGACCTCAAAGCATTTGGTTTTCTATTCAACTGCTTCATCCCCATTTGCTGTTCTTTGAAAATATCATGTTACCAGCCAGAAGCTTTAAAATAAATAAATAAATAGGCAGCGATCAAGACAAAAGCAGGCTGTCCCTGGGCTGGCCCTCGTGCATCTCCATCCAGGACTTGCAGTGGACACAGATGCTGAGCAGTTCACAAAAAAGAAAAGCCCACATTTCTTCCTTCTAAAACTTGAAGGACTTGCTCTTGAATTCTGCGCATCTGAAAGAGGGACTTAGAGACAGAGACCACCATCATCTATTGCTCCCTTCCACACCAGGATCCCATCCATTTACTGACAATGGCTTCCAGCCTTAGCCAGGTGTGCCCTCAGTTAACCCTTCTTCTCATTTAGTTTGCCCACAAATGCAAGAAAATAAAAACACCAACAAACAAAACAAAGCAACAAAGCTCTTTGAATCTTGGTAAAGACCAGCCTCTTCCCTGACTCTCCATCCCCACGACTACAGTCCTGCTTCATCGATCGCTGGGGCCCCAGAGCCCAGGAACACAGTTGCACAAAGCCTTTGCCCTGTGCTGCCACGGTGCACACGGCCAGCCCAGGCTTAGGCTGATTTCCCTGTCCAGCCCGGCTCTGCCTCTCAGTGCAGAGCTGTCCCCTGACGCAAGCTGAGCTGAAATGCCCAGCAAATGCTCCAGGTCCTTAGCTACCAAAACTTGCCTGACTCTTCTTTTTTTACCCTCTACTTCCTTCTGCTTCCTGAGAAACCTGTTTTATAAGATTCTGTGTAAAGAGATGTTTAGAGCTGATAGGATGGGACTGAAAGGAAGCTCGGGCTGCCCAAAGTTACCTTCTTTTTAAGCAGGCTCCAAAGGCATTCATCCTAGAGAGAGAGCCAATTTGCGTTGCAGGAGCATGACATTTGCATTCACTACATCCCCATGTGGATTTGCAAGATCCCAGGAGCATCTGCCATCTCGTCAGCAGTGAGGAAAGTGGATTCTCTCCATTCTCCCTCCTTTCAACCTAATTCTGCTCAGGTTTCATTGTTTTAACCAAGGTTTTTGGTTTTATTTTGTCTTGGTATTTGTTTAGTTGGGGCTGGTTTTGTTTAGATATGCAAGAGTATAATGATAAAAAACAAATACCAAAGAATATAAAAAGAAAATCTTGAGTTCCCAGCCCACCAAGCAGGTTCTGGTAGGTAAGTAGCTCCCCCTCATTTTCCTGGCCTTGGGTATGCCCACCTCTCCTAGAGATGAATCCTGGTGTTTATTAGGCTCCTCCAAGCCTTAGACTTCAGGACAGCAGTTCATTCCCTTCTGTGAATCTGACTACCCCAGAGCAACCCACTCCATCGAACTTAAATTTTCTAGCAGCCATGTTTTTAAAAAGTAAAAACAAGCATGTCAAGGTCATTTTACTAGTAAGTTTAGTTAACACAATATATTCAAAAAATAATTGTGTCAACATGTCAGCAGCATAAAAAACTGAATGCAGTATTGAACACACTTTGTTTCATACTAGGTTGCAAAATTGGGACATGTCTTACCAGCCACATTTGAACTGCTCAGGGGCCACAGTGACAAGCCGCTGCCACACAGGACAATGCAGGCCCAGAAGGCTTTTTAAAACAGGCTGGGTCCCACCCCAGAGTCTCCGGGCCCTGAGGATCTGAATACGTAAGAAGCTCCTAGGCAATGCAGATGTTGCTGGTCCCAGGAAATGCTCTGAAAACTGAAGGTTTGGGGAAAAGTCAAAAGGAACAAATGAGGACAACCAATTACCGTAACCCTCCCTTATCTAAAGATTTGCTTTCTGACATTTCAATTTCCCACAAGAAACTACAATCCAAAAATATTAAATGGAGCATTCCAGAAATAAACAAGTCATAAGTTTTAAATTGCACACAGTTCTGAGTAACATGATGAAATTTTATACTCTCTCACTCCTGTCTGCCTGGGTCATGAATCATCCCTTTGCCCAGAGTATCCACACTGTATACACTACCCACCTGTTTATCACTTGGTAACTATCTCAGTTATCAGATCAACTGCCTCTGCTTTGTAGTGCCTATGTTCAAGTAACCTTTGAATAGCATCCTAATGCCTTGCCATGATGCCTATATCTTTCACCTCACCTCCAGTGTATTGTATCAGTTCATTGACACAAGCAGAAGGGTGAGTTCAGTACAGTAAGCTATTTTGAGAGAGTGAGGTCACATTCATATAACTGTCATTTCATCATATTGTTCAATTATTCTGCTTTATCATTGCTATTGTTAACCTCTTATCATGCCTACTTTATAAATTAAGCTTCATCACCGGTACATTTGTACAGGGCAAGCATAGCCTATGCTAGGTTCAGTACTAGCCACCATTTCTGGCATACCCTGGGGTTCCAGTGTTTGTAAAATCAAGCACATTAAGCTATCGGTGTTTCTGGATGAGATGAGACGCCAGCTACTTGGCCATGAGTTCTGATCAGCAGGTGTGTGAGCAAATGCCTGCTCGTGGCACCGCAGCTGAGGACACAGGCAGCCCTACCGCATGCCCTTCAGGAGTTCTTGGCCAGCACACGGAGTGACCTCAGTTACTCTCCTCTACCCTAGCGGGAGAGTTCTTTATAGATTGAGACAGATATGTCCATGCATTTTACGTCAAGGACACACCAGCCTTTGAGAGCAAAGAGTCCCTGGTCACCAGAAGCAGAAAACCAGTGCCCTGCACCAGCTCCACTGCTGGGCACCTGCTCAAGAAACACACACTCGGTCAGCCACTGCCATGCTGTCTTGGACTAGGGGCCCAAGAAATGTTCCCCACGTGCCAATGGGCTTTCTGTCCCCCTCTCAGCTCTGGGTATCATGGCTGCCATGATCAGCTCCAAAGAAATCACGGGTAGGGAAAGAGGTCACCAGCAGTCGGATCTTCACGTCCTCTTTCTCTCTGCAGACACAGGGCTGCCAGGGCTATGCATAAGAAGGAATGCTGGAGAGTTGGGGGGGGGGGCAAATGCTCAAAGGCTTACCTTGGCCAGGGCCTTACCTGGCCTGCAGGCCCCAGGAGGCAGAGAGGTAAAGGGGGAAGATGTTTCCGGGTTGGCACAGAGTCAGTCGGCACAGCTGTGGCCCTGGGCCATTTCCTTAGCCCTCAGTGACTTTGTCTGCAAGGGGGAGTGACAGTGGAAGGACTAAGTGAAACATCCCAGCTGGGGCTCAGCACGCTGCTAAGACCCTGAATAGAGACCAGCAGCCCCACAGAGGCCCCTCGGCTCAGTACACACTGCACGTGTCCTCAGGTAAATATGGTGACCCCAGGCTCTCTGCACCCTGCTCAGAGAGGCCTGTCACCAGCCACAGTGTACCAGAGCAGACACAGAAGAAGGGATGGCTGTGGTAGGGACAGAGGTGGCACACTCCCAGGATCTCCCAGGTGAAGCCTCCAGGTGGGAGATGGGAATGGACGGCAAGTCCCCTTCCCCTTCTCTCTCCCTGGACCTCTCTCCAGGGGCAAGGCTGTGGGCCAAGCCCGGGACTCTGCAGAGTGAGCAGGGCATCTTCAGGGGAGAGGGAGGTAGAGAAAGGCGAAGGGGAAAGAGGCAGCGGGCTGAGCTGGGCTGGCCCCGGGCGTCAGATCCTGAGCACAGGGAGCATTTCTGCTGGGCTTTCCTCTGGCTTGTCCGATGGCCTTTACCAGCTAAGACAGGAAACCCATTTCTGAGCCAAACCTGCTATAAAACAAGAAGTACAACATATTTGGTAACTACGATCTCACTGCGGATTCAGCAGATGGAGGGGGTGTGCCGGAAACCACCAATAGCAGCATGGAGCCCCCATCACTGCCTCTAAAAGGGTCTGGCCACATCTGCATGGCCTCTGATAGGGTGTCACATGGGGTGGGGGCCTGGCCTGGCCAGGATTAGATAGAACTGCAGTGCCCAAGATGGCAGCCAGGAACCTCCAATGCCTAGTGAATTTGCAGGTAGCTCATCCCAGGTATGCACCCGAGTCCAAAATATACTGGATTTTGATGATTTGGCAGGAAGAAAACAATAGAAATACAATCATGCATTGCTTAACAACAGGACACACTCTGAGACACGTCAGTAGGTAAGTGTCTCATTGTGCAAACATCATAGTGAACTTAGGCAAACTGTGAAACATCACTGGGCGGTGTCACCTGATGGGATCGCTGTATCTGCACAGTCTGTCTTTGTCCAAAACATGGCCTGCGGCACATGGCCATCTTAATATTTCATACTGATTACATTTTGATATGAAAATACTTTGGATATAGTAATATTTTGTATGTATAACATATGCCTGGATATATTATATAAAATGATGACATATGATGTAACTTTCTATTATATATTATAATAAGTAATAAAATAATTATTAAAATTAATCCCAACTGTTTTTGTTTTTTACTGTGGCTACTGGGAAGTTGGTCACAGATGTGACTTGCACGTGTGACTCACAGCACACTGCTCTTGGACAGCGCTGGCTAGAGGGGCTCCAAGACCCACTCATTCCCTTTCTGACAGCATTTCCTCGAATACATTCCTAAGAAGGTGAGCTCCCCAGGGCGTCCCTCATCCCCATGGGGAATGTGGCCACTTAGGAGTGAAGATCCTGGTGCAGAGTCGGTGTGGCTCTGGGGAGGGGCACAGGGGACACCCAAGACAGAATTAGTATCTGTGCAGGATTGATGGGCACAGGTCAGAAGCGCAACCTTGTGTCACCAACTAGCTCGTCGTGGTATCTTCAGCAGAACCTGTTTTTCACGGGCTGCAAGATTCCTTTGTGACAAGTGAGCGCAGTGAGCATAAAATGCTCTGTGCCCATAGCATGCATCTCCGTGGTCACCTGGTCTGAAACGATGACTGTTCCCTAATTTGCCAAAGTTCTGTCTGCCTTTGGGGGCCATCCGCTGCTCTGGCACATGCACAGGGAGGGTCTGTGATACAAATGGTTTGTAAAGCTCTCATTGCTGTCAAATTGACAGTCCATGCAGGAGAGCTAGCCGCTGTTTACTTATCAAGGACCAGTTGTGGGGAGGGACTTTAAAGTGATTGACAAGATGACTGCCCTTGGTCACCATCTGTTTCCCCCGTCTTGATGGACGGCAGCCACCGTGGCCATTGCATCCCACAGAAATAGTGACATAAACAAGCCAGGGTCTCGGGAGAAGAGGTGGCTGAATTGACACCAAGGAGAAAAGTCCTGAGACCCTCTTCCTGGTCCTCTTCTCCCTGAGACATTGAGACGGTCTCTGGTCATGGGCCTGAAGCACGGCCTCCTGTGTGGTTTTGAGGCTGTGAAACAAACCTTTCTAGATGGCGTGGACGGAAACCAATCCAGGCCTTCTCTACTGTCCACTCCCCTGAAGATGCCAAGCTCTGCCTGGAGTCACTGGGGTGGCCTGAGACACAGAGTGTCTCCAAGAGCCCAGAGGGGGCCACTCAGCGACTGAGAAGAGATGGCCCACACAGACAAGAGCCCTGCAGGGACAAGTGTCCCTCCCAGCATGCGGTCATCCACCCCCTAGAACAAAAGTTACAGGGCTGTAATAAGGGTCCAACTGTAACTCCCTTTGCCCTTTTGGGATGCAAAAGATACGGCTCTTCATGAGCGTTGGTGGAAGCATCCAGAGAAACGGAAGAAAGCAACGAAGGGAGAAGGGGGGATGGGAGGGGGGTTCGAAGATGTCTGGGATGTACCCACTTTTCCTCAGCTGCCTCTACAGCAGGCAGTCTGACAAAGCCCGAGGCACCAACCCGCTTGAGAACAGCTTTCCCATCCCAGGTCCCTCCTGAGGCCTCCTTCCCACCTCCCCAGGCCCTCCATGAGGGGAGGGGCCTGGAGGGAGAAGCAGAGGCTGCAAGAAGCCCCCGCAGCCCCGGGACCCACGAAGGCAGTGTGGAGTGAAGAAGGCTGGAGCCCAACCCAGGGCCCAGCCCAAGCCGCATGGGGCTGGGGACAGTGCAGGCCCTTGCACCAGGGCCCAGCCCAAGCCGCATGGGGCTGGGGACAGTGCAGGCCCTTGCACCAGGGCACATGCCACTCGAGCCAGGGCTGCTACCTCCACCAGCTGTGCAGGGGCAGGAGCGTTGGCGGCCAAAACCAGGTTGGAGCAGGACAGAGATCCCCAGCTGCCCTCCCCCAGGAGTGTTAGAGCAGAACTGGCCACTCAGCAGGAGGAGCCCCAGGATCCTGAGCAGGTTCCCCAGGCACCGCTCTCCGTTCACATGAGGACCCCCAACTCTGGCTTCAAGGCAAGTAGGGCTGTAATTTTTTCATTCATTACGTTTCCTGGAAACCTTGAGCTCCCTTTTATTCCGGGGAGGTCTCCCCGCAGAAGAGTGGGACAGCATCCACTTTCTTCCCAAATGTCCTCTTCTCTCACTGTCCAGTAGCCCAGTGGGAGCAGGGAGCTCTTGGCTCAATGGTGGCAGCAGCATTTTCCTGTCCCTGAGCTGCAGTGATGGCCTTGGGATCAGGAAGTCGACCAAGCTGCACCGGCGAAGGCCAGGCCTGCGTGCCTCTGGCCACCACCTCTCTGCAATCTGCCTGGAACATCATTGGGTGGCCTGGCCCTCCAGCACAACACTGGGACGCCACACAAACACATCCCTTAGGGTTTTAAAACAAGGTGAAAAAGCAAATGAGTATTCGAATTTTTTTTTTTCACTGTGGATTGAAACCGGGGGCACTTAACCACTGGGCCATATGCCCAGCCCTTTTAAATATTTTATTTAGAATAGGTCTCACTGAGTGGCTTAGGGCCTCGCTAACTTGCTGAGGCTGGCTTTGAACTCCCAATTCTCCTGCTTCAGCCTCCTTCAAGCATGCATTTTTTAAAAAAGTAACTGGGCTCAACTGGAGTCTTATTAGAAAGTAATGGCTTGGGTGGGAACAGGGAAGGACTGGGGTGGGGGCACTGGAACGCAGCACAGTGCTCTCACAATTCCCAGCTTGCAGCAGACGCCATCGGAAGTCCACCCTGCCGTCCTGCAGAACAAGCCCTCAACAATTCTCATAGCTCCAACCACAGCCTGGGCCCATCTCCTTCAACTCTGCCCCCGCATGTTGAAGCACCCACTTGCTTCCCCAGTCAGGAGAGCTTCCCAAGAGCCCGGCCAGAAACAGAACAGAGACAAGGGCCATTCAGTGGCTGAGGGACATCAGCAAGTTAGGAATGGAGGGCTGGGACCTGGCTTGGCAAATCCAGTTCCCCTGGCCTGCGACCTGGGCCTCTGCCCTTTCTTACCTGGGAGTGGCCTCGCTGAGGTGGGGCACATACATCAAGTCATTAAGGGGCAGACTGTGCTAATGAGCTGGCCAGGTGCAGGTCAGCTCTGCTGGGCTTGCGGGGCTGTCATTTCAGCCCAGGGCTTTGTGTCTGGGTGGGTCACATCACTGTGGCAGGATGTGTGAGTTCCTCTTGTTTACGCCCAACAATGCCAACTCACCCCTTCCCAGGCCAGGTCTCCATGGGCACAGCCACCGTGGGTCACTAGGGAAATGGGCAGCAGGCAGGGGAGGGGAGAGCTGAGACCACAGAAACCAGACAAACACGCATGATGACCTATCAACCGCTTCCACCCCTGCTGCGACCTCACAGTCACCATGAAGCTCTTGAACAGAGCTCTTCACACACGACCCCATGTCCTCGCCCTCTGCTCCCTCTCACCCCATGGCAACAGGACTTCTCCCCACCTCTCCACCGAGTCCAACCTGGTCAAGGTCACCAAGACCTCCGTGTGGCCAAGCCCAACCTCAACTGACTCCTAAAGGCCTTCGTCCTACCCCAGTCTCTCCCTGGACTTCCGCACAACGTGCCCAACAGCCCACTCCCCGTGTCCCTTGGCACCAACCCTGCCCTCTCCAGAACGCAGCTCCTATTGAACCGCGCCCCTGCTCCTCCACCAGCACAGCCCCGTCTATAGGGGACAGACTCCTGCCCCACCTTCGTCAGGCCAGAGCCAAGGCCTCCTTCTCGCCTCCTCCCTTTTCTTTCCCTCCCTGCAGTCAGTCCATCTGCAGATGATGCCAGCACTGCCCCTGAGCAGATCCAGAATCCGACCACCTCTCACCCTGCACCAGCACACCCCTCCGAGGCCCCCGGCCTCTCCCAGTCACCTTCCTGCTCTGCCCGCCATACTCGGTTTTCAACTTCAGGACCTCATGCTCCTTCCAGGCTCAAAGAGCATCATGTTTTACTTTCCCACTTTGGTCCATCATCTCTGAAATCTCGCAAGCTTGACCCTGCTCGCCTATGTCCTGTCCCTCCAAAAGCAGTAGGTCAATTAAACAGCAGAGAGGACAGATGGACCCCAAGTGTTCTGGCTCTAGGGGGATCTGCTAGTGACAAGTCCGTGGTGAGACGTGGGCATTCCTTACTTACAAAGGTGACTGAGGTGGGACCCTAGGCCACTGGGAGGCCATTCTTCTATTCACACGTCTGCTGGACAGTGGGCCAGGCCAAGACGGTTGGCACCTTGACGATGGCTGCAGTTGTCCCTCGTGGCTTGGAATAAGGAAAGCGGGTTTTATTAACTGTCGGAGAAACACCCCGGAAAATCTGGAGAATGCTGCAAGGAGAAGCACCTGTCAGTTTCCACGGCTAACTGGAAACCCCGCTTTGGATTCCGGCAGCTCCTGGTGGGTGCACTTCCCGCCTTCGTCATCCGATGTGAGCTACACGCGCCACGATGGAAAGGAGCAGCAAACGAAACCTGGAAGAATCCGCAGGTTTGACTGAGGCGGGTCCTTGCTCACTTCATCAACGAGGAAGAGTGTTCCTACGAAGAGCCCCAACCTCAGCCGAAGCACACCACTGCTCAATGTGAGAGCCCACAGCAGAGCAAGAGTCCCGTGTTCCTTCAAGAGTCATCGCGAAGGGCAAGGAGAGGAGCGCTGAGGCAGCTGAGTGGCTGGAACAGAATGAGCAGCCGCCTCTACCCAGGAGATTGCACATGAAAAGGGGAAATAAAATCTCGGGGCAGACAGACGCACAGCCCACGTCCACGGACAGGGTGAAAGTTTGGACTCTCCCCACACCTCCGTTCAGAGGCCCAGGCCTTTCCCACCATCTCTCACCTTCCCACGCGGCCTGCCTCACCGGTGGCAGTTCCTCCTCCCCAGGCCAGGCAGCGGCCAGCACCTTCAGCCCCTGTCACACCCCAGGCAGGACACTCCAGCCACCGTGGAAGTGACAGCATCCCCCAAAGGATGCAAGGTGAGGACTCTCCAGGCAGAGATCTCACCACCCTGGTCCAGGAACAGTCAGGGACAAGCCTGCCCCTCCTGGCAGAGATGTGGACAAGCAGCAGCTAGAACACGGGGCTTGGGGGGAAGGGGAGGTCCCTGGTACAGGGACAGAGGACGATGGCTTAAAGGGGGTGGCATTTGCACTAGGCCTTGGCTCCTGACTGTCAGAGGAGAGGAGGGGCTTCTGGGGAGAGGCCAGCAGCTGTGAAGAGGGGTGGGAAAACACTTGGGGGGCAGTGTTGTGGGGCCCAGCTGCCGGGCGGTGTGAGGAGTGGAGACCCCTGGAAGGGCACGAGGCCGGGAACCTGAACACAACACAAGACCCTCGCCCTGAAGCCACCGTCTGAGCACCTCAGAATCCTCTCCCCAGGAAGGAGACCCAGAGAATCCTGAGACCCTCCGGGGGGGCAGAATCACCACACAGCCAGGCCTATCCTGACCCCACGGAGCTGCTCTTTGTCAAGAAGTCAACCTCTCCTCCAAAGGCCATAAACCCACCATATGCTGAGCGGTCCCAAGTCCTTTGACCTTCTGTGTCTAAGTATCAGACCATATTGAAAGGTATGGACCACCCCGCCCAATAATTGCACATCCTCTCAAAACTGTGGGCCTCTAGCTGTGGGCACCCCACGCCCTCCTAGTTTCCCAGGTTCACCCCTGGAATGGGAACAGAGACTGGGGAAGGGATTCACTTACCTTCATAACAGCAGACTCAAGTAACTTGTGACCCTGGACCACAGTAACCAGGAGAGCGGAAGAGGCATTCAGATATTATGTTGCAGTTATGGTAAGTATTGCAATTGCTGTGGCTGTGATTGTCACTTAAATGAAACCCAAAGGCTGGAAGCAGCCATTGAGCGTGTGATAGGCACCATGGTCACCCTGAGGCACTAGTGTGGTCCAGTGCCACCAGGCAGACCCTCTTCGAGCCCTCGCCCCATGTCTACCCCACAATGTGAGTCATGTTACTTCCAGACTTCTGTTTCCTCTTGTCTCAGTCCGCCACGAGGGAGGATGGGTGCCTCCCTCCGCAGGGCTCAGAGCACAGGGGCAGGTAGGTCAAAGCAGCCCCCACGCAGAGCTTACCAGCTGCTCACCCGCACCCTCCTACAGCCACCACTGCTGCCCGGGCAGCCCCACCCCTACCCAGCTCCACCTGGAGCCTGCTCCCCCAGTCCCTCCCAGAGGCAGGGTGTGAGCCTGGCCTGGTTTTGTAGCATCATTCTCAGGCTGCGGACCAAGCGCAACATGCAGATTCCCAGAGCCATGAGTGGTACGCATTGGGTCCTCGGAACTGTGTCCTTCAAAAGAGCCCCAGCTGCCTCCACCTGCAGGCGGCTGTGAGCCTGGCCCACCCTGCACTTTGGGCTCCTAGTCTCTGCACCCTCATTCCTCAACGTACATGGACGGACTGGGTGTCTTCCATGGTCCCCCACTGTACCGGGGAGAGGAAGGGGTGCGGGGGGAGAACTGATGAGAAATTAGTGGACAGTGTCTCTGCTTTGAAAAAGCTCACCATCAAAGACAAGGAGCAGAAATACAAATCAATCATCACTGGGCACAGTGAGCAGGTCTCCATTAACTCAATTCTCAGCGTCCCCTGGGCGCTGTGCAAAGGAAAGGCTAACTCTGCCCAAAGGTCAAAGGTGGCTGCCCAGGAGAGCATCTTGAAGGACGAGCATGCCAAACACAGAGAGGAGTCGCCCACTCAGCCACCCACTTTCTCCCATCCTGCCAGCTTTCGGGATGTGAGGGAGGTCATTGTCAGACTGCCTCACAGTTTAGAAAATCGATTTCCTGTTGTTGCATATTTAGGTTGCATCTGACAGCCTATTTTTCTATTCTAAATCCTTTGCTGTCTTTCAGAATTAAAAATATTTTGCATGTATTCCAGAACACACAACTACCAGGTCAGAATACTGGATTTTAATACCGGTAACCTATATCAATTTGAAGGGTGAAATTTTGAATATTGATGTCACTTCAGAAATACTCACGGGCAGCTCTTACTTCTTCATCTGAGAATTTGTCTAGATGATTTGTTTGTTGCAATATTTGCCTCTTACTGATTTCAAAGAGTTTTTTTTTAATCTTATAACGATATTGACCCCTTATTGCACATAGATGATTTTTTTAACTTTTAAAAATTTGCCATTTACTTTTTATTTTTATACACAATATGTTTTAGGATGTTAAAGTCTTTTCTTGTGTAGTAAAACCTACCAGTACTTTGCCTTGTGATTTCTGCCTTGCTAGGCAGTACCTTGATGCTAACTTACATTTTTAAACTTCTTTGCATTAAATTGCTTCTGCTGCTGTGCCCCACATTTTATCTCCTATAAGTATCCATTGTAGTTAAATATTGATTAAATCTGTCTTTACTGGGCCATTTCAGTGCATCAAAACTTGTCACTGCCTGATTTTTTTCCCTGCTTGCATGAAGGAATCAATTGTCCTACAAGTGTGACAAACATTTCTACCTTACCAACAGGTTGAAGTCAAATGTCCTTTCTAATAGCTACAGCCACTGTCATTAAAGAACAGACGGGGAGTGGTCAGTCTGGCAGAAGCCTTCTTGTTCCTTCTGTAATTGAGTCTTGCAGAAGTGTGGTCACTGCTTGTTTCCCAGCCCCCAGCAATCAAGAGGCTATAATGGGGTGGACTCTGTGCCTCGTACCTGAGCCCCTGGCCCGGCTTCAGAGTAGGCCCTCCTTCGCTTCCTCACTGAGAACAAGTTCCTCCCGTTCTCAATTCCCAAACATTGAAATTGCTTTCCAATGGCCCAGTTCAGCCAGCAGGTCTCTGACTCCATGGCTCTCTCCCATCTCCTGGACTCCCCTCCCGGGGATCTTGTGGCCGGCTGTTTCTGGTTACCCTGCGTCACTCTTGCCACTTCACCCATTTCCGTTATATCCATGGATTCCCAGCTCAGCTTCCTTTGCTCTGCCCTGGTGGTCCTCAAAATGTGGTCCCTGGGCCAACAGCAACGGAAACTGATGAGAAATGCAAATTCTCAGGCCCCACCCAAAACTACTGCTCAGGCCGAGGGCCCAGCAGGCTCAAGTTTCGAAACCATGACTCCTCAGGTCTCATCCAAACTTCCAGACCTTTTCAAATATCCCTCTTGAGTTCAGATCCACAAATTGAACTCCCCTTTAGGAGAGTTTATTAGAACATCTCCTGTTTCTGACCTCGACCTGTGGAAATAATTCCATTCTATTCCTGCAGCCCTCCCTGCACCCTCCCTCCCTCACCACCATTACTTTCTCAATGAGTCGCGCCTCCAGGAGGCTCACCTTCCCATGAGTCCTGCCCCCTCACGGTTTTTAAAACTTCAACTGCCACCGACCACCCCTTCCCTAGTCCCCTTGGCCCTGCCTCTTCCCACTGTGTAGTAAAACCTGCCAGTACTTCGCCTTGTGATTTCTGCCTTGCTAGGCAGTACCTTGTGTCATCCGGCCATGTGTTTAGAGGCAGGGTCTGTGGGAGAGGTCAGGACTAGGTAAGGTCGTGGGTGGAGCCCGTGACTGAATACTGGTGACCTCATAAGAACAGGGAAAGCGGGTGCAGGTGTGCTTCCCATGTCCCTTCCCATGTGAAAGGCTACACTGCCCAGGACTCCTCCAGAAAGAAGCTTGTCACCAGATGTGACCCCTGACCTTGCACTTCAGATCCAGAAGATGAAGAGAACCTCTGTTCCTGAGCACTTGCCCACTCGTGGTGTTGAGTCCTCGACAGCACACAATGGACCAGACGCTCCCTGAGGGAGAGGTCCTGGGGGCTTCCTTCACACAACATGGTTTTGCACCCCAAGCATCCAGAATCCCACCTGACGCAAGGGACGCACTCGTTAACTACTTAAATGAAGGAGAGAATCTGATTCAGTCCACTTCCACGGAGTCGCTACTGTGTTAGGTCAGACTTAGAGAGATGACTAAGAGGAGCCTGCGGGATTGCACAACACCTGCGGGTGGAGAGGGGCAAGCAGCTCGGCTCCGCCGGACACATCATTTGCAGAGTGCGCACATGGAGGCGACCTGCGCACAGCCACCAGGCGTCCTCTGGGAGGAGAGTCACAGAAACCGTGTTTCCATAGCTGTCTCCAGGAAGACCACTCACACCTCGGCCTGCAAACCCCACTGCCACTGATCACAGTGGGTTCCTGACTGCCAGACCCAGAGAAAATGTCCCCTGGTGACCCCCAGGACCTCAGCTGCCTGGCACTGTCTCCACCTCTGGGAGCCCCTCGTGCCCCTGTCTGGGTGGCGTCGTGCTCTTCCTTGGCTCTCTCTTCCTCTCTGGTGTTGTCATCCCCTCCTTCCACTTCCCTCCCCTCCCTCACCCCCCACCCGTGCACTGACACCAGTCTTAAGTGCTGCTCTTTCCTAGGGCTTCAACCCACGCTGCTGCTGCAAAGCCCGGCTCCTCCTGGTTTGACTCCAGCTGCGTGGACCCTTCAGGACGTCTAGACCTCCAGACATTCCTACTGGCCTCAAATCCACAGGCCTCAAGGAGGACATCACCAAGAGTAAATCATCAGTGTGCTTACTTATTTGCTCTTCTCAACGTTCTGAATCTTTATAATCACCTAGCCAACTCAGGGCCTGGCCGGGGCGGGGGGGTACTTTTACTGGGATTACAGGAAATGTACAAATCAATAAGCAGAATCTTCACCTTTAAGCCGTTGGCTGTCCTGTGCAGGCTCCTGACGCCTGCCCATTTCCTGAAGTCGGCATCGTGTCTTCCTCAGGAGGGCCTCCGAGCTCTCTTCATTCAGGTGGTTGGCATTGCTCACCTTTATTTCTAGCTATCTTAATGATCTCATTTGTTGTCATAAACTGGGTCCCATTACATTTTCTGTCTCATTCTGGGTGTATCATTTAAAAACCATGCAACCCCACTTCTTCCTCCTGGCACGATGCCCTTGAGCTGTGGACGAGCAGCAGTGCTTCTGAGTTTGTGATCGCCCCCTATTTCCACCCCCCACTGCTCTTTGTCCTTCAGGCCTTCATCCCTCTTCCCTTGCTGCAGGAGGAGCCCCCAAGTGGTCTCCCTCCCCCCAGTCTTCACCCTCCCACGGTCTCTCTACTGCAGCCGAATGTCATTTCCCACCATGCAGCCAACCACCGCCCATGAGCCTTAGGCCTAAGTGCCCTTGAATTAAAACTCCTTCCTCCGCTGTGCCTCCTTCCTTACTTCCTTGACCACATTCATTCTGGCTCCTCCAGCATCTGCAGTCTTCCTCGTCAGGCTCAGTGCAGCATTGCTTTGCAAACCAAATGTCGGGAGCAAGCTAAGTGCCCATCCACAGGGCAGGGCTGGAGTAATTGCATGACACCCACAGCATGGAATGCGATGGTCATGCAGTTGTTGGGGAGAAGGAGGTTAAAAGACACTGACGTCAGGAGCCTCCTGGTGCGAGGCCCTGGGCAAAACAACATCGCTTATAGCCTGCCAAAAACTCCGCCTGACTCCAGAAACTCGGAAATGTGCAGACGAACATGAATGGAAGAGCCTTCTACAGCACCACTAGCCTGAGTGCCCCCAAAGACGTCAACGTTCTGAATCACAGAGAGACGGGTATCAACAACTCCAGATAAAAGGGTCCAAAGAGACACGATGACCAGTCACAATGAGCAGATCCTGACTCAAAAAAACAAACTGCAATTGGGATATTATTGGGACAACTGATAGAATGTGAACGTGATTGATGTTAGATAATGATATCGGGTGGATCCCTGAAAATGATTTCTACTGTGCATGTGTAAGAGAACGCCCCTATTCTCTGGAGAGACACACTGAAATATTTAGTGGTAAAAGATAAGAATGTGGGCTGGGGATGTGGCTCAAGCGGTAGCACGCTCGCCTGGCATGCGTGCGGCCCGGGTTCGATCCTCAGCACCACATACAAACAAAGATGTTGTGTCTGCCAAGAACTTAAATAAATGAATAAATAAATATTTAAAAAAAAAAAAGATAAGAATGTCCTTGCTATGGTTTGGATGTGAAGTGTCCCCCAAAAGTTCCTGTGTTAATGTAGGAATATTCAGAGGTGAAATGACTGGAGTCTGAGATCAGTCCATCCTGGTTTGAAAGGACTGGCTGGGCAGGAGCTGTGGGTAGCGGGGCATGGCTGGAGGAGGTGGGTCACTGGAGGCATGCCCTGGAAGGGTTCATCTCCCTGTGGCCCTTCCCTTCCTTTCTCTCTGCTTCCTGGCTGCCATGAGCAGAGCAGCGCTCCTGGTCCACCATGCCCTTCCGCCATGATGCTTTGCCTCTCCTCAGGCCCAGAGTAATGGAGTCAGGAGTCCACGGACTGAACCTCTGAAACCATGAGCCAAAATGAACTTGGCCTCCTCTAAGTTGTTCTCATTGGGTATAATGGTCACAGCAACAAAAATCTGACTGTCGCAGTCTCTAAGTTGTTCCCAAATGTGTCTGGAATAATAGCAACTGAGGGTGCACGTGAGAGGGAAAGAGCAGGAGTGAAGAGCCCCACAGTCCTGGATGTGAAATGTAACAGGAGGCAGGGCTGGACCCGGGCCAAAGGCACACAGAAAATCAATGTGGGGTTATTTTTCAATAAGCTATTTTAAGAATAAAAAGTGAAGAGAAATGAAGTGAGTTGTTATGTACTGACAGGAAATTACCTAATACATTACTAAGTTTCAGAAACATCTGGGAATCCACCTGGGGTGATGTCCAGGGAGATGCCACAGACCACAGCTACTGCCCAGGACTCTGCAGCCCCCCACACTCATCTTGAATAGTATCACTTTTCTCTTAAGGGTGTCCCTTCGTGATGGCAGGTCACATGGTCACAAAACTTGTAGGAACTGAGTGAGCAGAGCAGGGGATTTCATGTTTTACTTCATTTAAATCTGTAGAGTTTTACTTTCTTAAGTGAGTATTCACTATTTTGCGTGGAAATAGACTTCTAAACTATTCATCTCTTACAAATTCTCCTTAATCTATAATCTATGGTACATCACTCACCAAAAATGAACTCACCATAAAATCTGCTCCATCTCCACAATTACTAGTGAACTCTTAAAATTCAAACAGCAGCCAGGCTTCGTCCCTACGAATCAGGCTGACAAGAATCAGGCAGTGTGCGTAGCCTTGGCAAAGCTGCCCGTGGGGAACAAGAGAGCCCAGCGTCTCCAAGGGGAGTTTGTACCACCTACTCTCATGGAAAATGCACACGCTGGACAATGCAGCTATTGAAGTTGTGATTCTGAATCCTAGGGACTCCGTGGGCAAAGACTCTCACTCGGCATCGTCTGCCACAGCAGAGGCCAGAAGCCAGCTCCCATCAGTACTGCGAGGGATAGTTGAATCCTAGCTAGCACTGTGTGGGGTGGAGATTGGGAAGGACGAATAACACAGATCCACAAAACTGGAAGGTAGAAGAGTCTGGACAGAGCCACACGGAAGACCTGGCAGTCCTGGAAGACCAGCCAGGACACAACCCACATGTTGTGCTTTTATGCCCCCAGCATGTCCAGGAAAGACGTGGCAGCAGCCATTCAGACACAACCCTGTGACCAACTTCTTCCTTGAGTTAACGATGAATGAGTGGGGAGGGGAGAGAAAGTCCCTTCTACTTCTTTCAAAATGGGAAAGTGAAGCCCAGGAAAACCTTCTCTGCCTGCAGCACATGGCACACTCGGCCTCAGGACCCCTGGGGAACCTCGTGATGAGCACAAATCCTGGGACCCCTCACTCAGCAGCACTGACCCTCAGACAATGGGGCAGGGATTCAAGTCCTGTGGCTTCAGCAAACAGCCCAGAAGAGTCAGGCTTACGTAGGACTGATTGGAGAGAATGCAGAGGACCATTGATCACTTGTTAAGTGATCAGCCACAGCTGCTCAGCAGCAATCAGGCTGGGTGGGGACAGCTGGCAGGCTGGGGGTGGGTTGGTTGGTTGACCAGGATGTTTGTTTTCTCAAAACTGTGACCAGGATTTTTGTCTTCTCCTCCCTCTTTGTCTCTTGCTCTCCTTGACAGAGGCTGGAGTTCTCCTCGGTGACTTCCCCAACCCACCCCCATCCTTCCCATCAGAACCAGTTCTGGACAGGTTGACGCAGGGCAGAGTCCCCTGCGGTCTTTCCCTTGAGTCCTCCTCAGACCCCTCTCCTGAGTTACCAAAGGTCAAGTCCTCCGCCCTCAGTTGACATTCCTCAGAACTTGACTGAGGGTGAGAGCCCTTGCAGGAAGAACACCCTTGGGCACAGGTGTTGCGATGTTGTCACCTGTCAGCTTGGGTAGGCCATGGCATGCAGGACATTTGGCCGAACATCACCCCGGGGTGTGTCCGTGAGGGGTTTCCTGACCAGAGTAGCACTTGAGTCAGTGGGCCTTGCCCAGCCAGCCCGCAACCCAAATAGACCAAAAGACTGCCTCTCCCCCGGGTGAGGTTGGGGTCCTCTGTCCCCATGGCCTGTGAGCTGGACATTGGCTCCTCCTGCCTTTGGATTCGACTCCTGGGTCTCAAGCCCACTGGCCTTTGGACTGGCACCACCCCCTGCACCCTCCCGGGCACCAACTTGCTGACAGCAGATCACGGAACTTGTCAGACTCCACGATGGCGTGAGCTCGTCCCTTAAGTAACTAGCACTTGATTTCCGTGTGTGCTTTTGCCACCTGTTGGTTCTGTCCCTGAAGAACCCCACAGACACCAGCAGCAGCAGAAAACGGACACGCTCATCTTTCAGGGGAGAGGTCTGTGAGCAGAGAAGGGTGGGCAAAGCTGGCGCTGCTCGTGTGGGGAGCAGACCTCTAGAGAGCACAGGTACCTCTGTGCTCTCTCACCACACCACGCGGCCATCACCCCCTCGTTGGTGTGGCTAACGATGGAGTAAGATGGTCATTGGAAGTGACCCACTAAAGACAACAGCAGGCCCAGCTAGAGAGGGTAGATTTCTTTAATGGAAAAAGGTACCCCACATCTGGACACACCTCAATGTGCTCCAGGAGCCAGCAGCTCCTCGCACCTGGCAGGGTCCTCGTGCCACCTGGGAGGAGTCAGCCTATGTGTGTGGCTCTGGGCTCCCGGGGGATCACAGGCAGGTTACGGCCTTCCTCACACAGATACCTGTCTCCCACGTCTTCCTCTGCTGGGGGTCTGTGGGGTCCATCAAGCAATTGCTGTCCACCAAGCACTGGGCAGTTAAGTCAAAAAGGAAAGGCTCTGAAGTCTTGAGGAGTGGCTGGGATTTCTTCCATCACGGGGACCTGTGCAAAATCCATCACACTGAGGCCCATGGAGAAGGCCAGCAGCTCATCCTGCCATATGCCAAGAGCAGTCACTGATAATCAGTCTCCATGGGGTCCCCAGGTGAGAAAATGCTGGCATCTGTCCTTCCTCTGAAGGTCCAACACCAGGAGGGACCAGCTGCTGGTCGAACTCCATGCTCAGGGCTGGCCCCCTGGCTACTTGGCTGACTAGTGCAGGAGGGTCACAGATGGACTCCCATCAGGCCACTGGAGCAGTGGTGGGCAATCTCAAAGAGGAGCCACAGCTGGGAGGAAAGGTCACTTTTCTGCCCTGAGGAGAGGGGGGTGAAGGACGCCAGGCCAGGCTGAGTGTGAAGCTCAGAATAGGAACCACCTCTGTGCCAGGCAGGGGCTCGGTTTCCCCAGAAAGGGGCCGAATATTCAACTGGCTAAACTGCTGGGACCTAGAGATGCTCGGGTGGATGCCGGGAAGGATCATTGGTGGTCTTGGAGATAAAGGATCTGCCAATAACTGGGGTGGTGGCCCATCACCTGACCGCCTGAGTGTCAACACCTCCCCCTATACAAAGTGTGGATGGTGCCTACCTGCCAGTGTCAGGTGAAGTAAGTGCTTTTGTAAACTACTCTCAGGTCGTATCCATTGACATTAAGGTCTGATTGTCTGGGCCAGGCTAGCATTTTGGGAAACATTGTTTGAAGGGTTCCTAACTCTTATTTGGCCAGGACTCCATGGACCTGATGCAACTTGATCCTGCAACCACCCCAGGAGGTGGACGTTGTGGACTCCTTTTGCAGTTGGAGAGGGTCCCAGAGCGTCAGGAACTCCTGCATGTGAATTCCCAGCCAAGCCTCGGGGCAGTCGGCATTGATGCTGTGTCCGCGCCCCTGACTTCACCTTCACCCCGAGCTCCATCCCTACCTCTCCTGCAGGGAGGTGTGGAAGGAAACCAGTGCCCGCCCTCGATCCCACACACAGAGGGTGTTTGTGGCCAGCCTGGGCTCGACAGGGACAGCGTGGCAATCGGGGCCTCGCTCGCCCAGTGCCTTGCTGGATCTCGCCCAGGCCCTCTCTCTTCTCTACTCTCCCAGCATTGTCCCGGGCCTGCGGAAGAGGGGCTTCCCCACGCTGCCCACAGGCGGGGAATCTGTAATGAAGTCACCAACCTGCAAAAGAAAAGGCCTCTGTCTCCCCGGGTGACGGGGCTCGGTTCCGGGATGTGCATCAGGCAGCTCTGGTCCCCCAAAATAAAGTCGCAACTGTGTGGCATGTCATCTGGCCTGGCAGCTCTGAGAGGCAGCGTTTCATTCCCATTGTGCGTCCCCTCGTGCCCTCTGAATGGCTCTGGGACTGTGTGGCCACATGATGACCCGCTGCCTTTCTTCCAGGATGGTGTGAGCCACCCAGAAAGAAAAGCCCCGATTTGTACTTTCCCCCGAGTCACCGCAAGCCAGGTCACAGCGGATGTCCGTCCTGGGCAGAGAGGCCCCTAGCAGCCATGCGGGTCCACGGAGACTCTCGCTCCATCCAGGGACACCAACTCCCCTGCAGTGAGCCCCAGCATGTTACCCCACCTCGGCTCTCGGGGTGAGGCTGTGAGCTAGGAAGGGTGCAGGCCATCTGCAGACAGTGAGGCCAACGGCCAGAGGCTGCTGTGGCGTGATTGTGAACCCCCAGATTCACATATTAGAATAAGTCCCCACACAATGGTGTTGAAAAGGGGGGACTTTAAGAGGTGACTGGCTGATTAGCAATGGACTAGTGCCACTACCCTGTAGCCAGCTAGCTACGGCAGGAGTGAGCTCCTGCCAGCCCCTCCTGCTCCTCCCCTATGCATGTCCCCTTCCACTGAGGGACAACGCAGCCCCAAGGCGCCTGCAGATGCTGGAGCCATGCCCCCTGGCTGCCCAGCCTCCAGGCCCATGAGCCAAATAAATATCTGTCAGCTATAAATTATTCATTTTTCTCAGCTAGAGCAGTGGAAAATGGACTTAGACATGAGCCAATGTCATATCTACCAAGCAGAGACTGGGTGGGGATCAGGCCAGCTATCGAGTTAGCACAGGGCTGACAGCAGGTCCCAGAGGGCAAGGCGGAATCCACAGACAACCAACAGTGGGCCAGGGAGGGAGGGACTCAGGCTCCCTGGAGCTGCTGTCCAAGGGACTAGGACAGAGTCCCTGAGTGAGGCTGCTGAAACAGTCCTGGTGGCCACCCCAGGCCAGCCGAAGAAGAAGCCTCAAAGCTCTGGCCCAAGAGCCAGCACAGAGAAAGAGCCCTGGAAAGACTGGGAGCGCATTAAATGTAAATCTAAGCAAGTGAGTTGAAAGAAGGCCATGGGGGCTTACTCTGTGCCGTGGAGAGACCAGAAGCCTGGGAAGTATTTTAAAAATCTCTCTTCTCTTAGGGCTTTATGTAGCCCCTCTCTGTACCCTGTTCCAGCAGTGCCAATAGGTGACCTGTCTGTATTAGCAAGTGCACGTTTCGTGGGGTGCCTGTCCGGCTTCCATCAGCCGGGCTCCTCACAGAGCGGCTGCTTAGTCCTGAGACACTCGTGGTGCCAAGTGTCCAGCTCCCCACCACTTTTAAGCCCTGCCCAGCTCTCTGTGGTGCGTGTCTGCCACACTCCATCTGCCCACCCTGCAGAGGTGGATGGTCCAGTGAGCTGCATCCCCCACCACCAAGGGCTCACACCCTCGAGGATGCCTCACAGACGGGAAGGAGAGTGTTGGACTTGGGGCATATGCCCAGAGTGCCACTGCAAGCCGACTTAAGCTCTGCCAGATGTCCTCCCAGATGCCATGGTCCTCACCCAATGCCATGCATTGGGGTCCCCATGTCCCCATCCCTGTGAGCCTTTGCACAATCTAGTTCTATTTTTCTCATTTTTTTCCAGACCAACAGATTTGAAGTGAGGTCTCATTACAATTTTAATTTGTTTCTGTTTTCACAAAAGAGTTGGAGGATCTCTTCATGTGATTGTTATTCTTTGAGTTTTCTATTAATTGAATATTCATATCTTTTCTTGGTTGATTTGTTGAGTTTCCTTACATATTCTAAAGAGGACTTCCTTCTCAGTTATAAGTAAATGCCTTCTCCTTCTTTGATGTATTCTTCTTATCTTTATTATGTACTTTTTAAACAGCTTGAGATAAAATTCACGTATTGTACAATTCGCCTAAAGTGTACAATTCAATGGTCAGTGGTATATTCACAGAGTTGCACAACCATTACCACGATCGGTTTAAAAACATTTCCATCATCCCCCAGAAAAGCCACCTACTCACTAATAGCCACTTCCCATTACCTCTCCCTTCCCAGGACCCAGTTCTCTGTGGACACTTGGTAGATTGCTCATTCTGGACATTTCACAAACATGGAATTATGCAACTTGTGGTCTTTCATTTAGCATAATGCTTCTCAGGTCCACTTGTATAGAATTTATCAGTGCTTTGATCTTTATCGCCAAATTATATCCCATTGAATAGGTGCACGCTTGTTAATCCGTTCATTAGTTGATGGACATTTGCTTGTTTCCAGTTCCTGGCTATTCTGACTTGCTGTGAACGATCTTGTATTCCAGCTACCTGTGGACAGGTACCATCCACACTTGGGCATATGTACCGAGGACTGGAATTGTGCTGTAGCTCCATGTTTTCTTCAGGAACTCCTGGACTCTTTCCCTGGTGGCTGCACTGCTTTACCGTCCCACCAGCAATGCCTGCGGGTTCCACATCCCCCAGCGTCTCACCTGTTTGCTGGGTGCATCTGCCTTGTTGCCCACATGTGCCAACCAAGTGGATGTGCAGTGGCACCTCGCTGTGCCTTGACTCACATTTCCCAGGGGCTAAGGGTGTTGAGCGTCTTTCCATGTTCCTGTCAGCCACTTGCGAATCTTCCCTATTAAAATGTCTACTCAGATCCTTTATCCATTCTTAGGTTGGATGATTTATTTTTATTATTAAGTTGTAAGAATTCAGTGTACTTTTAAACTAAAGATAAAATTCTTAATTTGATGTCATAGTACCCTCTTTGCTTTGTTCTGCCTCACAGTTCGTGATGTTGGGATTTTACTTAGATGTTCCTTTCCCTCCCTAGGCCACAAGGACAGAGGCACACACTCTGTGGTCCACTTTTCACCCTCAGCCTCTGCGTGTGATGCTGGATGCCCTCTGGCTTCGCTCTTCTCCATACACACGGCCAGTTTTCCCAGCACTATTTACAAAACAATCTGCCTTCCCACGCCGATTTACGGGCCACCTTTCCATATGTCGGGTTTCCTTATACACAAGTGCCTGACTCTGAGCTCTTTGTCTGATTTCTTTGGCCTGTTCTGCTCCTTCTGTCTGTCTGCTCCTGCACCCTTCCCACACTGTCTTAGCCGACCAGGGCCTTCTTCTCCAAGGCCCCTCTCAGTCTTGGGGAGCGCTCCTCCAGTCCGAGGGAGGTTGCTCCTCCTGGTTCGTGCCTCTGTAACAAAGTTCCTGCAAGACCTCGGTCCTTGGTGCTCTTGATCTTCCTGGGTCCCCATCTCTAGGATAAGCCAAAGAGAGGAACTTTGAATTTGTGCCTAGTGCTCTGCCGTTAAGAGAGCCCCTCAGATGATCGCTTTAATAAGGGTCACCTGTCTTCACATAGGCTACCACCTGAGTCATTTTGAGGCACTCTGTAAAGCATGGCTTTATAACTAGTACCTTGAGTTGGCCACTCTCCCACAACCTCCAACCTAGGGAGGGAACTGAGGTCTTCTTGGATCAGCTTCCTAGATGGCCCGAAGGCCACCTGCATCAGAATCCCAGAACTAGTCAGTTACAACCCAGAGTCATCTCCCCAGGTAGGACACTGTGCTGAGCTCCAGGCTCCTGGGCCCCCGGACTGTGGATCAGAAAGAGCAGCTCAGGGCACATGGTGTGCATGGGGACGGGTCCTCAGCCGTCTTTGTGGATGAGATACTGGGGCCCTGAGCAGTACAGGAAGGGCATTTCCTGTAGCTCCCCACCTCTTAGACCTCAGTTGTCTTTCATTTGTGATTAAAGGAGCATTTCTTCTTATTACACTAGGCCCTCAGTACTGCTGGGATGCACTCAAGGGCCCATATTGCTATCTTCATTCTAAAGGAGGAAAAACTCAAGTGCAGAGGTGGTATATAGCTGCCTGCGCCCCCCGGCCATGAGTGACAGGCAGAACTCAACAGAGACCTCAGCGCCTGACCTTCACTGTGACTCATCCCACAGCTCCAGCTGCCACAGGAAGACATCACAGAACTTGCTCCTCACTGTTGGGAGGCTGGAGTTCCAGGTCTAGGCCCAGAGGCACCGGCTCCTCACTTGCAGAGGACGACTTCGGTCTTTCCTCTGATTGTGGGTGTGGAGGCTGTCTCTGGGGCCTGTTCCTATAAGGACACTAATCTCATTGAGTCAGGGCCCCACCCCAATGACCTCATGTAACCTCAATCACCTCCTAAAGACCTTATTTCCAAATATGCTTGCACTGTGCGGTAGGACTTTCACGTGTGAATTTGGGGGCAGGGGACACAATTATTCCATAGTGATGATAGAACTAATTACCACCAACTGGGTGGGTTGAAATGACACAAAATTACCATCCCCGAGTCCTGGAGGGCCAAAGTCTGACATCAAGGTGTCCACAGGGCTGTTCCCTCTCCAGGCTCCCCATGGAATCCATTTACTTGCCTCATCAGCTTCTAGGGGCTGCCCACACTCCCTGGCTCGGGGCCCTCTCCTGGCACTGCTCCAAACTCTCCCAAACACCAACCCTCCTGCTGCCTACTCTGTCCTGCCTTCCTGGCCTGAGGGCCAGGGGACTGCTCTGGGCCCTGGGTAACCCAGGGGCAGGTCTACATTCCAGAGCCTTAGTCTGGTTTCCCAAGCAGGCTCTTTTTCCCCTTTAGAGGATGTGTTTGTGGGTACCAGGAAAGAGAGGGTGGACCCCTATGGGGCCCCGACTCAGCTGCCCACCTTCACTTATCTCCCCTAGACCACAGATCTTCTGCAAGATGGGGAAGTGGGAGAAGATCTGTGAGGCCCCCGCCGACTTTCTCCCGCTGTGGCTTGTGGTTAGCCGAGCTCACAGAGCAATTTTCGATTTGCCTCCCTTGCACATGTCACCTACCAGCTGGGCTTCACCAGCTCAGAGCACAAATGAGGTTACAGCTCTGTGAGGTCACAGTCTTTCCCTAAAGTGTCTTTGTACTTTCTTAGGACGCTCTGCGCCAACACTTCTACTCCTCAGCTTTACTTCCCGAGTTTAGAAAAACTTCCGGTGGATGCGTTCTGCTCCAATATCAGCCCACACTCCCTACTTGGACATTCCTGGTTCCCTCCCTCCAACATTGAGCAGAGGATGGACCCATCCATCAGTTCACTCCACGAGGGTTTGGCCAGTGTACCAGGCGGGCACTGTGCTGGGCATCAATTGCAGAGATGCCCCCAAGTCAACAGAAAAAGTTGGGAAAATCTGGATGAGGATCCAGAGCAGCTAGGGTCTCCACTAGGGACCTGGCAGGAGAAAAGTCAAATGAGGATCTCAAGCAGGATCCTGTGCAGCGGTGTGCGCAGGGCAAGGGGATCACGCAGGAGATAGAGGAGCACCCGAGGGCTGGCCAGCATGGTAGCGCTAAGGATGGGACAAGGGATGCAGATGACAGGAGCCCTGGAGGAGGGAGCTGCTGCCAGGAAGGGCCAGGGCTGCCTTCAGAGACTTGTCACAACGGGGGTGGCCAGGAAGAAACACCCACCCCTCCCCGCTGCCCTCTTATCTTACACCAGCGCCTCCCATGGGCCAAAATCAACCAGGCCCCGCCCAGAAAGGGAGCCCAGGAGGTGCTGTTCTAGGGCTTGGTCTGCGGGTGCAGGGAGGGCAGGACTGGCTCCTGCAGGGGAGGACATGACCAAGGACAGGCTGCTCCTGCCCTCTGGCCTGGCTGTGTCCGCTCACAGTGTCACCTCTCTGTGACAGAGGAAGCCATTTACTCTTTCCAGGCTTTTCCCTTCAGGTTTTTATTTTCCTCATTCAAACTGCACTGAAGAAGTGAGGTCTAATAAACGCTGTCTTCCACCATCTATGTCACCTTCCACCATCCATGATTTCAGACACAGACAGAGAAAGAAATACATGGCTGGAGATATGCAAGATACATTCCACACCACTGAGCCATATGTTTGTTTTCTGTAAATATGAAATAGTGTGAAGAGACGGCACCCTCGTGCATAAATACATCCTGGGTTTCCCTGGGTACACATGATTCAAGGCTGGATTCTACCGAGTAAGGAAATGCAGTCCACGACTGTGTGTCCCAGCTCTGTTGTGCAGGTTTCTCCCGGGGTGGGGGCGGGGACGACAGTCACACTTCCTTGGGGTTTTGCGTGGACATCTTTGCATGGACATCTTTGCATGGACAATTATGATAAAAGTTGATGGAGCTCATGAAGCAAATGGTACCCTCATGCGACAGTCTTTTCTCCTGAGACGCAGCAAATTTACCCGTGGGGAAGCCAGACAGGCATCTGCCGGAGGAAGAGCTCAGCCAACAGTGACAGTCGCACCCCAGTAGCACGTGCTCCCAGGGGAAGGGGATGAAGCAAAGATGCTCATGTGCATCTGACAGTCCCCTGCACAGCAGTGCCACTGCCATCTGTGTGACAGTTAGCCGCAGCCTGTAAAGATGGCATGACCCACTGGAGAGCACGTGGAAGCCATCTCCCACTGCTTGGTGGTGTCCTGTGCTAACCCCTGGCCCTGGCCAGGGCCACCTGTGGGCCCGCGTCCCTTGAAGTTTTCTTTCCTGGCCTTGCAGGAGCAGCACACCCGTCCCACCTCCTCCCAGCTGTGCTGTCACCACCATGGAAACAAAAGTACTGGTCCCTAAGAGCACTTTCCTCTACGAAAATGAGGCCCTTCACCTGTGGAAGGCCAAGGGATGGATGAGGTCACCTGGGATCCATGGAATCAAAATAAAGAAAATCAAAAGGCAATAAACATCAAAAGGAAGGTGCTCTGCACACACTGCCAGGCACAGCTTGGGGCACCCGTGGCTCATAGGGGCAGCTAAGGCTCCTGTAGGGCCACACCCTGCGGCCAGTCAGCTAGCATAACCCTGGACAGGACTGTGGGTGGCGTGACCCGGCCAGTGCTGGAGGTCCTTGGGGCTGCCAGGCCTTCCAAAAGCCCTCACTTCCTTCTAAGGCCTGGAGAGATAGCAGAGGCGGCCTTGGAGGCTGCTCTGGCCTGGGATTTGGCTATTACCAGGCACTCTCTCTGCTACCTTATGGCTCAGAAGTGCTACCTACCTACAGGGACAGAATTAAAGGGCTTCAAAAGCCAGGATTGTGAAAATACTCCCTGCTGACCATTCAAACCTTGGACTGATGCCCTTGGTAACCCATGTGCTGAGGTCCTCTTGGTCCTCTGTGTGTCCTGTCCTCTCTCCAGCATCCTGACCCCATCCACCTTCCCAAACCCATACACTCCAGCTCCTGACCTACCTCTGGCATCTGAGCACATCCTCTCCCTGGTTTTAGATGCTACAACTACTTGGAGCACAAGTCTAGATCACTGGTCACTGCCATAAACCTTTTGCAAATTCATCTTTGAAGTGCATGAAAATGACCAAGATTCAAAACACTGTGGACGCTCATTATTGACAAGGGTGTCGTCAGTCACGGTCCCACTGGGCAATCTGCTTTCTCCAAATGGCTTGGAGGCCCCCTGTTTTCAGTCTGGTCACCTGCTGCCCTCTCCCTCAGCCAAGGCCTGTCACGTCACTCTGCCATCCAGCAAAATGCCTCCCCCAAACTTCCCTGGCGCATTTTCTCCACACAGAACAGCACTGTGAAGACATGAACGAGAATCAGGAGACCCCCTCCCTGGGGGAGGACCTGTGGTCCATTTGGTAAGCCAGTGCAGACATTTGTACTCTCTTGGCTGATGGACCCCACTCATTTCACATGAACGAGAAAACCCGGAGTAGCTCCTTCCACCCCATCTGCACCCGCCCTGCCCCAAGATGGGGAAGTTCACCTGAGTGCTGTGACTCTGCCCCCAGGACCTCCCTTCCAGTCCCTTCCAGGACTCAAGAGCCTGTTTGAGTCTCCACAAGCTCCCTGCACCTGAGGCCCACCTTCCGCCTCCATTCAGCAAAGTATTTGGCTTCTCTCATTTGGGAACTTTGCCTCAGCCCTCTCCTCTCCAGCTTCCCAGTTCTGCGCACGGCCACAGAGGAACCACAGTTCCTGGGACACACGCTCAGTGCAGGTCCCACACACAGCAGTGTCAGCTGACGGGACCTTCCCAGGGCCCAGGCTGTCTGCCACACTGAAGGCCACACTGTCGTCCACCTCCCAGTGCGGTCTTCTTCTCCCTGGCCTGTGACTTTTGTCTGGGTTTGGAACCCTCTACATGAATGAAAGCTGCAGACTGACGAGAGGGAGGCAGAAAACGAGACCCCTGGAGTCTGTCATGGGATTTCAGGCACATGGGTGACCTCAGCCGTCACTGACTGCAGCCAGGTGAGCAGATTATCTTCACATCAGCTCCGGCTGAAGACCTGTGAGGGCAAGAACTCATTTTTCCAGCCTTCACATGTCCTGAGCTTTGATTCTCTATGTCCTGTACTCAGGAATGTCCCCATTTCCTGTTGCAGTTTTTCTCTGCTCTTTAGCAGACACCATTATTATTATTAATTATTATTATTATTAACAGTGGGTCCCTTTTACACTTGAGTCTTTTCTTCCACGTGTAGGTGGCATTACTAAAGAGTCCTGTACTCATAGCCAAGACACCTGGTAGCTCAGGTGGAGGTGGGTAGAGGGGGAGAAGG
The DNA here is from genome assembly GCF_001458135.2 of Marmota marmota marmota. NCBI lineage: Eukaryota > Metazoa > Chordata > Mammalia > Rodentia > Sciuridae > Marmota > Marmota marmota. Next base: position 49,440,525 of record NW_026000005.1, read on the forward strand.
CTCTGGTGGTTCACGTTGTCAGAGGCCAGCTGATGAGCCCAGGTAGGAGTGCAGCTGAGACCACCAAGCCCAGGGCTCAGAGGGCGCCTTTTCCTCCCTCTTCCCTCAGCCTCATCTCACTCCCCTCCCACTCCCCTTGTGGCTGGAAATAGGATGGCAGTGCCTGGCTCCAACTTCCATCTCTCGAGCCTCCCACTGCCAGACACAGACTTCCTCGGGTGCTGGGCGAAGTCCTCGGATGACGTGCTGAGTGGGCTCTGGGGTCACCCTGAGTCAGTGTGTGCTAGCACTCCTCCCTGCCCTTCCACCACCAACAGGCTGGCACACCATCAGGGCGGGAAGTGCCATCACCAGAAGACCACTGCATAGCCAGTCGGCAGGTCTCGCCTTCAAAACACAATCTCTGCAATAACAAGAAGAGCCCTCCCAAACCAGGGGATGTCGCTGGCTGAGGTGGGCCAGATTCCTAGTGCAGACAAGAGCGCCCAGCACGGTCTGCATCGAGAATGATGTGTAGAGAATCTTGTATAGGAACACAGGCAGAGTTAAAGCCCCCAAAGATGTCCACGTCCCCATCTGTAGGACCTGGAAATGTGATCTGTTTCCTGGCCTGGGGATTAAAGCCGCTCACGCTGACCTTACAGGGAAGAGGGCCCCTGCGCTGGGTCAGAGCTAACCGGAGGGTCCTTACATAAGAACAACAGAGGCAAGAGGGGCAGGAGAGTGGGGCCAACATGATGTGGCCTGACAAGGAGGCGCTGGACCTGGCTGGCTTTGGAGATGGAGACCACAGGGCAGGGAGTGCAGGAGCTGAGAAAGGCCGAAACAGAAGTCTCCTTGGGACTTCAACAGCAGTGCAGTGCTCCCTGCAGCTTGAAGCCAGCCAGGGACAGCCACTTTGGAATCCCTCTGTATAAATCCCAACCCCCAGGATGGGAAGATGATGAATTTTTATTGTTTTAAGCCACTGAGTTTGTGATGATTTGTTACAGCAGCCACAGAAAACAATAGAAGCCATTCCACCATGTGTGCATCATTTCTGTTAATTAAAAATAGAAAACAAACACACACAGCAGTGGCTTTATAAAGGGAAGACCCTGTTGGGGTCTTGAGTTGGGTGCGACAACCACAGAAGGCAAGGCTGGGTAATGGGCCCTTGCCACACACAGCACCTGTCCCTTGGGCTAGGTGAGGAACCTGTGCCTAGAGGGTTTCAGGCCTGGAGCTGACAGAACCGCCCTGGTGGAAGAACCTGGAGACACCAGGCCCCACGGAGCAGTGGGGGTCATGGGGCACATGGGCATGGACCTGGGGAAGGTCCTGCTGCCTACTGCTGCTCTCAGCCCCGTGTTACTCCTGCCACCCCAGGGCCATCTGCTCTGGAAACATCTGGAGGCAGCAGAGTGGGCTTGGGCAGTCTCTTACCACAGTGAAAACCACCAGCCACGGAGCTGAGCCCTCACAAGCAGCAGGAGCCACCAGGCGGGAGCCAGAGGAGAACAGGGAGGAACTGGAGCAAGTGCGTAGACCCACTGAAGCCACCTCAGGAACCTCGTTTCCCGGGGTTCCCACAGAGACTTTCCTGAAGCCAGTCTGACCTCAGACTAAGAACCTGGGGGCTCTCTCCCCTTACATTTCCCCACTGAATCTGCCCGGCTCCACGGGACGTGCACATAGCTCAAAGGAAGACTGTGGCCCTCCAAGGTGAGGACGGCCCCCGCCCTGACTTGCTGTGCCTTTCCTGACCCCGATCTCAGGCCACACTGCTATAGTCTCAACGTTCATGCATGACCTTGAATACCGGGCCGCCCCTCATCTGAATCTTGGCTCACTCCAGGGTGGCTCTGTGGAGAACCTCTCCCCTCCCCAATGCCATTCCCTGTCCTCAGTCTACAGACTGGCGCCCCAGCCAGGCAAGCCAGCTCTCCCATCAAATGGGGATCTGGAGAAATGGGCAGGGTTGGACCCAGGGGCTCACTACTCACTCGACTCCTAATGCCATTGGAAGCAATGGGAAAATCCCCCCAAATTCAAAACAGTCCACAACTCTCCTTCTCCAGCAAAGGCAGACAGAATTCAAATGTCTGATTCTAATGTGGTACATTAATTGGTATTTCTTGACTCTCGTGAGCTATTCAACCCTATTATGCAGAAACAGATCGAAATACATATCTATTGAGCCGGGGTTGTGGCTCAGGGGTAGGGCGCCTGCCTAGCACCTGTGAAGCACTGAGTTTGATCCTCAGCACCACATTAAAAAATAAATAAATAGGGCTGGGGTTGTGGCTCAGCGGTAGAGCGCTCACCTAGCACGTGCGAGGCCCTGGGTTTGATCCTCAGCACCACATAAAAGTAAATAAATAAAATAAAGGTATTATATACAACTACAACTAAAAAATAAATATTTTTTAAATAAAAATAAATAAAACAAGGTTTAAGAACATGTATCTCTGTAATTTACAGCAGTTAATCCCCTGTTCCACAGCTAAACCTGGCTTTGCAACATCAGAACTGATGAACGGCAAAAAAAAGCAGACCATGGGTGTGCCAGTCACTTCTGCAGCCGCCATCCTTATTGGAAGTTATCCTCCACCAGTTTCCTAACCTCTTTCAGAGGAGGACTTTGGGGTCAGATGGACTAAAGTTGAACCTCAGGTCTGCAGTTAGGAGCTGCAGGGCTTAGGGAAGTACACCAGGATCTCTCGGCTTCCTTACTGTCCATGGGGACCGATGACCTCTCTGTCAGGATGGTGGCAAGAGTCCAGCATAGGGGAGATCCTGCGCTGGAGCAGGCTCTCGCCACCAGTGTTTGAATAGGGTCGCAAGCTCATTCCCCACCTCTCGTGGTCCTAATCTGTATTACTGTCCTTCCAAAGGACAAAGTAGACCCTGGCATGCTCACCCTGAAATGTCCCTGGTCCACCTCCAGTCCAAAGTAAGCACGTTCTCCCACCCCATCGAGGGGCAGGTGCAAGGTGTTGTCTTCCGCCCACAGTCACATCCAGGAGACTCTATCAGAAACCTGAAGCTCCCTAGCAACGCCCTAGCAACGGGAGACATCTGAGACGTTGGCAGTTTCTCCAGATATTGCTTTCTAAAAGGATTCGTTCCTTCCCAACCTTTTTACCCCAAGGAAATAATTTCTCTTTATTGCTTTTCCTGATCACAAAAGTAATACAAACTTGCTTTAGAAAAGTCAAGCAATAAACAGACACAGGAAGGATATTTTCCTGGTTGACAGTTCTCTCCCAGGGCACCCACCACACCCCATGCAGAATCTCCCAATAAAACTATTAAACAAGGTATTTTGAGGGAGAAATTGTTTGCTTTTGGCTTTTTAAAATAAAGTTTGCTATTTTCATGAAAAATACCTAACAAAACTTTTTGGGTGTCAAAAATAGGACCAGGGCTGGGATTGTGATAGGGGTAGAGCGCCTGCCTAGCACATGTGAGGCCCTGGGTTCGATCCTCAGCACCACATAAAATAAAAAAATAAAATAAAGGTATTGTGTCCAACTACAACTAAAAAATAAATATTAAAAAAAAAACAGGACCAACCATTAGCCTTTTTTCCCAAGGACCTTTCTCACAGAATGCCTGGGTTTGCCTTGTTTTGTTGTGGTTATTTTCCTCTCTTTCCTAGACAATAAATAACAATAAATGTTCTTGATTCTGAATTCCAACTTTCTGCCCACCAGAAATTGTTTGTAGACATAGGTCAGAAGAGATTAAAGGGGGCAGGGTCGACTCAGGAGTCTGACCACCTCCCTCCCCTCAAGTACGTGTGCTGGAGCGTGAGTGTCAGGACCGTGGTGAACACGTGTGAGGGACAGAGAGGACGCAGAGCCTCAGCAGCCATCATGCCAGTAAGATGAAATATCCACAGGGCTCTTTCCAAAGCCCGCTGCAAATCTGAATGGGTGCAACTGTGCTGGAGGGAAAACAAATTATCAGAACCCAACGTGCTCCCTAAAGCAGCCCAGCACCGTCCCTTCCTCCTCAGGAAGACAGAGCCCAAGAACCTCGCAGGAATGAGCATGCAGGGCTGGGCTTAACATAGTGGGGGCTGGCCTCTGGGCTCTTAGAAAAGCCGAGCCATTCTTTGTGCCTAAATAAGTCGATATTAAGGTCGTCTGCCCTGTGCGCACAGAGGCCAGGTGGAGAGCCTGCTGAGATTGTCACAGGTGTCACAAAGAGAAGAAGCTGCGTTCTTACTGCCACTCACTCGCTCAACAAATATTATTAAGAATAAATTCTTGATCAGACCCTTCACTTGTCTTTGAAGACTCCAAACTTAGTAAGACACAGACAAATGGTGCTACCGTAGCGCAGGCTGCTGTCAGTGAGCTTCCCAGAGGCAGCAAGTGCAAGGAGTCATGCACAGACCTCCAAAACTATATCACAGTGTATCTTGCCGTTGGGAATAGCTACAAATTCCTCTCAAAACATTAGCAGCTTTTTGTTTTAAAAAGGGAGAAGGGACTGGGTTTGTCTATTTCTTTCCTAGGACGCTGTAATAAATTACTATAAACCAAGTTACTGGAGGCAAGGGTAATTTATTCTTTCAGGGTTCTGAAAGATCAAAGTCCAGGATCAAGGTGTGCTGTGGGCCACGCTCTCCCTGGAGGCTCCTGGGAAGACGTATCTTTGCCTCTTCTGGTTTGCGTGGAGGCCAGCAATCCAGGATGACCCTTGGATTGAGATTCTTCCTCTAGTCTTGGCCCCCAGCTTCACATGGCCTCTCTCCTATTTGTCTGTCTCTGTGTCCAAATGTCCCTCCTTTTAAAAGATCGTACTCATATTGAATGAAGTGTGAACTAAGCTTGGTTATATCTGCAAAGACTCTGTTTCCAAGTAAAGTCCCATTCACCGGCCCTGGGGACACAGGAACGACATGGACCTGTCCAGAAGGAAGTGCTTGTTTCCAATTGACATTGAGATGGCAATACACAGAAGACTGGATGAGGAGATGCTTGTGAGAGCCGAGTAGGCCTGCAGCGTGGCTCTCCAGGAGACGGAGCACGGGGAGCCCAGTCCCTCCCCAGCACTTACCCAGTCTTAGAAATGGAAACTTATCATAGCTGAGGTGTCTTTCCTCTGAATCATAAAGACAGTTGGAATTTGGAACCCTCCTGGGTGTAACACCTTGACATGAGAAAGCTCTGTGATAGCAATCTCTAGCCTTAGGAAGGACTCTTTGTGGCTCAAAACCCCAAAGGCCCTCGGGGAATGTGACAGAGGGACTGAGACAGAGGATTAGACAAAGTCTTCTGGTACAGACTCTAACATGCAAACCTAGGAACAGGCCTGCTCTTACTGAAAGAGGTGAGAGTCCGTGAGTCCCTGGTGTGGAAGAGGACAAGTGGGACCTCTACCTCACATCCTGGTTCTGGCACTCAATTGGGGCAAACAATTTGCTCCAATCTCTTTGGGCCTCAGTTTCCTCAACTGTAAATGAGAAAAATAATCTGTGACCAGTGAACCCTGGGGTGAGTAGGAAGCGTGTCAAGTGCTCTGAGTCTTGGAAGCACAGTTTACCGTCGTGTACTTTCATGAGCAAGAATAGAGGAAACCTCACGTACCTTGCAGTCTGTCTGCAGCACGGGCAGAATGGGGTGCTGTTCCCCGCAGGCCACCTGCACCGCAGTGGGAAATGGTGGGTTCCTTCCTGGGATGGAAATAACCCTCCTGATGCCACCCTCTGTTGAGGCTCTCCTCAAGGGTGTGTGTGGAAAAGAATACTGCATGTGCCCACTCTGACCTCCAGTAGGGTGGGACAGACGGTGGCCAGTTCTCACCCCACCCTAAATACAGGACTGTTTTAATAACTAGCTGTGGCCACCAACTGAAGTCTTCAAGCAACACGTGACTTCCTCCCTGGGGACTGGGGGCTGCTAAAAGTCCACGCTGCCCTCCCTGATGTGACCACAGAGCTCCAGGTGAGGCCACAGGCAACCTCTAGGCCCTACTGCCTCTTCTACAGGCCCTGACAGCCTGAGACCGGGCAGGTCCTTTGGTGTGGGTGCAGGGGTGGGTCATGCGAGGGGCCACAGCGGGGGACTCCACACTCTGAGGCAGAGCCCTGGAGGCTGGAGCCCTCCCCTGTCCCAGCCTCTGGGTGTGCCTGCTGAAATTAAGTAGAAACTGTGCTGCACTTGCCAGGCAGACCGAGGGGCTCTAAGAGGGAGCCTTCTGTCAGGAGGCTTCCAGGGCTGGGCTGGGGCTCAGGGGCAGAGCACTTGCCTGACATGTGAGGCCCTGGGTTCGAGTCTCAGCACCACATATAAATAAATGAATAAAATAAAGGTCCATCAACACCTAAAAAATATCAAAAAAAAAAAAAAAATAGAAGCCTCCAGCCTCCATACTCACTGGGGCCTCCAGGAGGAAGAGCAGAATCAGCACCAAGGCGAGCCTGGGTCTCAGCGCTCCCAGAGCATCTGCTGACCCCGGGCTACAGGGTGGTGTCAGCACTGTTTTTTGTTGCACTTCTCCTCCCTTCGTCCTCCCCTCCCTCCCACTTCCCCTCCTTCCCTCCTCCCTTCCCCCTCTTTCACCCGTTCCTTCCTCTTCCCTCCCTTTCTCCCCTCTTTCCTCCTATCCTCCTCTCCTTCTTCCCTTCATTTAGGCCCGCAGACACTTCCTGCAAACGAAGCCTTCCCTGGCGCCCCACCCTTCTCTCCTCCAGCTCCCCTTTCTGGGAAGATCCCTTTCCTAAGGCAGAAACTCACTGGGTGTGGCCCCAATTCACTGGGTGGCAGTTGTGCTCTGGGAGTTGGTCGATACCCATATGAGAAAGGATTGCTTGCCTGGGAAATACGTTTATCTACAAAATCTAATGACCTAGAGTTTCTTCCAGGGACCCTGAGACCTGAAGGACCAAATGTCACTGCAGTGAGGACAGTGGGGGAGAAGAGAAGGGGCCCAGCTCCAAGTGGCCATAGGGACTTTTTGGTGAAAGCTACGTTCCACCCTCCACGTGTGCATGGTCAGCCTGAGGTTGGATTTTCGTCTGGTTCTGAATTAACCCTAGTTACCTTTTCAGGCCTAAGTCATAACCCAGGGGCTGCAAGTGAAGATTGTGAAGGTCGATTGCTCTGACACCTGGGGGCACAGCTCAAGGGCCTCTAGTTCCAAAGAGACCCCACAGCTCCCCTAAACCAGAGGCCAGGGAACAGTGAGAACTAGGGATGCCCTGGGGGACCAAGTCCCTAGGACGCTGCTCTGAAGCACTCTAAGGAAGAAAGGAAGACTTGAGAGCAGATGGCTTGGGGAGTGGGATTGTGACAGGGACCTTCAGAAGACCCAAGATCAGAAGAGCACACTGTCCCGCGTGTGACATGGGGAGGTGGCTCAATGTCCTCTTCCAGACTCCCCCCAGGAAAGATGCCCTGCAGAAAGCACAGTTCACCATCCCCGGAGGGATGGGATGCCCTTTGGCATGAGGACCACCCTCTGAGAACAGCATCATGTGTGCTGAAGACCTTGAACTTCAAGCAGGAAACATTCCCAGTAGGTTTGAAAGAGTTTCCCAGGGCCAGGAGCCAAGCCTGTCATTCTAGAATAAAAGCTCAATGGCGCCTTTCAGAATTCTTCTGATTCGCTTCTGCATATGCTTATCTTAAGAAGGAAAAAAATATATAAAAACAATCTGATTAAAACATTGGCAAAGGATTTGAATAGACACTTGTCCAAAGAAGATTTGCAAATGGACAACAAGCATGAAGAGATGTTCAGCATCACCAATTTTAGGGAATTGCAAATCCAGACTACAAGGAAACACCACCTCACACCCAGTAGAATGACTGATATTAAAACAAACAAACAATAAAACCAGAAGACCACAATGTTGGCAAGAAGATGCAGGTATTGGAACCCTTGTGCCCTGTTGGTGGGAACAAACAATTGTGCAGCTGGAAAATAGTGCCCAGTTTCCCCCGAAACTAAACAGAATTGTCATGTGATCCAGCAATTCCACCTCTAGGTAAATACCTCACAGAATAGAGACCAGGTCTCAAAGAGGCATTTGTACACCCATGTTCACAGCGGCAGGAGGATAGAGGCAGCCTGTGTCCACCCGGAGGTGACTATGTGGGTGAAATGACCGTGGAGCCAGAGCCCCGCACAGGGTCTCCAGGAACCTCAGCTCCTCCGAGGGCTGCCTTAAAATATCCCAATTTGCAATGCAGAGATTTATAATTTCTGGGAAACAAAGCACCTTTTCTTTTCTTTTCTTTTCTTTCTTTTTGAGAATAGAATGACAAAAGAGTTGAAGAAAATGTGGTCAATGAGAGCAAATGATTATTTACTGCCATTGAGCTCTGTCAGGGAGCTTCACGGAATCCCAGCATGCTCGTGGGATGTGGCGAGGCGATTGCCACATTGCAGAGTCAAGAGCTCTGTCCCTGCGAGGACACTGCTATTTGTCCCCCCGGCAGTCCTTCCTTCTGGGGGCCCAGCCCTCCCCGGCTTGGTCCATCTACAGGGCCCACTGTCATACCTAATGTCCCTGGGCACCCGACCCAAAGATTTTGTGTGGAGGAAGGGTCTAAGAACCTGTTAGTGTACTGAATTCCTGTACTTAATTCCTGGAATTACAGAGGATTTTTAAATATGAAACTTACCAAAGTCAAGTCTATCTGCATGTGCCTACCTCTGTGGGCCCGTTTCCAGGTCACTCTGGTCTGGGAAGGAGTCAATGTGGACTTGGGAGCTGTTGGGGGCACCATTTTGAATTGTGGTGACCCAAAGGCAAAAGTGGCATTTCCACAGCAGAGAAGCCTGACAGCAAGCCCAAGGGAAGCCCCAACCAGCCCAGCGGCGTCTCCCTCCAGCTCCCCTCTGCTCCAGGTCCTGGCTCCGTTCACCCTGCAGTTCAGTAGCCCCTTGGCCTCAGGTTCAGGGCCTCCCTGGCCTTTAAGATGAATTTCTCTTCTTGCTTAAGCAGTTTACTTGACTTTCTATGCTTTGCAGCCAAAATCCCTAATTTGAGGAATTGAGGATAACCATTGATCAATCAGCAATCAGAATTTTCCACCAATATCCTTGGGAACATTTTTAGCCTGTGTCTAAACTGTGAACAAAATAATTTGGCATTCTAGAAGTAAATATTTATCTTCTACACAAGTATTTTTTTACCACACTTTCTGGGAATTGGCAGACAAATTATTAAGTCAATTCAATTTTGCTTATTGTACACAAGGCAAAATACATTGTTAGCACAGGTAAGCTGCTATTTTTAAGGTAATTGCTTTTGACACTTTTTGGCATTCTGAATTTCTAGCAGAAGCCTCCAGTCTTTCTCAGCCCTGGTTAGTAGAGTTCTCGTTTCCTGAATTTCAAAGCTAGGCACTTTTCATCAGGCTGGGAACATGCGCACCCAGTCACTTGCCTGAAATCCAAAGGAAGGAGGAAACCCTAAATAGACTGGGTGAGCTCTGAGTGGCCCTTCCCAGGACATATGTCCAGGGACAGTGTTAGAGTGGGTGTGCACAGCTTCACTCCTCACGAGGTCCTCACCCCTGTGAATGCCAGGCCCTGTGCCAGCTGCCAGGTCCTCAAGACCAATGCAAGTGTCTCAGCCAGGCAGGAGCCCCCCCATCATCAGGGAGTTAGACAGGTGGCCAGGAACCATGGCACCATGTGACAGCCCAAGGGAGAGCAGTCTTTGGGCACACGGGGAAGAGAGTAGGGCAGCCTTCCAAGGAGACCCACGGGATCCACAGAAACCATGGAAGAAGGTCAGAGAAGCTGGACCCTGATGGTGGACCAGGGTTCTGCCAGGCACACAGAAGTACACAAAGTCCTGAAGATGAACAGGGTGGACAGAAGGAGAGCAGAGGCCTGGGGCCAAGGTGTGTGGGCCCTGGAGGGACAGGAGGGAAAAACGTCCACCTGCCTTCCTCCCTTCCCTCCTTCTTTCTTCCTTGTTTTGTGTAATAGCAGTTTGGGGAGATAGGATTCACAGCCCACAGAAATCCACCCGTTTCAGTGCACGACTCGTGAGTTTCCAGTTCATCCACAATGTTGTGCGATCATCACCACTAATTTAAAACCCATCACAACAAAAAGAAGATCCATTCCCTCTCCTCAGCCCTGAAGATCATTTACCTACTTCCCAGGTCTCTCTAGACTTGCCTATTTTGGACATTTCATATGAATGGAATTCTGCAATCTGGTCTTTTGTGACTAGCATCTGTCACTCACATGAAGGGGGTTTCAGAATCCATTCACGCCGTGGCCTGTGTCCATGTGCCACTCCCTGTCGCAGGGTCCCCCTCCGTGCACACAGACCACAGCTTGCTTCTCCTCTGCGGGCCGATGGAGGCCTCTGTCTCCTGGCTGTTGTCTAAACCTGCCGTGGACATGGGGGCATGGGTGTGTGTGGACATTGGCTTTGTCTCTCTTGGGTACATTCCTGGCTGTAGAACTGCTTTGTTGTATAATAACTCTGTCTTCAACATCTTTAGAAATGGCCACACAGCTTTCTGAAGGGAGGGCACCATTTACCTTCCCATCAGCAGAGATGAAGGTTCCAGTTTCTCCACATATTTGCCGACACTTAATGTATTCCTAGACAGTGACGGTGATGACGATGGCTGTACTACAGGGCGTGAAGTGACAGCTTACTGTGGTTTTATTTGCATTTCCCTGATGACTAATAACATAAAGCTTCTTTTCATATGTTCTTTCTTTTTGAAAAGCCCTTCATTATATTTCAATAAATGCCTGACTTTTTTTTTCTTCTTTGAGGTACAAGAGATTGAACTCAGGGCTTCATTCATGCTAGGCAAGTGCTCCTCCACTGAGCTACATCTCCAGTCCTTTGTTTAAATTTTGAGACAGGATCATGCTAACTCACTCAGCCTGGCCACAAACATGCCATCCTCCTGCCTGAGCCTCCTGAGTGGTTGTGTTGACCCGCATGGGCCATCACACCCAGGTAATGCGTGACTTCTTGAATTAAGAAGTAACATAAAAGAGCTGAGGACCATCACTTAAGGTTGGCTAGATAACTATCTTCACCCAGACACAACAAATGCATTGGTCACAAGTATCACACTCTAAAAAGTTACTGCGCAGCATAAAGGAGGGAGTTCTAAGAACCCTCTAGTGTGTTTAATTCCTGGGATTAAGGAAAGCATTTTAAATCTGGAATCTACCAGGATTAAATATGTATATGTGTCACATATTGGAAGGCTCTTTAATGAAGGATGAGAACACAGCCTTCAAATGACAAGCTTGAATATCATGCCACTTGATGATGGCGTGGCTCTGGTTACATGATATCCATAAGGCTCAGCTTCCTCTTCTGTAATACAAAGAAACACCCAGGCTTGCTATGTAAATTAAATTAATAATGCATTAAAAGAACTTGGTGGTTACTTAATGAATTGTGGCTCTTTCTTCGAATATTTGACAGAGGGCAGTTTGTCTGTAGTACATTGCTATGAATTTCATGTTTTTTGCAGATGTCCTAACAACAAAATTCTCCCTGGTCCTTAACATTTCCCTTGTCAAAGGCTGACCATCCGGGGCCAAAGCCCATCAGCACCCACTCCAGAGCCTCCTTTGAGCCTGGATTCAGCAGCTGAGCAAGTTCAAAAGAGGGTCTGCTTGTGTTTACCCCAACCTCAAAGACCTTAAAAATCTGGGTTAACAACACCAGGAATTGGTGAGATGGTTCACCTGGTGCAGAGGGTGCATGCTGCCTGCTCAGGGGAGGGATCCCTGGAAGCCCAACTTTCCAGGAAGTGGGTGGAGAGGTTGGTCCTGGGCCAAGGGCAGAAGAGAAGGAAGAGCCACAGCTGAAGAGCTCTGGGCATTACTTTCCCCCCAAAAAAACAAGGCCTGGGCTTGGGAAGTCCCAGGGGGTTGGGGGAAGTGATCAAAGACTGGTTGAGCAGAATCCATATGGAATGGAGAGAGAGAAGCTGCCTCTCAGAATCCCTGCTATTCCTTATGGGGGATTTCATGACTGAAGTATGGTTGCTGGAGGCTTTGGATGGCTGCTGTTACCTTCCCAATGACCACCTGGTGGCCGGTGTGATCCTCTCATGACAGTCAACTCAAGGACAGGTAGAAGAGTGCTATCTTGCCAGTGCCATTTTTGCCTCCCCTGCCCAGACATGGGGTAAGGCAGAGGCCCTCAAACTTGGCCCTGTGCCCAGTGCCAGAGGTGGGGGGTGGGGAAAGGCTCCCTACTGACCCCTTATCTCTCCTTATGATCCCCTCACTCCCTTCCTTGGCCCCTTGTTCTGGCCTGGCCTCCTGACTTTGCTGCCTGCTGGCTTTCAGGGCAGATCTGAAATGTGTGTAGCCTTTGTGTTGATTCACATGGAAGTAGAGCCAGTCATACAAAACAGGTGTCAGGAACTGTGTCCTCCCCCAAATTCACGTGCTGAATTCAAGCCCTAACCTCCAATGTGATGGTGTCTGGAGACTAGGGTTAGATGAGGTCAGGAGACAGCGGCCCTCATGTTGCCCTTATAAGAGGAAGAGGGACCGGAGAGTTTACAAGCTCTCTGAGTGCACACAGAGAGGTCATGTGAGTTCACAGCAAGATGGTGGCTGCCCACAGGTAACAGAAGAGCCATGCAGTGAAAACTGCCGACCAGCACCTTGGTCTTGGACTTCCCAGCCTCTCGGACTGTCAGAAATGGACTTCTTCTTTAAGCCATCCCAGCTATGGCACTTTGTTGTGGCAACCCAGCTAACTGAGATAGTATACAGACAGCCCCCAACTCACGGTGGCTTGGCAGGATTTTTCAACTTGTCAGTGGTGTAAAAGTGACACATGTTCAGTAGAAACTTCTTCAAAATTAGGTCTTGATCTTTTCCAAGGCTAGTAATACTTAGAGCATTCTCTCGTGGTGCTGGGTTGCAGCAGCGAGACACAGCTCACAGCCAGCCACACTTGATCCTGAAGGGGACTCTGTTGGGCGGCTCCACCCCCCTGGTGCTGTGAGCTCTTCCAAGGTGGGTGAGGCTGGGGTGGGGACACTTTCCCCTTAGATAGTTTCCAAGTTACGAGAGATTTTCAGGACATGACCCATCGTAAATCAAAGAGCATCTTTACACAAGAAGTGTCTGCTTCCTGGAAAAACTCTTAAAGGTTTCTTGTGTTGTAGGCCTGCAAAAAAGCTCTTTCTCCTTATAAATAGTTTATCAGCTTTTAAAGTAACCATCAATATTTAAGTTGCTTTTCAAGAAAGAAGTGTGCCCACCACATCATAAAGGGTGTCTCCTGAGAGGGCGGCACTGATGAAGTTAGTTCCATATGTGGTCATTACCGTGCTCTGCTCCGGGACTGTCCCAGGCCTCCTAGGTTCCTGAGGAGCACAGACGCCCTACAGCAGCTCTCTGGACGCACTCACTCCTGTGTGGAATGCCGTGCTTGTACTTATCCAGGAGAAGACTTCCATGGTTAGTACTTTTCATTGTGCTATTTTTCAACTTTAAACTCAGCCCCAAATACTAAAATTTCATAATTTGGGGACATGCGTTATTCCAAGTGACATACATTTTCGAGCCTCTTGAATGTTCTCCAGGCGATCTGGCTGCTGTCCAGGAAGCCCAAGAGAGGTTGAGCTGAAGAGCCGCTTGGCTCTCGCCCCTTGTAGGGGAAACATGATTGGGTGGCATCAGAGGGCGGTGGAACTAAATGTCCTTCTCTGAAGCCATTTATGTAAAATATCATTTCCCCAGTGCTGCATAGTATTCAAACGTGAGTGATATTATTTGCCTACATCTGACAGAACTTACTCTTTGGCTCTGTTTGACAGCAAGCCACCTCATCATCTCACGGGCACTTGCTCTCCAGGGTACACTGCACTTCCCCAAGGCAGAGCTGCCTCAGGAGGCGGGTGGGCTTCTGCGGAAAGGCGGCAGAGCTGAGCCTCCGCTGCCCGTCGCTTCTGTATAAAGGAGGTCGTCACGCTGTCATCAAAACTGGGAAGACGACACCATTAACCACCCGATGGCTTGAGAATTTTCGAGTGCAGAGGGACCGGTCGGCCCTCCATTTGCACTTGGCGCTGTGTCCAAGCTGCCTCACTAACATCCGCCTGGCCGAGCCACGTCAGGCCACCCAGCCTGCGACACAGCTTCAGATCTGAATCTTGCATTGCCCTCTCAGCCACAGACTGTCAGAGCCCCAAGGACACCCGGGACTCCCCACGGATGACATGAGAGAAGCCTCATGGTTTAGACACGAGGTGGCCCTCGAAACTCAGGTGTGAGGCAATGCAGGAAGGTTCAGAGGTGAAGGGTTAGGGTTAGGGGAGCTTTAACCTAATCAGTGTATTAACCCCCTGATGGGGATGAACTTGGCAGTAACTGTAGGCAGGGTGGTGTGGCTGGAGGGGTGGGCCCCAGGGGTGTGCCTTTGGGGGTTATATTTTGTCCTTGTTGAGCAGAGCGCTCTCTCACGCTTGCCCTCTCTCTCTCTCTCTCTCTCTCTCCCTCTCTCTCTCTCTCTCTCCTTCCTGGTTCGATGTCCTGAGCTACTTTCATCCACCACACCCTTCCTCCATGATATTCTGTCTCATCTCGAACACCAAGGAATGGAATCAGATGTCTATGGACTGAGACCTCGGAAACTGTAAGCCCCAAGTAAATTTTCCTCTTCTAAAATTGTTCTTGTCAGGTCTTTTGGTCACAGAGGTGAAAAAGCTGACTAGAACAAATACGTTGTGTTTTATTTACGCATTAGAATACTATGTAATAATAAAGAGAGCAAACTCTGATATTCACAACACAGATGAATATCAAAAACATTTTCTTAAGCAAAAGAAACAGATTCAAGAGAATTTATTACTTACGTAGTCTGTATAATATTCAATAGTCAGAATTAACCTATGATACTTGACTTTAGAATCATAGTAGCCAGAATTGGGGATTATTTTTCCTAGGAAAGAGCACAAAGGAACTTGATGGATTTACACAAATATTTAAATTTTGATTTTCATATTGGTTACATAGTTAGGTACATGGGTAAAAATTCATTAAACTGTACACATTTTTTTTACTTTATGTGAATTAATTTCAATAAAAAATTTAAAAAAACAATTAAATTTGGGTGGGAAAAAAAAGGAAATACCTTGGGGATCATCGTCCAAAGCTTGTGAAGACACTGAATTGCGGAGATGTCAAGTGACCTGCCATCGTAGTTCTGTGACTTAAGGTCCGAGACTTAGTGCATCTCCTGGCTTCAGCCTACTGTCCTCTCCCCTGCCGCGAAGTGGCCTTGTAGCCACCTGCCTCTCCCACTTTGTGGCCTGGCACAGTCAGGGTGACAGCTGTCCTGGCTATTCCAACGTTCTGGTTCCTGTCACCTTCTGTTGCAGCTGGCCCAGGTCAGCACGTCCTCTCCATGAAGTTCATTTCACTACCAACTGCAGCAGTCACTTAAGTGAACAGGAAGGAGCAGCCGCCACCCTGGCCCTTCAATTAGGTGACACATCCCCTTCCTGGTGTTTGAAGACCTCCCTCCCCAGCTCCGCCCGACACCCACACCGTCCCCTACAGCAGGGAACACTGTGCAGACTGGAGCTGCCTTCCAGTAGCGCTGCGAGTGGCAGAAGGAGAGGCGCAGCTATTCAAAACCGGCGTTTGCTGCCTCCAAAGAGGCCAGGAGAACCCAGGATCTGGGCAGTGATTCATGCAGCCTGTCACTGCGGCTCCTGAACGGGACTTCAAAAGTGCAAGGAGCTGCCATTGTGAGCAAGGACAGCCAGGCACTGTGCTCTCCAGTCCAATTCAGCACACACATGATTAGCACCTACCGTGTTCAAGTCCCTGGCCGTGACGGGGACAGAAAAGATGAAGGAAGAAGTATTATCTCTGGCTTCAAAAGACCACATAGTTTTGAACAGGAAGAAAACGTATGTGGAGAGCAGGTTGTGACTGCCTAGTGACTCCATGGTGTGTAGAACAGCAGTCCTCAGGCTGCGCCTGCCCTGGTGACTCCACGGTGTGTGGAAGAGCAGTGTTGAGCCTCCACTTTCCTGTCCCGTCAAGCTGCAGCAGAGTGTGGCTTCTCCCACCCAAAACAACAAAGCAGGGCCCGCTCCACGCTTCTCTACAAGCTGATACTGAGGCTGAAACTGCCCTCAGTCTGGACCTTCTGCCTTGGCGACTCTGCAGAACTGGTTGGTTAAAACCCCATCTAAGCACCTGCCTTGGTCTCTCTCTGCCTGTGCTCTTGGTCAGCATCCTGTGACCTTGCGGCCACCTTAAACTATTCTTAGTCCTTCTGTGGACCATATATCTCATTGCATAAAGTGTGTTGTGCAACTTGAGTCCTGGAGATATTAGAAAGCAAGGCTGGAATGGAAGAACTTGCCCAGCCTCTGACTGTCAGCCGACTCACGAGGGTTGCGTGAGCTAGCGCCACTGACAGTGGCACAGCCTGGGAACTCATTGTTACTCAGTACATTCTGACATACAAAGATCAATGGCATAGCTTGTTCATGACATGTGTATCCAAATATAGTGTGTTTGGTTAATTGATTGATTAAAGTATGTTAATTATCAGCCTAAGCCAAGAAGTACTCTCCAGCAAGCCCAGTGTAGAGACAAAGTTTCATCTTAAGGCAGCAGATCCACTTCTGTACAGATAAGACTCCTGAGCCTCTGGGACACAAAGTCCACAGGGCACGCTGAGGCTGGGCACCTCCCACCAGCACTGTCACAGCTCCTGTTTTCTTACATCCACTTCCACTCTGGCTAAGACAGACGTTGAGGTGCCAGGCACGGGAACAGCAAGGAATCCTAATTATTCTCCTTGTTTGTTTTTCCTATCTGATTATTTGGGAAGAGTATGGGAATATGTTGAGACTCAACTTCGGGGTCAGGTTCAGGGACACTGAGATGTCCTGAAACCCCGTTTGCCTGGGAAGCCCAGAATTCCGTGAAGCAGGCCTTGGAGAAGGATTTGGGGCTCAGGCTACAGCCTGCATGGAAGTTGAGACTCCAGTCCTGACAGCAGCAGGAGGAGAGGGAACCTCACAGCAATCATGGGCAGGACCCTTGGAGAGACGGACCTCACCTGGAGCCAAGGAGGGGTCAGGGGATCTAGCTGTGGGGAGACAGGAGCCCAGAAGCAGCCCATACCTGCCGTCTCACCAGACTCCTGCCAGCCACCTCATCCGTCCACACCCACTGTGCTCACTGTCACATTGAATGGGCCTCTGATGCGCCCTCCAGCCACAGACCCCATCTTTATCCCTCCTGAGCTGATTTGCATGGCACACACCCACCTTGCTCCAAATTCTCCTGCCATCTACCCATCTATCTTGTGACTCATATCTCTCTCTCTCTCTCTCTCTCTCTCTCTCTCTCTCTCTCTCTCTCTTTCTCTCTTTGTGATACCAGGTATTGTACTCAGGAGCACTTAACCACTGAGCCACATCCCCAGCCCATTTTTGTATTTTATTTAGAGACAGGGTCTCACTGAGTTGCTTAGGGCCTCGCAATTGCTGAGGCTGGATTTGAACTTGTGATCCTCCTGCCTCGGCCTCCCAAACTGTTGGTATGACAGGCATGTGCCACTGTGCCAGGCACGAGTCCTTTCTCCATCTGCCCCCTGCCCTGATTGAGTCCTGGTGACACCCTCATCATTCAGGTGCCCGTGGAAGTGCTCCCTGGACACCCTGCGTGGTTCCCTCCCAGTCTGGTCCAGGTCCCAGGTCCCACCCCTACAAACACTTCCCTGGATGCTGAAGACTTCACATTCCAGTCTCGAGCCGGGCAGACCAGCAGTTATGGAGTAGGCAGCTGGAACTGAAGAAGGGGCCAGCCAGGTGTGGAGACCACAGTATAGAAAGAACAGAAGGGGGCCCCAGGGGCCCTAGGTCAGCCACCATGGCAATGGGGTGTCAAGGTCTGAATGAGGGGTACATTCAGGATATGAGTGACAGGACCTACCAGAGCAGGGCAGGTGCTGGCCAGCCTCTCCTGAGGAGGGGGGAAGCTAGGACATCCCAAGGTGGGGCTGGGCAACACTGGGGGACTCTTCCTAGGAGAGCTGAAGACGAGTCACAACCTATTTCTGCAACCAGACTGGCCTCAGCTCAAGAGGAAGAGAGAGCTCTGGGGACTCTTCCAGACCAGTGTTTCTCAAACATCATTTTTGTCCATGATTTACAATAAAAAATACAATTTAAACACACACACACACACACACACAGCTCTTACTTCGTACTATGTACTCTGATATTTTTCTTCTTCCATTTTTTGGAATGCAGACCATCACCCTCCAAGTTGATTGCATGACCCCCTAGAGGTCGTGACTTACAGCACACAAGCACAGGCTGGTGCCTCCTGGAGAGGGAGAACCCATGGTTGACGTCCAGCTGGAGGTGAAGGGGGCTGTGGGCCCAAAGGCAGCTAAGGTCACAGACGGCTTTCACAGTGCATGGGCTCCTGCAAGCTCAGGAAGCAAGCAAGGGTGACAGCTCTCCCACTGCCATCTCCACCTACAGGAAAGTAACAGTCAGAAGAGTAGGTCACTGTCACTGAGCAAGAGAAGCACATGGACCCCTTCACATGACTTTCCATTATAAGATAATGGCCTACAAACTAAAAATAACAGGAGTTTCAGTTGCCCACTTTATATTTAAAATTATTAAAATATCACAAATCCATGAATACTGCAGAATATGAATGCTGTTGGCTTGGTTACAGGGTGGGTAGGGACAGTCACATTTACTGCAATACATGCATGTTTAAAACTATTGGAAAATGTACAAAGCTAAAGAGACTGACTAAAGAAATACATAACGCTCCACAGAAGAGTAACGACAACCCACGACTTCCTGACGATGGAAGGATAAACCCATGTAACTGGTGTGAAGCTCCAAAGCCAGGGTGGCTGTAACTGCAGGAAAAACTAGGGAGCTCCCAGCGTAGCGGGCTGAAGGCGTATGCGCAGATGCCTCCTTGCATATGAAATCTAGAGCAGCAAAACTAACCAGCTCAGTGGTTACCTGAAAGGGTGGAACGTCAGATAGAGTTAACTGCAAAGAAGAAAGAAAATATCTGGAGCTCGACTGGCATAAGAGCCATTATGTAGGCGATATGATTATCAAGGTCATCAGATTACACACCAAAATCGGATGCATCTTATTATATGTGAATTAGACCTTAATAAAAAGTAAATTGGACCTTAATAAAAATTAGACCTAAAATTTAGGAGCCATGGAAATGGAAAGCCATGTGAAGGGGTCCATGTGCTTCTCTTGCTCAGTGACAGTGACCTGCTCTTCTGACAGTGACCTCAGGAAACTGCAAGTCTCTTTCCCCACATGGGCAGGCTCCCAGAGGCAGGACCTGGAGGAGCCAGGTAGGAGGGTCCTCCGAGTTGGACAGAGTCACCAGGACAGCTCCCTCTGGCCCTGATTCATGCACCAACCAGGTGTGTTCTCATCCATGCATGGCCCCCACCCTGCCACAGCTGCTGCACACTCCCCAAGGGAAGGGACCTCTTCCTGTACTGCTACATCAATCCCAGAGTGGACTCCACAAGGACTTAGAGAGCACGAGGGTTTCTAAGGTTTGGGGGAGTTGGTTCAGTTAAGTGTGTTCCATTGTCTCTTTTAATATTGGCATGAACCAGTCTCTTACAAAGAAAGAAAACCACTCTGGAAAGGCTTTGGTGGACATTTTGACTTCAGTGTTGCTGAAGGTACTGCTTTGTGAAAGGAGGAAAGCTCTCCGTGAACGCAGAGAAGTTGGCCATTCACATGCTACTGACGCAGGGACCCATCTGTCCCTGGTAAGAAAGTAGATCCTGGACAGAAAGAGGGAGCCAGATGGGCAAGTATCCAGCTGGACCTCACCAGAGTGGCTGCCTCAGGGCCAAAGAGGAAGCAGGCAGGCGGGCGGCTGGCAGTAGACAGGAGAGAGGGCTAATGTGCAGGAAAATGCTGTTGTACAGGAAACGCTGTCAGAAGCCTCCGGAACAGGCTCGTGGCACAGGACAGTACAGGGCCATCAAGACGAGAGAAGGGCTGCTGGCCTTGGGAGTGACCTGTGAAGGGCAGGTGTGCCTGGCTCTAGAAGTCTCTCCCATGTTCCTGCGATCAGAGGGACTGAGCAGGAGGGGAACGTCATTTGACTCTAAGATCTAAAAGCATCCCCCTTCTAGTTCAAAACCAGGCCTGGACCACATCCCATCCCTGTGAAGATGTAAGAGATGCAAATTCAGAATGACTCCTATGTAAGAGATGACCCTATAAACTATGGCCAGTTGCCGTGGAAAGGAGAGGATCAGGGTATGTAGTCCTTGTCCCAGCAATACCATCTCTAAATAGCATGCCCTACAGAAATGGCTGTTTATGACTTGGTAATATGGGAGTGAGAAATGACTTGGTAATATGGGAGTGAGAAATGATTTCTTACACAAGGTCCTGAATGACCCAACCCTACAGTGATATTTATGATTTACAACCAGCTGAGAGATAAAGATTACATTCACAGATAAAGTCAACAAGCAAATGACCAAAAGATGATTTTCAACACCTATAACAACCATCAAAAAAAATAAAATTACATGTAGAAAACAGAAGATGTTAAAAAGATATGAAGAGTTTATTCAGAGATGGATAAAGCCAAATAGCTAATAAAAGATAATGAAATGCCCTCATTAGGAAAAATTAAATCAACAAAAATAGTCACTTTGCACTATTAGATTGACCCAAATTTAAAATAAAATAAGAGAAAATACTGAGAAATTATATTGACCAATTATATTGTTATTTTGGGTGTATGTACAAATATGTACATACCTAGTGTTATTTTCTTCTTGCCCTTCATTCCAAATCTTTCTCACAGGTCACACCTGAGGCCTAGATATATAATCTCACCATTACATATCATTATAATGTACCAATAAAAATATGAAAAAATTTAAAAATCAACAAATAAATAAAATGAAATTATGGGGAGGAGGTGATACTCAAGAAACAAGAATTCTCAGGCCCCATTAGAGGGGATATAAACTGGTAAAGCTCTTTTGGAGAATAAATTGAAAATATTCATTAAAATTAATCTGTACAGCTGGGCACAGGGCACACACCAGTAATCCCAGAGGTACTGGAGGCTGAGGCTGGAGGACCTCAAGTTTGAGGCCAGCCTTGGCAACTTAGCATGACCCTGACTTAAAATAAAAAATAAGAAGGACCGGGGATGTAGCTCAGTGGTAGAGCATCCCCAGGTTCAATCCATAGTACTGAAAATTATCATCATCATCACCATCATCATCATCATCACCTGTACATAAATTACCCCAGAAACTCCAAGAATATTCCCCGGAGAGACTCTCATCCTGGGCCCCTGACTATGTAGGAGGATGTGCCGGCAGCACTAGGTAGAGCATCACAGGGCTGGTGTCACCTAGAAGTCCAGCACCAGGATTAACAGATGCAGGACACTTGGTGCCTACACACGCTGAAGACGCCCCAGGAACAAAGGGGAAGAATGAGCTGCATAATCACCTTTGGAAACACCCGGTCCATCGTGCAAACGGAAAACCAAGGCAAATTGAAAAATGCATACAGTAACTTAAATACTGGGTTTGTGGCTCAGATGGTGTGGGGACAGGAAGGATTGTAGAATGAAACAGACATCGTTACTCTATGTATATATGTGACTGCATGATGACCAATGTGATTCTACATGTATACTTAGAAAAATGAGAAATTATATCCTATCTACGTATGATATATCAAAGTGCATAAATGTGTTCTACTGTCATGTATAACTAATTAAAACAAATTTTAATTTTTTTTTTAAATAATAAAGATTCATAGTGAGGGGCGGGTTTGTGGCTCAGTGATAGACTGCTCACCTAGCACATATGAGGCCCTGGGTTCAATTCTCAGCACCACATATAAATAAGTAAAATAAAGGTTCATCAACAACTAAAAAAAAATTTAAAAAAAGATTCATAGTGAACAAAAATGTTGGAAAGATAGTCCTAGGATGAAAGGGAAAAAAATAATAATATACTTTTATTTGGACTCAGGAACCTATCTCAAAACCTTCAGTATTTTGGCCAAAGTTTGGAGCAGATGAAGATTGGATATGTCAATTCTTCATAGAATGTGTGGATGATAAAAGCCCTGGTGGTCAGGAAGAGACAAATATGCTCTATGTTGGAGAAAGGGGCCTGTAGTTCTCTTTCCTCTTAAAGTTACTAAAAAAAAAATAAAATAAAAATTTAAAAAAAACAAGAAAATGAAAATAAAACAGTTAAGACTCAGAAGGAATGGGAAAGTCATCTTGTCATGTGAAGCCCAAGGGGGACAAGCTGAGGATGGAAACAGGATGTAGGGTGTCTAAGTGAGTCGCAGAAGGTTTGTGGAAAGAAATCCCAAATGTTTGTGTATGTGATTAAGTTGGCTATGATCAGCAATCATTTGTTCATTCAAAGGTTTCTTTCTTTTCTTTTTCTTTAAAAAATATTTATTTTTTAGTTGTAGTTGGAGACAATACCCTTATTTTATTTATTTATGTTTATGTGGTGCTGAGGATCAAACCCAGGGCCTTGCACGTGCTAAGCAAGTGCTCTATCACTGAGCCACAACCCCAACCCTCAAAGGTTTCTTTCTTAAGGTTGATCTTCATTGACCTTCAATGTGCTAATTCTCTGTGTTTAGAAATAACAGAGCTCCTTAAAAGCAGTTACCTACCAACATAATTTCTTGTGTTTGTTAGATTTTAATACTCAGGAAAACTAAGTCTTAAAGAAATTAGGGTTTGTATCTGTTTTTAAAGTCTTTTAAATGATATTTTGTAGCTGGTTAAGTAAATAACTGTTATTTTATGTTACTACAATATATTTGATACCCTAAATATGTGACCAGATAGGTGTACAGCTAGGAACTATTTGAGCCTTGTCTAAGTGTTATATAAAAGTTTTTAAAATAAAAGTTTACATAGGTTTACAGGCAAGGTAGCCCAAAGTTCTCTCTTTCATACATTTATCTGACATAGAAAGACCACATTATCATTTTGAAAAACTGGCTTATCTCTGTTTTATTTGATTAAATCTATTTCTGACCATTAACACTGTTTCCTACATGCATAAAAGATTTAAGACTAGCTTAAGAGAACACTTTACCAAGCTAATGTTCTCCAAACTACAATTGTCTGTAGCAGTTCGATTTGTCATTTAATGTTCTGTAACTGGAGAAAGGTCACCTCTTATCAATAAGTTAAATATAGAATGCTGTGTTACTTTTTACACTGGGATGGAAATTTAAATGTGTTTTTGAAAAATGATAAGGAGAGCCTGATTTATTTAAAGGTTGACCATGTGGAACATGGAAACATTTTGCCACTTTTTCCACACCAAAAAAAAAAAAATAGTAAAAGAAAGGAGCTCTCTTACCTTTTTTTAAATTTACGTTTCAGATGTAAGATTGTGAGGCAAGCACTCTGCCAACTGAGCTGTATCCCCAGCCCTTCAGATGTAAGATTGTATGCATTGCTTGTCACGAGCCCCACCTCCCCTGAGGTAAGGTTCTGCCCCTCACCCTCCTCCACCATTAGGATGACTCCAAAGTAGACTAGACTTAAGCTTGTTAAAATTATGTTCAAAGAGTAAATTTTTGTTATAAAGATTACTGTGATCTCAAAAATAAATGAGGGATATAATACAAACTAGTAAGGGTTTGGGTAAATTATAAAAGGTACTTAAGGTTGTAAAAGAGTTTTAAAAGAAAGTAAAATTTATAAAGGATCTCCTCTGTGATTGAGTTGATAAATTTATGGGTCTTTTAGAAGCAAATAAATACCAAAGATGTATTAGTGTCATTATAAAAATCATGTTTCTTGGCTCATAGATATTATACAAACTGAATATGTTTTTGCTCTTATTAACTTCATTTTGTGTTTTCCTTGTAAAACTTTATATCTGTTGCCTATTAGTGTTTTGTACAAGTGTTCCTTCTAGTAGAACAGCCTGAGTTCATTTGAGATAATAAGCTATCAACTAAAGGACAAGCAGGATATGAAGCTAACGTCCAGCACTAATACTGACCCCAATTAAATGGAATGGATTATTATAAAATTACAGACATTGAATTTAAAGCCCAGTACTCCTACTTCAAGACTGGGAAACCTGCCTGCTGGATTTTAAGACAAACATCTGGAAACCAAAGGCAAGGAAGTAAAAGGTCCAAGGGAAAAGAAGCCAATATTTTGGCCCTTGCTCTCTAAGGCCAGCCAGGACCCAGAGAACCACAGGAACCCTCTAAGGGCCCTGTGACTCTGGTGAGTCCCAATCAGGGAGATTAAGAGGACCCTAGAGACCTGGGAGCCAACCAGTACACATGCTGCAAGGGGGCAGACCATGGGAGAGGGAAATGTCCCTGATGCTTCCAAGGGCAGTCACTTGTGGTCAGCAAGACCCTTACTTGTTCTGGCAGATGGCAAAACTAGTAGAGGAAAGGTAAAGGAGCCAAGAGACTTCTCACATGTTCCCAAGAAGGATCTCTGACAAATCTCAGTTGACTCTTAACAGTAGGAAAAAGGTCAATGTTGACCAATGTGGTCTTAGACAACTGGCTAAAAAATTATTACGAAAACAGACATACGTGGACATTTAAAAAATAAGACAATGGGTTTTTTTCTGGAGATGAACATTTGTATCAGTCTTCCCAAAAGTAAGTAAAATGGGAAAGGGTTTTTATAAAGGAAGGCTTGATAAATATCACAAAAAGCTCTGTCAGAGTCACAAGTTTGCTCTGAGTTGATATGAAACCTACAAATCTTCCCAACCTCCTGCATAGGCAAACTTGATCTGTATTATCATTTTGTTTTCGTTTTTGCAGTTATGATTATTATGAGCTGCCAACGGGCTCCCTTACTTGGGAGGAAAATTTGTGGAATTCCCTACCATGGGAACTAAAGGCCAGTTTCTAGGAAAATATGAACTGGTTGTATCCTCTAGTTTATCATTGCCAGGCTAAAGAAAGTCCTTGCTCAGACCCCACCTCTGGAGTTTGCAGTTCATGACTTGGAATCTGGTGACCTGATTTTAATCAAGGCCTGGAGACAAGACAAGCTTCAAGCAAACTGGCAAGGCCTTACCAAGTGCTCCTGGTCACCAGGATGGCTATTGAAACTGCTAAAAAGGGGGCCAACTCATTGCCAAGTGTGATTTCCACCTCAAAAAACGAATATGTCTAGGATGGATGGCAATATCAAAGGGTACAAAAACAAATTAAAAATGAGACCAAAAGATCTAAAAAGCAAAAGGGAAATAAAAAGTCTGGGTGGTACATTTTCAGAATATCGTATTTATCCTTCTATGTAAAACTGAAAGATCCATTTGTAGCCATTTTGAGCTTCCCCCTGTATCCAATCACAACCCTCCTCTTTGCCCTCCCAGTCATGTAGATTGTAACCCAGAGCTCCTCCTATCAGAGCAAGGGGCAGTGCTGCATTACAGCTAAAACAGGTGGTCTGCCTGCTCAGGTGTGCTTGTTTGTCAGACTTTGTTCAATGGCACATTCTTTGCAGAAGTGAAGTCTGCCTTGCTGAATAACTTAAGCACATGCCTGATTTCTTAAGGCAGCCCGATATTTCTAACACCAATACCTTCTGATATTTAGCAATGAACATGGATAGTGAAGGGAAGAAAGGGGATATGGGATAGGAAGGATAGCAGAATGAAACAGACATTATTACCTTATGTACACACGTGACTGCATGATCCATGTGATTCTACAACACGTACAATCAGAAAAGTGAGAAATTACACCCCATTTATGTATGAGTTATCAAAGTGCATAAATGCATTCTACTATCTTGTATAACTAATTAAACAAATTTAAAAATTTAAAAAAAAAATGATAGAGAGAAATGCAGGATTCCCAGAAGAGCTCTGATGAGGTAAGGCAGTCGGCTTCCTGTGCCAATCTCAGGCACGACTGTGCTGTTCTCCATTAATGTATTTCAGCAAGTGTCAGACCGTTTCTGTGTCATTCCAGCAGATCCATTCCTAGAGGTGTGGATTTCTGGAGGGAAAAAGATCAGTGCTGTATTAGCGACCTGTCACTGTTTCCTGCGATGAAGGAAAATCCTACAGCGAGAAAATCCAGATGTGAAAATGAGCTCACGCTGCTCCGTGAGGCAGCAGAGGCAGGGTCTCACCTCTGCCATGTTCTAAGTCAGCTGCGTGTGGAGTGGGGCCGTTTGGTCAGCCGTGAGGATGCAGGGTAGTTTTCCACTCCGCTCAGCTTGCCGCCTGTTTCTGGGTCATTTGGCACCCGCATGCCCCACTGTCCTGTTGGAAGGGGCCCAAGGGAAAGACCACAGGGGTGAGGGTACAGCAGTTGGGCCAAGAACAACATTCTGCCACTCTGACTTCGCTGGACCGGACTTGACCCAAGGTCGCAGGCCTTTAGAGAACTGAGAAAAGTACCCACTGAGACTTTCCTGGGACTCACAAAAATAGCTCCCCCAAAGTTAGAAGGGAAATTACTTTAAATTCACATCCTCCTCCCAATAGAAACTCCAAGCACATACATTATGATTGCTGTATGTATATAGGTGACTCTATGACCAGTGTGATTCTGCAATCTGTACAATTAGAAAAATGAGAAATTATACCCCAATGAATCAAATGTATGAATTGCCAAGATCATTGTAATGTCATGTGTAGCTAATAAAAAAAAAAAGAAAGAAACTCCAAGCACAGACTGGGGACACCATTCCCAGAGTGACCTTAAAATGCTTTGTTGCACACTCATGACCTTGGTGCAGGTTTAGATGATTATAAGGAAAATAATTTTGTAGTTATAAAAAAAATTATTCAATCATATAATTCAGCCCTAAATATCCCACTATCCTTTAAATAGAAAGAATTCTCTTTTTCCACCTGAAGGGAGTTGTTCCAAGCTTGTGTGGAACCTGTTGGCTCCATCAAGCAGGACTTGTTGCTGATAGAAAGTCATCAGAGAAAGCAGAATCTCACCGGCAAGGACCTGATTCCACCAAGGGACAATGCCTCAGGCAAGCACCCTGGGGGAGAGCTGGCCTTTCACCCTGCACCTGAATCACCTGGCCTCAGGCATGGCAAGTCACCCTCCATCCTCCATCCTGAATCACAGGTCTGTCACCTCCCGAGGTCCCCAGCTGCCTTCTGTGGCTATCGGCAGGACCATCAGGACTTCATCATGGTATGGAGGTGAGGACCAGTCCCCAGTGAGGGGGGGAGCCCCACAGGACTAGAAAAGCCCTCATAAAAGGACGCCTTGCTCTACACACACTGTGCACACCCAAACTCCACTGTATATCATCTCCCCAGTTTTTTAAGGTGAGGAGACAGTTCTTAGCCATAGACCCAGCACTGTGGCATTTTCCCCAGACTGCTCTTGGAATTGGGACAGGAGATTCGTGCAGCCAATATAATAAATCGACTTCTTAGAGCACAGTGCTTTATCTTGGAGCCAGACGGTCTGTTTCAACCCTAAATGTGGGGTTTTACATCGCTCTCTCCTGAATTTTGTTAGTTTCACCCTTTGTTCTGGTTCACTGTAATAATTTTGAATCCCTGGTCATGCCACCAACCAATCTTTCTCAGACCTGGGCCTCAGAAATGTGCAACTGGGAGTTTTCAAGTCATCTCCACAAGTACAAGGGGGATAGGCATGACTTGGGGGCAGTTCAAGTTGGAGGTGACCACGAGGTCAAGGACATGGATGCCATGCACCCGGATATCATAGGCTGTGACTATTGAGCACAGTGTTCCCTTCAAAGCAGGTAGCTGTGTTGCGTGCAATCAGGCCACATCGTTCCACTGCGCCAGTTCAAGGGAACAAGTTTAGAAAGAGACCAGGAACACCCAGAGTGTGTTGGGGATCTGTCCTGTGATAGGTGAGGTTTCATCAAATAGAAACCAACCTTGGGAAATGGTAAGACACCAGGAAAGGCAGAAGCACTGAATTCCAACTACTGGAAAGAAGCAACCCACCAGGCCCAGTCCTGCTTGCAGCCATGGCCCCGGCTCCTTCTGTCCCCAGCAAGGCTGTACCTATAACAGCGAACAAACACCTCCCTCACCTCCTTTATTCCTTTGACCAGTCACTCCTCAGTGAGGCCTTTTCTGACCGCCCCTCCTAGCCCAGCCAACCCCCTCCCTCCTTCAGCTCTTCCCACCAGCTGACGTGCTAGAGCTTCATGTGGGTATCTGTTTGTTGCCCGTCTTTCCTGAGCAGATGCCAGTCCACGAGGGCAGGGACCCTGGCTTGGTCACTGGCTTCCTCCCAGGCACCTGTTCATTGAATGTGCACCGTAGGCACATAGTTGATTAGACAATATCACTGTTACTCTGTCATCGAGACTGTGGCTCCTTGAGGAACTCTGCGAGGACATATTCTGGATTCCCTGAGTACTTGGCAAATGGAGGGATGAACAAGGAATGCATGATCTAAGGAGCAAACCATCCAGGGTTGGAAAGGCCACCGGCACATTAAGAGAAGTGCCCTCAGGAAGACTTCAGATAGAGGCTCAGAGTGTTTCTTCTTGCAGCAGCGACTCAGACTTAACATCTCTACAGCTTATAAGGAGTTGGCACGGATTGACCTACTTTTACTTATTCAGTGGGATTTAGAGTTCTTCAAATCGAACAGCAGTTCTTTCCTAGAGTCAAATAAGTTTAGAGAGCTCCAGGCTTCCTATTGTTAAATGGACTTCCCTGTGACGAAGCTTAAGATGCCTTCAAATTATAAGACTCACTGTGAATGAACTGTCAATGTTCACATTTTTTTCTTTGCCAGAGTGCCCTCCCCACAGAACAGCTGTGAATACCTCCCAGGAATAGCGTCCCATAGAAGAGTGTTCGGGAAATATCATTCCAGTTTATGGGTTAGAAATCAGCAATAAAAACTCTTTGCCTCTTGGCCTGGTTAATTGTAAAACTCCATGTTATCTTTTTGGTTGCAAAAGAAGCACAATGTGAAATGAAAGAGAAGACAGTTAAGATCTAGAAGGTACCAGAGTGGCTTCTGAGCCTACTAGGTGAATGGGAAGGATCCAACTTGATTTTTTTAATAATAATAATAATAATAGCTTTTCAAAAGTTTCAAGGTAAGGAAAAAATGAAGAGAATTTTAAAAGTTTGACCCAGGGTAAATGAGCAGGAGGACAAAGAAATCTCTGTCCTTCCAATTAATCATTTTAAAAATAACAGCTAAGGTAAAGGACCCTGGGCATCTCCCCGACTCCTCTGAAGAGCGAGCCTTGGTTTGGAGAGCTGCTTCCCTTCCCCTCCCCCCCCCCGGGGCTGGGTGCTGGGGCTGGGTGCTGGGGCTGGTGCTCTGCTTCTTCCCAGTTGGCTGAAATACCCACGTCTGCCACCTCTATTCCTGTTGGGAAACGGAGGCTTGGCTGAGTTCTTCTACCAAAAGCTCTCATCAAAATAGCACATTGGTGTTACACAAGCACGTCTATGTGAGAGAGTTTGGAAAAATGCAGACCAAAGTGTTGGTGTTTGGGTGGGAAGTCTAAAGTCCTTGGCAGAAAGGGGCTCTCCTAGGCAGGGGCTCAGAGGAAAGGCACCAGGAAGCGGTCCCTCTGTCGGTGGCTGCCTCCCATCATCCTGTCCTTCTCTCTCCTGGCTTTCCCCATCTTTGACAATGCACATGGATTGTTTGTGTTTAAGGAAGAAAGAAAATACGTTTTTAAAAAGTAGGAGGCACTCTCTTTTTTGTAAGAATAAAATGAATTTTTTTTCCGGTGCTGGGGATCAAACCCGGACCTCACCCATGCTAGGCGAGGAGCTGTCCCGTGGAGCCACATTCCCGGCCACTGAAATGGTATTTTTAAAGTGATATTTGTAAACTATTTACATTCATCAGTTGTATACCAAGCTGTAGAGAACTGACCAACCGACCTAGTTATAGAGATCAAAGTAAGTGCAAGTATTACTAGTATTTAACAGATTTCCCCTGGGCACCCCTGGCTTTGGCCTCTGGGCTCTCGTGGAGACTCATTTTCAGAGGTGGAGAAGAGACGTTGGCATGAGTCCCCGCGCATGCCGTCTGTGCCAAAGACGGGAAACTCCCTTGAGAAGCAGAGGGAAGCTGAGTGACATCTGGGCCAAGTGTCTTCCACCTGCAGGGGCTGAGGAGGAGCCCTAAGAGTGTCCCCATGGAGACTGAGGGTACCTGGAGAAAGGAAGGCTCACTCCCCATTTGGACGTCTTCTGATGAAGCATATGGAGGCCTCGCCTGCCTCTCTTAGCACTGGGGAAGGAGGCCGGGTGTCAGGGGCAGGACAGAGGGGTGGGACACTCTGGGAGCAGCCATTCTCCCACCCTAGTCCTGGCAGGGAAGCCTGAGTGTCCTGAGACCCAGGCTGACTGTCAGGCACCTCGGGTCGTGCAGAGGAGGATCTCCTGCAGGAAGTGTGAGGCATAGACTAGGGGGAATCTGAGCTGGACAAGGCAAGTGGAGGCCTTCAGGACCAAGCAGGGAGACCTGCCGCCAACAAGCCCCGGAACCTCATGTGTGTGGCCCAAGGGAGCAGGGGCACGTGGACATGCCTGCAGGTCAGCAGCTGCCGTGGCTGCCCAGGATGGACCACAGGGCACCAGGAGAATACAGAGACTTGGTCTCTTTCCTCCATCCCCCCATCCCACTTGGAAGACAAAGGGGACCTGGGAGAGCAGGAAGTAAGAAGGAACTTCCCATCTCAGGTTCCTCAGACAGCTCGCGGTGGGTGCTGGGGGTGAGGTTGCAGCGTTAAGGGGGCCACACAAGTTTTTCATATCCAAGAGGCTGGGACACCTAGGATCTTCCCAAGAGGCTGCTGAAGAGTAGACAGGGCAAATCCCACAGGGAATACGGACACTGCAACGTAACCACAGCTTACCCTGCAGTGAGGTCCACAGCTTCCTGCACAGAGGAAGGACTACGGCCCCCAATCCCAGTTCCCCCCCGGGCCCTGCGCTATTCCTGTCCTTCCTAGTGTTTTCCCATGTGCTGTAAACACAGTGGCACTGCTACTATTTTTGCTGGAGCAGTCGCTTATCTTCTGGGGTGATCAAAACTGGGAAAGAAAGAGGATGTCATCTTTACTTTCAGGTTTAACATTCCAACATTCTTCATTGATTCGAGCTTCTCTCTGGTTTCATGATCTTGCTTGAAATTTTTCTGGGTGCAGGTGTCTTGATAATGAGTTCTCTTCATTTTTGTTTTTCTGGGAGGAAAAAAAAAAGGCTTTCTGTCTTCTTCATTCATGGATCCCACAGACAAGCAGGAAAGATTTGGGCTCAAACTTGACCGACAGTCCCAGGCTGAGGGCAGGCACTCCGAGATCGCAGAGCCCCTGGGAGCCTCAGGACGGAGGTGTTGGCCTCGTTCTGGGCTCTTCTCTGCTGCTCACAAGAAAGGTTAGGGACTTGGGGTAGAAAGATAAGCTCCCTGATGGAGTGGGCCTGGGGAGGGGCCGGTGGCCGTGCAGGGAAGACCCAGAGGCTTGTCCCTTCTCGTGGGGGGCAGAGCCTTCAGCTGCTGGCAGGGATGCGTGGGGGACTAAGCCAGCTGCCTCCTGGACACAGGCAAAGACCACTTGTCCAGAGGCGAAGAGCAGGAAAAGGAAATCCCCCCACTCCTGCCGGCAGACAGGGAGCCATCCTGGACCCAGAGATCTGTAGCAGGGGTGGGGGCAAGGCAGGGGCACAGAAATGCCACCCCAGAGACCTAGGGGCACAGGGCCTGCCTGAGATTGGGATGAAGTAACACAACCAAGAACACCCTCCACCCCCCACCCAGGCCAACAGTGGTGACTCACAGATACCAGCTTCTGCACTGGGGGCAGGGGGGGTCCTGCTCACAGGAAAGGCCAGTGCTGAGGGCTTACAGAGCAGCATGGAGAACAACTGCAAGCCGGCATCTGCAGGGCGCGGGCAATTCCAGGGGAGGCCGGAGCTGCTGGTGCACGAGGAAAACAAGCACAGTACAGGGAGACCCCCGGGGGGGGGGAGGGGGCAGCACCCAGGGCTGGGAAGAAGCGCGGCCAGCTCCAGCACAGGTAAGCTCAAGTGCCTCTCCACGTCCACACCCTCCGTCCACCCTTCACTCTGTGGGTTTGTGTGCCAGCACAGTGCTCCAGGTGAGGCCAGGTCTGCTCTGTTATCACTTCTCCCTCTTGGTCCTCTCTGGGCTTCTTGGTCCTCTACCTCTCTTCTCTTCCTGGGAGTCCAATTACACATACTGAGTTGAGATGGAAAAGGAAATAAAAGCTAGGTAGGAAGAGACCAAGGGAAGGACCAGGAGACTGTGTGTGGCTTTAATCTTGTGCAAAGTTCTGCAAGCCAGTTCTCTCCCAGACCCGTCACTCCCAAATCTCTGGGAAATCCACAAATGCTCACTCACAGTCTTCAAGTTACTGGAAACTCACTCACTTGTACATTGCCCTGTGCAATGTACAAATGCAGGCAGTTTTAGAAGAGATCAAGCAAAGGGAGATATGATATTTTTAAAAACCTATAATCTAGGGCATATTCCAGATGCTATCTTAGGATCCTGAAAATAGCCAGACCACCACAAACCGTCTCGTGATCACCGACAGATGCCATCCCTGATCCTTCCCATGTCCACCCCTGGTGAGGTTTCTTTTAAAAGAAGAGCCCAGGACCCCAGAAGTGCTTCTCACTCCTGAGGTGGGCCACACTCTCAGGGTGCACACCTTCACCTTCGTCTTATAATAAAGCTCTTCATCTTTGCTAAAATCTGACACACCTTTAAATTCTTTTCTGTGACGTGCCAAGAGCCTGAAGTTCTCAGTGAAGCCTCCTCTGCCTCCGGAGAGACCTCCTCAGACCTCCATGGTGACAGGTAGTCAGACGATGCAGTGTTGGCCCCGGTCCTGGATGCCCTCTTCTGTTTGGCCTCCCTCCCGTTGTGTGTGTGTGTGTGTGTGTGAGTGAGTGTATGTGAGTGTGTGTGAGTGTGTGTGTGTGTGCGTGTGTGTTTTAGGGGGTGCGTTCTCATTAGCCCATCTTCACGGTGCTGTTTTGTCCCTCTGTTACGCCAGGTGGCTGATGGACCTGTCAAAGGCTCCCCATCTCTGTTACCATGGTTGTCTTTCTTGGTCTTTTTCCTCATATTTTCACTTGATTCTCCCTTACCGACTCCAGCTCTGTGCTAAATGCCACACCTGCTCATGAGCTCTGTGAATCTTTTCCACTTGAACTTTTATTAACTGTACTATTTTGAATTGCCTGTCTGAAAGGCCCAACTTGGGAGGCCCTTCTTCCTCTGGCTTTCCTGGTGAGTCTCTTGACAGGCTTTCCCTTTCCACCCTGAGTGTCTGGTAATTTGGGGCTGGAAGCTGCACGTCACGTGTAGGCAGAGACCTTCCCTCCTCCTACGTTGGCCCTGTCTTCCTCCCTACGGGGTTCAGGTAGGCCAGGCTCTTCTAGGAGTTTGCCCTTGGATTTCAGACTCTCCTTTGCCTTTTGACCTCAGCGGCCTGGTGGGTTCAATTGTGTGAGTGTGTGGCTGTCAGGAGAGAGCATCACCTTCGCCCTTTCTACATCCTGAGCAGAGCCTGGAAACCTGCCACCTTTTTCTGAAAAGAATACAGAGTTGATTAAAAGGGTTCAGCAGGGTGCATTTCCGTGAGCGCTCCCTGGGTTATTTTGGTTTGTTTGGGTTTGGATGCATCAGACAGCACTTGGGGGTTCACATTCCATGATGCCTTCACTCACCTCAAACCCAAGTCCAGCGTTCCAAGTGGCATTTTACAAGGTGCACGAGGCTCTCCCTTGAACATCCGATCTACCTGTGCTCCGCGGCACCCTGGGCTCCAGGGCCACATACCTGCCTGTGCAGAGCTCAGGTGTTAGAGCTCTCGGAGGCCAGGCCTGGGATTATTGTCTCACAACACACTTATTCTTGTGGCTTCCCATAAGTTACCCCATAAGATGCTAATTCTCTTGGCACTTTAATGGAAAATCAACATGGGTCTAGAGCAGTCAGGGGACTTTCTGAAAGAACCCAGGCCTCAGTTCACGGCTGGCCCTCAGCCCTTGCTCGTCAATCATTAGTGAGGGTTGTGTGTGCAGGGCCAGGCTTCTCCCTAGACTCAGCACTAACGTCCACTGAGGCCCAGCTCCAAGCTGCCAGTGGAAGGCTTTCTAGTGGACTGACAAGCCGTGGTGTGAGCCCTGCTGCTCTGACTTGCACTCATGGGAGCGAGCTGAAGATCTCCAGAGGAGCTGAGAGGAGGTCAGTCTGTTTACCAAGTACCTATCTATACTCCCTTCACTGTCGACTATTTGATTCTTAGAACAGCATTATGAGATGGAGACCATTATATTCGGTTACACACTTTGTTGTTTTTTAATGTCTGAGCCATACATACTCATGGGATTTTTAAAAAATCAAACTCTGGAAGTGTATAAATTATATATATATAAGGCTCCCTTCCCCCATCCCCATTCTTATGTTCCATGTTAACAACAAGTAAGTTATACATCCTACAGGGATTCTCTCTCTCTCTCTCTCTCTCTCTCTCTCTCTCTCTCTCTCCTTCTGGGAATTGAACCCAGGAGCATTCTACATCTGAACTACATCCTCAGCCTTTTTTTTTTTTTTTAATTCTGAAACAGGGTTGCCCAGGCTGGCCTTGAACTTGCCATCTTCCTGCCTCCAGAGTAGCTGGGTGCCACCGCGTCTGGCCCTGTGTAAGTTCCTTACATACTTAATGTCTGTACAGAAGCAGATATTTACATGGTTCCATTTAGAACATGTTAACCTGGCTAAATGGGCTGAGCCTATTTTCCCCTGATTCTTTCACCTAAGACCGCATGTCAGACATCTTCCTTTGCAGGCAGTCAGCACCCATGCAGCACGTTCTTCCAAGCAGCTGTCCAGTGTGCCCCTGCACGTCTGTCCTAACATCGCTTTAGCCAGTTCCCTGACAGCCAACTCAGTTATTTCCAGATGTTGCAAATGCAGCAGTGCCGTGACAAATCAGCTCCGTGACCTGAGCGTGCGCCACTCATCCCTCTCTGCCGTGGTGCTCTCACTGTGCCTCTTGATGGTTGTGAGCAGGGAATGAGAAATAAGGCTGAGCACCCGACAGCGCCTGCTCTGACGTGCACCGTGAACGCTCTGCGTGGAGTGTCATCTGTGCCTTTGCATCCTATTACAAGAAATGATCCTTTTCTGTAAGTAAAATGCACACATAAAGGAGTATAGGTACTTTTGGTAAACAGTCAAACTGACTTTCTCACACTTCCTCTGGAGATCTTCGGCTCACTCACACGAGTACAAGTCTGAGCCACAGTGCACACCACCACAGTTTGTCATACACACTAGAAAGCAACAACAGTGCTGTGCTATTTCCCACCTGCCAAATGCCAGCGATTAAATGGCTGGAGAATGATGAGCATCTGTGAGCAACTGGGAAAAGGTATTCCCATACTATTGGTGCCTGGTTAAGGCGTTCCACGGCTGATCTGGTCGGACTGATCTTGACTTTTCTGTGCCTTATTATTTTTAAAGACCATTGTGTAAAGTTGGGTTTAGCCTTCAATGATCCAGCTTCTCAGGGGGTCACGGGTAGTGTCCCTCTTGGGAGAAGTTCCTCCCAGGTGCCATGACCTGTTCCTGGACCCAGATGGTTACCAGTAAGACATTCTCACATTGCTAAGGCTTCTTTGAGGTGTGGGCTCGAGGTTCTCATCATACACACAGCAGCATGAAGGGGTGGAGGATGCAGACCTTGCCTCCATCTAGAGCCTCCAAGGCCAAGGGTTGTGGGAGTGGTCACTGACTCCCCCTCCACAGCTGTGACTGAGTGAGTCTGAGCAAGTTACCTGACCTTAGTCAACCCTTTTCTCCACTCTGTAGAATGAGGACCCTATCTATCTTCAGGAATGGGATTTGGCCATTGACTCTGGTAGGGCCAGGACTCTCTGTTATTTCCTCACAATCAGGCAGCTGAGGGGTTCACACTGGTCACCAGCAGGGTCAAGTTCCCTTATGATCTTCTCAGCCAGGGTCACTTTTGATCCATCAATGCTTATGTCCAAACCAGGTGAGCAATTTGAGTTCCAGTCTTGTTGATCCGGTGGAGTCATTGGGACTATGCACCACCTGGCGCTGGGACAGGTAACCCACCTGCCGTCGCCATGGTACCTAACCTATGTGTGTGGAACCCAGACAAGCAGTAGTAGTGCGGGCTCATGCCCAGCTTCCCTCTCCACCTTCCTGGATGGAATGATGCTTGTTGGCACTGACTTAAGGCCAGGAGTCAGAGGTGCAGCACATAACACAGGGTAAGGAAAGAGGGTGCCGGGAACTAGACAGAAAAGGTCTGCTAACCAAACATCAGGAAGGTCCAGACAGGGGACAGCAACTGAATGTGCTAGTGAGCCTTGGATTCAAGCCGCGTCAGCCTTCACTTGGGCAGAGCAAGCCAGAGGCTGACGGTGCGAAGCTAATGGCACCTAAACTTCTGGGCTTGAAGGGGTCCTTGCCAGAGCCTGGGAGGGGTCCAGTGCCATGGCGACATTGGCCTGCCCTCCACGGCAGCAGGTCTTGACCCTCTCCCCCACCCGCCTTCCCAACTCTTCTTCCTCATGCCCGTGGCCTAAGAGGTGAGGGCAGCTGGGGTCTGGTGGAAGGAAGCCACCTCTGTGATGAGCTCAGCTGGGGCTTAATGGATGTATTGCCTGCTGGTGGCCACTTTTGAACAGTAACGGTATTTCTACCCATCTCGGGGAAGGAGCTGCTTCCAGAAATAATCCTGTCACCCATTCGGGGACTCAGCTAGTGCCCTGACCAGGTGATCCCTTGTGACCTGGAGGTTTTCCTCAGCTCCCAGCACCACCAGGATGCAGGCAGAAGAGTGAACATGAGACTGAAGTAGCTAGTCCATGGAGAATTCTTCTAACGTCTACATCTGTGAATTATAGGCTGAGCATCGAGAGCTCACGGATGAGAAGCTAGAGCGGCCCTCATCTCCTAGAAGGAATGTGCCCAAACAGCTGTGGTCTTCCTCCATGTCCCTCTTTTTCTCATTATTTAGTATTTAAGATTCGATTTCTCCCTTGTTTGTTTGTTTATTTATACCAGTATGAACTCATGAAGGCCTTTTGTTTTATTCTTTATATTAAAATTCTATACTATCAGGCCTGGGGTTGTGGCTCAGTGGAAGAGCTCTTGCCTAGCACTTGTGAGGCACTGGGTTCGATTCTCAGCACCACATAAAATAAATAAATAAATAAAGGTATTGTGTCCACCTACGACTAAAGATATTTTTTTAAAAAATCCATCATATATTTTGTTGATGAAGTGGCAGTGGCTCTGGCTGTTTATCCCTCCACCATGAATTCCTTCCAGCTGATGCTCGTGTTTTGTTTTGTTTTGGGTACTGGGGATTGAACCCAGGGGTGCTTAACCACTGAGCCACACCCCTCAGCCTGCTTTATTTTTCATTTTTACTTAGAGACACTCAGGGCCTTGCTAAGTTGCTGGCTTTGAATTCGTGATCCTCCTGCCTCCGCCTCCCACGCCGTTGAGATTACAGGATGCCTGTGTTCTTTCCACAGGCCTCCACGCCTTCTTGAGCAGATCCTTACTCCAGGGTGTCACAGGTAGTTCTCAGCTCATCTTGCATTTTCTCTGCAACAGCACGGTGTCCCCCGCTTCCTCTATTTGGAGAATGGTGCTTAGAGACCATTATGTGGCCAGCAGGTGTTCTCAGTGTGACTGGAAGTTCATTGGTTCTAGGCTTTCTCGGTAGGCACACCTAAGAAATACATGTACGTGCACTAACCAGTGAGAATGCACACATCTCTACTTCCTATCATTGCTCCATCAAACTTCCTGAAATGATGAGTCTCTGCTGATACCTCTGATTCAATCCAATCCCGAGCATTCATTCTAGCCTTCTCTAGGTGAGCACGGTGGGGGAGAGTCAAGTGCCATGGAAGTGACAGCAGAAGCAACGCTCCATCCCCCAGGCCCACCCTGTAGCCCAGGGGCTTGTGGCCGCCCTGAGGCGTGCACCTCACTTGAGCTCTGCCTTAACCTAAAAAGCTGTAGGGGCTCAGGCTCCACTGGAAACAGAGAAGCCACCTTTGCCCTTTGTTTGTATCCTAGGGCCAAGGACACAGAGTAGAACTGAAATGATCTCACAAGAGCCAATTCTGCAAATATTATGACTGGCAAGGATTCAGTATCATGCTGAAATTTATGTCTAGATTGAAACTTTCTGTGGACATTGGAACTCTACCAACCCACAGATACTAATTGGATTTCAGGTGAAAGAGTCCAGGGTAAATTAAGTTAACACTTGAAGAAGGGCAGATGGAAACACAAGGTTTAGATTCTTGTGTGATGTCAACCACTTGCAAGCTGACACAAGACCTGTCAGTGACAACCCAAAATACGGCTAAACTCCACAAGGCAGCCAACTCCTCCTTAGTCATAATACAGCATGTGGAAGATTCTCCTTGTTACACTGATTTCCATGAAAAGGGTTTTCCCTAAACACCCCAGTTCCTCGCTTTTCCTAAGAAAATTGGGGTCAATGACCTGATTGAAAGGCAGGGAAAGAGATCAAGAATAATAGGCCCCATGCCCCTTCTGCCAGCAAAGAGCAGATGTCCTGGTCTGGAGCACCTGGCCCCAAGCATCCCGGGAGCTGTCGTCTTTGCTTGTGGTTCAGTAGGTAGGTCTAATTTTAGTCCTGGTGTCTCTACACACCTATGCCACCATCTGACCTAGGATTCCCTTTGGAATTGCACAAGACACTGTTTAATTGAGGCTATAATAAGACCTTGCAGATTTGGAATATTGATGGTTTCTCTTTTAACTTCTACAGGCTGAATAAGCAGATTTAAGACAATCTGGGTAAGATTTGACTTTGGTGAGTCATTGCAGCTCTGGTAGTTTTATTTTATACTGGGAGGGCAGCAGGTCCCGACCTTGACCAAGCATAGGCTCTGCACACCTTAACAAATGCTCTTAGACTGCGACAATCTAAGCAGCCATGGGCAGGTGGAAGCAGTCACAAGGAAGCTGCACAGACCCTGGGCCTTAGCAAAGGCCTGTGCCACAGAGGCCAAGCAGGTGCAGGAAGCAAACAGGAGCTGTGTGGGTGGCCCTGGTGTGCCAACTGCTGTAGCTTGACCTTGAGCCACGCCACAGGGACACCTTGGGATACACACCAGTAGTTCAGGTGAGGCTATAGCTTCTAAACTGTGAGGCAACTGCAGAAGGACAGTTCTAGCTTTGGGGTGAGGGGACAAGCCTGGGGAGGTGGAAAGTAATGGAGTGGTCTCCCATTCTACTTCACACAACATGGGCAAGGCCAAAGCTAGAGAGACTACACTGAATACCCCCAGGGTCTCAAGTCAGCTCTTTTTTTTTTTTGCATTTGTTCAATGCAAAAGCTCTGTTCTTGGCTTTAGACCTCAGAGATCCAAACTGACCTCAGTAGGTGGTAGATTTTTAGTAATAAACATATAAAAAGAAATAGGGTGTCTTTTATTTATTTTTAAGTGCTTCATTCGGGATTAAAGTAGAGAAGCAATTTGCTATCAACCAAAGCTATGAAGTCCTGATCATGTTATATGTTGTCTCTAGGAATCATATTTGCTCAGAAATCAAGGAGAAATCACAGTGACATTTAATAAAGAAAGGAGGGAAAAAGAGCTATAAGCTTAAAGTCAGAACAGCAGCATTGGAAAAAGTAAAAATAAGTCAGACTAGGAGGATCCGCTGGAGAAAGATTTCACTGAGGGGTGGGAGGAAGGGTGGGATCTCTACCAACATCTAGAAAAGAATCAGAGGAGACAGTGGGCTCTAGGAGAAGCCCAGGAGAGGGGACTGAACGGAAGGGGGATGCAGGCAGGCCAGCGCCTACAGGGGAAACAGGCAGGATATGGCCACAGCAGGACCTTCACTGGAGCAAATCAGAAGCAGGGGCTGTGTCCCAGGGACCCTGGCAGGTCCGCCTTCTCAGGAGTGACCCTGGGAGGACCTGCTTTCTCAGGGGATGGGGAACCACCTTGGGCAAGATCAACGGAAATCTGAAGGGATTACAGAAAATCTGCACAGATTCCAGAGAAAGCCCCAAGATGAGCAGGAACCACCTAAGCAGCACACTCAGGCAAATGTCAGGTGGCACGGAGGGCATGGCTGAGCGCCTCTGTGCCCGGGGAAACAAGCCTCAGGACAAGGACGCTGGGAGCAGGGACAGCAGCAAGCAGGCCTGCCCCAGTCATCCTGGGAGAACACTGCCTGATGCTTACCCACCAGGAGGGAGCCTCTAGGACCGAGCGCCTGTGAACAGGGACGGTGGAAACACACCCAGGACATTTCTATGTCTGTTCTCACCAGGGAAGCCTCACAAGAGATGATGGAGACACACGTTAGAAAAACCAAAGCATGAGGAATAGTAGGAGGAAAGGCTCGGACTAGGCCAAGGGGGCAAGCCCACATCCATTTTTTAGTAATTAAGAGAAAGAGGAAAAAAATTGATTAATAAAAAAGAAAAAATTAAGAAAGATCACATGCTTAATTGAGAAAGCAGCTGACTTAGGACAGCAGCAGGAAGCTCGCAGCAGCCAGCCACACAGGCCAGAGAGCACGCCCTGCAGGGCACACTCGGGGATTGGCTCAAGGGAAACCACGAGAGCAGAGGAGCCTTGAGCAAACTGGGGAAGAGCTGTCTCCAGGGAGCCCCAGAACGGGGCTGCCCCCCTGCAGCAGGCTTTAGACCTCAGAGATCTAAGAAGGCACCAGGAGCAGGTGGGTGCTCCCCAGAGAGGCAGGAGGCAGGCTTCCCCCACGGGAGTTCCACTCTGAGATAAAGGGCTTGAGTCACTGCTGTAGACCAAAGGGCATCCTCGGATGTGAGAGAAGGACCCGCCATCTCCGCCTCTTACTCTGACACACCTGGGTGGCTGAGGCTGGCACTGGCCTGCTCTCTGATGGTACTGCTGTGACTGGATTCTGTTGTCCTGTCCTTTCCAGTCCTGGAGGCTTTGGAATGAGGCTCACATGAGGGACACCTTCGCCTTCCAAAGCCTATGCCAGCTTCCGAGTCATGGCTACTCGTCACAATCGTCTGGAGAGCTTTGGGAAAGTCCTGATGTCCAGGCTTCACCCTACAGATTCCAAACCGCCCAGTGTGGGACAAGGCCTGAGTTTGGGAGACTGGAACACTCCCTAAAGGTGGTGGGTCTGTCCAGAAGGTCAGAGTGTGGCCCTATTTAGATTTAGGGTCTTTTCAGACATACCCAGTTGAGGATCAAGATGAGGGTAATTGGAATTTGGATGGGCCCTAAGTCCAAAGAAAGTGTCTTAGTGAAGGATACAGAAAGATGCAATGAAGGCCACTTGGAACTGAGAGGCAGAGAGTGGAGAGATGCATCTGCAAGCCAAGGGCACCAGCCGTCACCAGCAACCACCACCAGCTGCAGAGAGGCCTGTATGGTTCTGCCCCAGAGCTGGCAGGAGCAACCCACCTGATGACAGCTTGGCTGGGAACTTCTAGCCTCGTGGCTATGAGAGGATAATGAGCTGTTTAAATCCACCCCATTTGTGGTCCTTAGTTACGGCAGCCCTGGAAACCAATACAGTCCCCACTGCCCTGTGGGGCTGAGGTGGGCAGCCCTGCCCTGTCCAAAAGAGGAGAGCCCCGCTGCAGGAGGAACCCCCATTCCACCAGCACCTCCCATCAGGAGCACCTAGGGGTGCTGGGGTGCACTCGGTGATAGGGCCCTCGCTTAGCCTGTGCGAGGCCCTGGGCTGATCCCCAGCCACACAAGCGCGTGCACACACATACACACACACACACACTCACAGTTTCTGGCTCAAATAGAGATGAACTAAAAGCCAGGGAGCCGGATGCTTAGTCTTTGATTTCCTTGACTTTTAACTCACAAAGGCAAAAATGATTTAATTCCAACTTTGGTTCCCTTGGACTTTTACTTCTTTGAGGTTTAAGTGTCAAGGGTCCTTAATCTTCTGGTTTTATTTTGTCCCCAGGAACTTCATAATGAAGAGAGGGTTTATATTTAACTTTGAGGTGACTTCTCATTGTCCCTAATATCTGGAGGATGTTGAGGACGGCATTAGTCCCTGCACCCCACAGCAGGAGAACAGGCTCTCCGCCGGCTGCAGACCAGCCCTGTGCTCCGCCGCAGGAAACTAACCTTAGGAAAGCCTCGGATCGTCCATCGGTCCTTCCCCTTCTGCCTCCACTTAGCCCAGAACAAAGCAGGGGCAGGGCACAGTGCATCAGCGGGTGCACGTCCAGCTCCCCCTCTGAGTCCTGTGCTAGGTCTACACTGTGGGCAGAGAGCTAGCAGGCCATTCTTGAACCCAGGATGTCAGCAGTGAAGGTGACCCTGAGGTCTCTGTCCACTTGTTCTGAAGTCATCGATCCTGAAAGGCAACCCTGTGGACCCTTGCTGAAAGCCGGATGGGTGCCAGGCTCTGGGCCAGGGACAGCAAGGCACTATTGTACTGAACCTCCAATCCTGCAAGGTCACGAGGCTTTTCACAGATGAGCCGGCTGAGGCCCAGAGAGTCTATGCTCACCACGAGCAGAGAGAGCTGAGATCTGAACCCAAGCAGTCTGACAACCAAGCCCTAAAGACAGTGCCAGAAAAGCATATTTGGATAGCATCAAGGGCGATTTTTGGTGATATGTATCAAATGTTTCACATCTACCACATATATCATACACATGACATGTACCTTCAAGTCTCTTGATACATGCATAGACGTGTATATACCATGCGTGCTTCTGTCAACAGAAATTTCTCTTAGAAGAATTGATTTTGAGAAACAGAAAGCTGTATAAACAGAGACGTACAAGTCTGTTCAACACAGGTTCATTGTAATACAGTGAAAACGAAACCAGGATAAGTATCCTAAACTGTAGTCAGTTCACTGCACAGTAACAGAGTCAGACAGTAGTGAGGACTTTTTTGTAAGCCACACAAGTAAGAAAACAGAAGATGAAGCAACAGTTATAGGGTTGGGTGGTTGGAAAGCAGCAGTGACAGAGACCAGGCCTCAAGCAAGCAATGAGAAGGCTCAGATCCAGGTATACAACCCCCCAAGGGGAGCGCGTGGGTGGCAGGTACGGAGCTAGACCATGGAGTTCCTGGCAGGCTGCATTCAGCCTTCATCAGCTGCAAAAATGCCTCTTCCCGCCCCTGCAAAGCCACGAGTGGACCCACTGGCCAGGTGCAGCAGGATGTCCAGAGCAAGTGCCCCACGGACAGGGAGTGTGCCTGTCCCCTGGGTGCTGGGCACCAACTGCAGCGCTCACCCCCAGGCAGGGCGCTAGAGGCTTCTCTGGAAAGGACCCCAGATATCAGCCCAGACTTCCCACCACACAGCCCAGCTGCTGCAAGAGCTGAAGGGATCGGCCCTATTGGGAGGTTGGGATCGAGAGATGGGAAAGGGAAGAAGAGACCCTGGAGGGAAGGCTACCCCGGTCCTGGCCACCAGCACTGGCCAGTGTGAAGTTCTAAAGCTGAGTGTGAAGTCAGATGGAGGGATGTGACAGATGGAATGTTCCATGCTGGCTGGTGGAAATGACACCCTCTCCAGGAACACAGCTCAGAGTCACGCCGCCAGGGAGCAAAGATAAGAGCAAAGCCATTGGTCTGTTGGCACAGGAAACAGGATGGGCGTTGGTGACAAAGGAGTAGAATTAAAGGGACCAGAAGTCAGAAGGACGCGGCAAGTGTGTGCTTTCACGGGGAGATCTCAGGAGCTCAGGAGAAGATTCACAAGCATCACGACTCCGTTGCACCCAAGGCCAGTGGATAGAAAGAATTTGAGATCTGTGGAGAAGAGATCTTGTAATTATCTTGCTAGTTCAGTTATGATTTGATTGTGATGCTCTCCATCCACCTTTCATTGTCAGCGTGGGTTTGGTGTGACCTTCGTTACAAAATCGCTCCACCATTGGAATCCCAGGAACGTATTTTCCAAGCACTGGAGGAGACACCGAATGGGCTAGCTAGGTACGGAGGATTCCAGAAATTTACCCCACTGTGGTGTTCAAACAGCAGAAGAAGTTAGGAGTTAAATTGTGTCCACAAAAAAACAGGTGACAGTCCTGCTCCCTACACTCCTGAATGTGGGTTTAAGTGGAAATGGGGTCTTCCCTGCTGTAAGGACGGTGTCAGACGAGGTTGTGCTGCACTAGGATGGACCTTTAATCCAGTGTGACAGGTGTCCTGTGGGAGGAGGAAGAGACACAGGGACAGGCACAGGGCTCTCCTTGGAGCAAAGTGCCCTCAAAGCAAGGAGCGCCACCGATTGCCAGCAAAGCTGAGCGAGACACCAGGAACAGATTCAGCCTCTGAGCCCCAAGATGGACCCAGCTCTGTCACACCTTGAGC
Organism: Marmota marmota marmota; assembly: GCF_001458135.2. Classification (NCBI taxonomy): domain Eukaryota; kingdom Metazoa; phylum Chordata; class Mammalia; order Rodentia; family Sciuridae; genus Marmota; species Marmota marmota. Next base: position 49,484,932 of record NW_026000005.1, read on the forward strand.
TTCTGACCTCCGTCATCAGGTCATTGTTTCTGTGTTTCAGGCCACTCAGTCTGTGGACCTATAACGGCAGCCCAGGAAGACTAAGGGGAAGAGATCAGAATTGGACTCCACGTGAGCATGAGAACCTCGTTCCCTCTCCTCACCCCCACCTGCCTCCACCCACTCAAGAGCTGGTACCCACACTCCTCTAGGGAAATGGGCCCACAAAGCAAGTGCCCCCTTGAGAAAGAGCTGGAGCACCTAGGTTTAGAGAACTAGATAAAAATGGAGCCCCACGCAGGTGGCCCAGCAGGCACAGCGTGGTCAGGCAGCCCGGTCACAGGTTTCTCTTACCAGCACTTCAATACGAATGCACAAGGCCTGCAGCCCGACTTTCAAAATCAACATTGGCACCAAGGAAAATAATCCTTTGGGTTTCGTATGTGAGGGAAATTTCTCTGCTCACAAAAAGAAAAGAAAAGAAAGAATGTGGGACTGGGTGATACCTGTTTCCCACAGCCCTTCCGACTCTCCACTGTTCTGCCGTAAAGGACAATTAGGCCCATTGTGGCCATGTGGTCCCTGAATGGCCACAGGTCTGTGGCATTTGTAAAAGGAGACTCACTATGGAGCACAAACTGGGTCTTCTTTAGGTTTCCTATTAATTAGCTGGCTCTTATCTGAGCAGTGCTATTTCCGCCTGCTCCCAGGAGAAGACCCTGTGGCTGGGGCTGGGTGCCTCTGGCTGACGCTGCCCAGCAGCTGGGCCAGGTAGGAGTCCTGCTGCTGTGCTCCCTGCTCACTGGAAGCTGGCATGACAAAGCCTGTGCTCATCTCACCAGCACTGCAAAGAGAAAGAACGGACCTGAACTGGGTCTTAGTATCTGCCAACAGTTATTAATTTCTCTCTTTATTTAATTAAGCATTGCCCTAGTATTTTGTTCTAAAATAATCTCAGAAGCTCTGGGGCAAGAACTAGGCTGTGTTAGAAGGGTTATAGGAAGAAGGGAAAGGAGATTAGGGAAGGCCGAACAGCCTCACTCGTGGAGTGGAAGGAGGTGCCGTCCACGTGGCTCTCCTGCCTGTGTTGCCTGGGGATTTCAGGGATGGTCCCAGCCCTGCACTTCTCAAGGGACTGGCTCACACGCAGCAAGTGCTGCCCTGGAGAGAGCGCTCAGACACTTGGTTTAGAGAAGTGGATAAACTCAGGACAGCAGGCGATCCGGAGCCCCAGGCTCTGCAGCACGGCTCCCTGATGTATCCTGGACTTAGCCTGAGTTGGTAGTAGGCCCTGCAGCCCCAGCCCCACTACCACGAGCAGGCCGTCTAGCAAGGACTAGAGGTTATTGGAGATGGTCAGCAGAACAGACAGAATAGTTCACCCGCAGCTGGGGAGGATACCAAAGTGCTTTCCTGCCACTTCCACCTCAAAGCCCAGAAGTCTCCAGGAGAACCTTCTGGAGAGGCGTTGACACATGTGCCTTCCTCCCACCTGAGTAGGGCCTGAGCCAAGGAGACTCAGGGCTGAGGTGGCAGGGCCTAGAGAGCTGGAGGCTGCTCCCCAGGGAGGGTTCTGCTGGTGGGGGGCTGGCTATGCAGTAGGACTAGGGGACAGGGCAGCTGTATGGCTGCATGGAACCCCAACAGTAGGTGAGGATTGGGAGGGGCCACGTGGAGGCGACAAACGTAGTCTGTTAAGGGGAACCAAGAGGGGGCAGCTGTGAGGATATGGGGGCCTCGGTTTTGAGAGGCTTGGGGTGTCCCCTGGGACAGGAACACTATAATAAGTCAGCAGAGCACAGTCCCTCCCAAGAGCTGATCCCTGGAGCCCGACAAAGGAGCCCACACTGGACGCTTGCCATGGCCTAGAGCTCCAAGAGCCACATGAGAACTACCAAGAACACCCAGCAGTAGAAGGACTTTGCTGCGTTCTGCTGGCTCCTCCTCCCCCGACCCTGACCCTGGAAGGCTCAGACAGAAGAGGACTGGAGGAGAGGGTGGGGAGGGCAGGCACACCCTCTCCCAGGGCGGGTTGAGCTGAGGCACAGGCTTGAGGTGGCAGTTGGATATTGCAGTGGCCTGGGTCCCTTCATCCTGGGAAGGAGTCAGTATTCTCTCCTTGAGGCTGTGATGCTGGATGACCAGAAGGCTGTGGCCGTGCCCAGAGGAGTCATCCAGGGAGGCAGGGAAGGGGGCGCCCCAGAGTGGGGCTGGGAATGAGAACAGCCAACTCCTGACTCCTCCCTCGGGGCTCACCCGTCCCACACACTGGTTACAAATGTAAGGGTCGGGTTGCCTCGGAGGCCCTTACCACCCCAGGGGGCTCTCCTCTCCCATTTCAGGGTCCCAGAAATCCCAAGCAAGTGGCCTTTATTATTACTATAATTACTATATTACTACTTGAAAGTGCAGGTCACTCTGAAGCGCACCTTGGGCTTTCTCGTGAGAAGGGGTGCCCAGTGCTGTCCTGAAAGTGAGGGAGGCTCAGGACGGGTGAGAAGAGCCGCAGTGCTGAATGGGAGGCCAAGAACAGCTGCACGTGCCGGAGCTGACCTCATCCCACCCATTTGCCTGGAGCTGGCCCCCATGAACCTTTGGAAAGTCTGTGCGGGTCTGTTTGGTTCTTAAAAATCACACATCACTCCTGTTTTCTATGTTCCCACCACCACCAGTGTTGGTTTAGGTTAGTTATTTAGGTCAGCACCAGAACGGGAGATAACAGGGAGGAATGGCCACCTCCTGTGCCATGGCTAAGGAGGGGACACTTCCTGGAGCAGCCCTAAGGTCTGGGATGCTGGGGCTTGGGAAGCGCCCTGAAAACTCTGCAGGTATAAAGCTTCCCTCTAACAATGGATCCAAGCAGTGTCCAGAAATAGACTCAAGTACCCCTGGGAAATGAGCATGTGATGGTGGGACCTTCCAAGTCCAGAGGGAAGGTGGCTCCGCGGGTGACATGAGAACAACGGTCAGGCATCTGAATGAGGCTGCTGTAAAAGGTTCTAGTGTTTAAACATAAAACTTACCCTACTAAAGCACTAGAAGAAAAATGAGCACGGATTTTAAAGTCTTGGACTGGAAAAGTCTCTAAAAATAATGCAGGAAACTAGAAACCAGGGAAACTTCATTAAGTAAACATTTAAAATGTTTGCTGTATGAAAAATAATCTAATAAACAAAGTTCCAAATAGTGAAAAACCAGGAAAGATCTACAACCTATTTGAGATAATTTCCCTAATAAAATAATAAACACAAAACCTTCACGGATCAAAAGATATAAATGGTTCACAAATATATTAAATGATGTTTAACCTCCCTCGCCATTAAGAAAATTCGAATTAAATATGATGGTACCACCATTAAATGATGAATGAGGTCACTTTTCAACTCTCATGGGCAAAATTTAAAATCGCACCCATAAATAGCCAGAATGTGGAAAGACTGGTAGGCCATACATTGTTGGTAGAATAAACTGGAGCAGCATTTGGGGGGAGATTTGTCAGCAGAACTCAAAATTTTTAATGTACGTGAACTTTGACCCAGCTTTCCGTCATTTACAAACATGTTTCCAAAGATACACAAAAGAGCCACTTGCAGCATCACTTGTTAAGCAAAGCAAGCACCAAGGAAAAACTCTGGAAAGCCTATTAAAGGGCTAATTTAAATAAATCATGCTACTGTCATGCAGTAAGATACTACACACCCACTAAAAATGCCTGATCTCATCTGTAGGATCCCCAAGGCATAAAAGTGAAAAATGTAAAGTGTAGCAGGATCCTAACTTGGTCTTATTTGTTTTTAATATTACAGAATATTCATATATATTCTTCATATATGCAAATCTGAGGATGTGAGAATCTGCTAATGATTTCTCCTAATGAGTAGAACTGGTGGGTGGGAGATAGTTTTGGTTTTCTCTTTATTTATTTATTTATTAGCACAATACATAGACTTTATTCAGATTATATCAGTTTCAAGTGCACTCATGTGTGTGTGAAATCTATATAATTTTATAACATGTAGGTTTTTGTATGTACTCTCATAATCAATATGCTTAACAGTCTTTTGAAGAGCAAACATTTGCAATTTTGAAAAAATACAATTTAGCAAACTTTTGGTTTCCTCTTTAGATCTTTTTGTGCTCTCTGGATTTTCTACTATGTGCATTTATTTGTTTACATAAAAAAGAAAATGGCTTCAAGATGAATAAAGATGCTGCATAAGTAGGAAGTAGTCATCCCTTCCTGCATAAGCTTAATTCCAAAAGGATAGTGTGCCCGCGAGTCACAGAGGTCAAGAGACCATGCAAGCTCTGCAGTTGAGAGGGAGCTCAGGCCAGCACGAGCAGACGCCCCCCGCAGCCTGAGGTCTCCATGTGAAAGTGGCCAGGCAGGTGTCACCTGGCGCCAGCTCCCACATAGGTCCTGAGTAAGGGTTCCACTCTGACTCAGAGAAGGATCTGGTTCCCAGGAATTTTGTCTTGAAGAGCAAATCATGTGACACCTCAAGGAGGGAAAGGCCGCTGGAGTGAGCTGTGGAAAAGTGCCCTGGGTCTTGGCAGGGGCTTCCCAGAGGTTTTCCACTAAGCAGGAGTGAGCTCAGGTGCCCCCATAATGGGAAGGTGCGAGGAGGCTGCCGCGCCTGCTCACACGACCCTGTGGCAGGTGGCTCTTCTCCTCTATTGGAAAATGGAGCTCCCGGGACTGTGGCACCAAGGCCTCCTGTGGGTTGGAAACTCAGAAGACAAACAGGCTGTGGAGAAAGGTGCAACCCGCAAGAGCCCTGCTGTGTTCTCTGAAGAGACAGCGAGGCTTCAGTGAGAAGGGGAAATGTTTAAAATTCCCCACCACGTTCGTTTAATAGAGTTCACCATCTTCTCTTCCTGTCTTCATTTAGTGGGTTCAGATTTTTCACATTTCTAGTTAAAATATTCCCAAAAGGTAACATTTTTGCCTTTTTAGACCATATAACAAGAAATAGGTTTCCCACATCTCTACACAACGCCCCTGTTCCTAGTCGGATGACACCATCTTCCACCACGGTGGCAGATATTACTCCAGTGAGCATTACTGCTGGCCACAGTTTTTCCCCTGCTATTAAATTACTTCCTAAAAATGCTCAGAACTAGAATTACAAGGCCAACGGCATAAACAGTTTGACATGCCACATTGCTTTCTAAGCCACATGATGACGGTGACGGGTGTCTAGGAGCTGCTGGGAGGAATGGCTGGCGAGGAAGGAGCAGGAAGCCAGGGGACTGTGGTAGTCAGCGTGGGCTGCTCTCACAGTACCACAGACTGAGTGTTTTACAAAACAGAAACTTACGGCTCCCTCCTGAAGGTTGGAAGTCCCAGACCAGGTGCCAATGGTGGTCATGTTCTGATAAGGACTCTTCCTCAAATGGATGCCCTCTTGATATGCCTCCACCTGGTCTCTCCAGTCCTATCCGATTAGGACCCTACTTAACCTTACTTACCTCCTTTAATGAATTTATTTAATCTTAATTAGATCCTATATCTAAATACAGGGACATTGAGAATTTGGGCTTTAACATTTGAATTTGGGGAGAGGCAAAATTCAGGCCAGGACAGTAACCCTGCTCCCAACGGAAGCAGGACAGCACCCGCCAGCCCCCTCTCTGTAGGAAAGGCAGTGTGGTGTGTCAAGAGGGAGCAAGAGCTCTGCACATTTAACAGAGTTCAGGGGAGGGACCAAACACAGGGTGGGAAAGCCTGGACTTCCAGCCTGGTTGGTTTGAAGTCAATGATCACTGGATGTGCGCCAGCTGAAGCACATTGGAAAAGAGGCAGTTATATTCAAGACCCAAATATGCCACTCAACAGTCATCTGTCAGATCCAATTTGTTTAGATCTTAGGTTGACCTGATACGACCACCAGGACCTTGTCGGCTTCCCTGGGATCCTGAGGTGGCATGATGAAGACAGATGTGTTTCTTTAAAGAATCTCTCAGAGCAGCGTGACTGGCCTCCTGACATCTCCAGCACCTTGGAGATGGGTGATGTAATCGCTGAGGCTGAGCTCCCAGGCACCAGCTGCCCAAAGCTGGTTGGCATTGCATCACCCATCCCCAGCTGCCCCCAGCCCAGTCCCCACCCCTCTCATCACCATGACCAACCAGTCCATATCCAGCCAGGGCAGCTTCAAGGAAGGGGGAAGGGTGACTGTACCCATGTCCCCGCCCACACCTCGTCCTCAGTAGCTGCAGAGTGTGTGTGGGGGGGTACCCTTTGGTCATAGGGATTGCTGTGGAAAGCCCACACGGAGGCTGCTCCAGCAAGCATGCGCCAGCTGGCCTACACGCCTATACCTGTGGGAGGCAGGAACCCATTGATCTTGCTGCCCCCCGGCTACCCCAGTACTCCTTCCACCAAAGAGAAAACTCCATGCCTAGACTGAACACCCCGGAGTCCTGTCGATTCTGCTCATCTTCTGTGGCACATAAAGAACACCAGATCACTGCTCCAGGGATCACACAGGAAAAGCTGAATGGAACTTCGCCAACAGTCACACTGGTTCTTGCTACAGGCCTGACCCCCACTGCTGGCCTCTCCTCCTCTCCCCTTTTCTTCACAGTGAGCAAGAAACCCATCTTCTTATCGTTCAAGGATTTTCAATTCTATTCTTCTGCAAACAAACAGACAATAAAAATAGAAACCCTTTCATCTGCCAAAACTTGACCAACCTGTGGTTCTGGAGCATGTCTCTGGAGCTTCAACTCATCACACCTATGAAGGTCACGGTCAAAGGAAGTTCAAGTGCCACAGAGTAAAGTATCCATAAACCTGGGAAATGGGAAAAGGGAAATCTGGCCTAGACCCTTGGGCTGCAGATACCCAGGCCAGTGTAATGTTTGAGTAACCTCAGTCCACTGGGAAGCACCCTTGAAGTTAGTTAATTAGTGATGAGAAGGTATGGACTTAGTCTTGGTCCACAGCTCTGAGAAGGAAGCGTTTCCATTTCTTTTACCATGTACCCTGAATCTCCAGTGTACTATCTCATGCAAACCATGTGCTCTGGGCACGTCTGTTGACTGGTTGACTGCCCCATTACTAGGCTGGCCCCAACCTAGCCTATGAATGTGAATGTTTTGAACAACAATATGAGATTGCAGAGGGAGCATGTAACCTACATTCTCTTAGATTACTTTGAATTTGGGGAAAATGCAAAAGGACTTTGTTTAGTTAGTTTTTTCTTTGCTGTGACCAAAATACCCAAAAAGAATAATTAGAGGAGGAAAAGTTTATTTTGGGCTCACAGTTTCAGAGGTCTCAGTCCTTAAACAGTCAACTCCATTGCTCTGGGCCCAAGGTGAGGCTGGACATCATGGTGGAAGGAAGTGGCAGAGGGAAGTGCCCCCATCATGGCAGGAAGGAAGCGGAGGCTGGGGGAAGGGGTTTCAGGGAAGACGAAACCTTCGGGGGCAGCACCCAGTGGCCCACCTTCTCCAGCCACCAGGAGAAGTTACCACCAGGTCAGTCCATTCAAAGTAGAAGGGAATGATTAGGTAACAGCTTTCATAATATAGTCTTTTTCCTCTGAAAATTCCAGCTTTCGGGGGACACCTCATATCCAAACCATAACATACATTAAAACATTGTAATTGCATACATGTAAATTAGAGTTACTAATGTCACTAATAAGATTGTGGATGGGATCAATTCCTGGAAACATAAAAACAGTGTTGGATAAGGTAGAAATTTCAGTGGCTCCATTTTACAGATGAGGAAATCATGATCTGAAAAAGAAATTGAATTCACCCCAAGTCACACAGCTAATTGTGGCAGAGCCAGAATTGGAAACAGGTGGGCTGGTGCATGCCCTGTTCTGTCTGTGGTTAGATTTAGTAGCTATGTCCCAGTCCTTTTTACTTTGTTTTGAGAAATGGTCTCACTGAGTTGCCCCAGCTGGTCACAAACTTGCAATTCTCCCACCTCAGCTTCCTAAGTCACTGGGATTAAAGATGTGTGCCACTGATTCAGTAGTTCTCCAAAGAGGACACTGGTCCTACCTCCTCCATTGACCTTTGGGTGACTTGAGGCTAGCTGTAAGCCTGTCCGCATCCACAAGTAAGAGCCATCTGGAGGAGCTGTGTACATTTTGGCTATGCTGAGCACCACAAGCAAGATCTGTTGGATGGACATCATGTCAGGGAAGAGAAGTTGGGTGGAGAGTGCTGTGGTTCAGGCTGCTGGCAGGTGGAAGGCAGTGACCTGGCCAGGGCCAGCATCCCTGCCAGATGTCAAGGAACACCAGGTAGAGAACTGGCTAGAACCCCTACCTTACCCCAGTGCAGATATTTGACCTTACAAATCTGAGAGTGACTTTCTGCCTGCAGTAACCAGCAGACACACCTTGGGAAAATGGCACAGTCATGACCTTAGTCATGACCTTCCCACCATCTGTGCCCATAGATCAAAATGTGGTATTTAACACACTCATCTTCCATGTTACCAAAAATGTCTCTGGATCATGCTGATGGAGTGTTCCCCTGTATTTGCAAGATTAGGAGAGACATGGTCAGGGCAAAGGCACATGTCCTCACACTGGCAAAGCTGATTTATATTCTGGGTGTGTTACCTCCGGTTGTGGCCATAAGTAAGTCACTACATCCTAGAGAAATGACTTTTTTTTTTTTGTACTAGGGATTGAAGCCATGGGTTTTTGTTTTTGTTTTTTTAAATATTTATTTTTTAGTTTTTGGCAGATACAACATCTTTGTTTTGTATGTGGTGCTGAGGATCGAACCCTGGCCTCACGCATGCCAGGCGAGCGCACTACCGCTTGAGCCACATCCCCAGCCCGCCATGGGTGTTTTGACTACTGAGTTACATCTTCAGTGCCTTTTTTTTTTTTTATGAGACAGGTTCTCACTAAACTGCTGAGGCTGGCCTAGAACTTGTTATCCTCCTGCCTCAGCCTCCCCATTGCTGAGATTACAGGCATGCACCACTGTGGCCAGCTCCAGAGAAATGTCTCTTGAGGTAAAGAAACAGGGACTGTGTTCATTTCTAAGAAACTTCCAGGAATGGACTTGGTGGGCTGGGACGTATGTGGGCTTCCTCAAACAGGGCTATGATTTAAAGCATTTTAAAGTGGTCTCTTTGTTTTGTTTTGTTTTGTTTTGTTTTTTTTGAGTGTGTGTTACTGGGAATCCAAAATAGGCAATCTCATGCATGCTAGGCAAGCTGTCTACCAGAGTAAAATTGAATAGCAAGAAATAGGACCCCAAGAAGCCATGCATGTTCCTCCTGGGCCATGCTTCCTGATGGGGGCTTGCATATGAACAGGTGAGCTGCAGCCCGACTAAGCCAGCGCCACGGACTGGCAACCACTGCCTCACCTGGAATCAAAGAAGCATGGGGTCTGGGGCCTTCCTGCAGATCTGTGGAGTTGGAACCTGCACTGTTCCCAGCCTCTAGGTGGTTTGTGTGTGTACTGATGCCTGGAAGCATGGCCTACAGTCCTCTGGCCCAGCTGACGCTTTTCAAGTGAGGACAACTGAGGCCCAGGAGAGAAAGTCCTTTACTCTGAGTGGAAGTTACTGCTGGGCGGCGGTAGCCCCTCGCCCTCACCTGCTTCCGGTGCTGCCTTCTCCACAGTTAAGAGACTCTTCTTCCTGTAGATCCAGAGCTGGGTGGAGGCCAGCTGGGCAGATTCTAGATCAGGGGTCTGCAAGGGTCACAAACACTGTTAGCTGGACTTGCAGCATTGTTGGACAGGGCCCAGAGGGATGGTGCTTGGCCTGACCAGGTGGCTGCAGAGCACAGGGATCCCCAGGTGGAGGTAGGAGGAGAGTCAAATAGAACGGGATGGAGGAATTAAAAGAGAAAACAAGGAGGGGGATTCTGTGTTCCTCACCAGTACCCCTCTGCCTGTGCCTTCCCTGGGCTCTAGCCCCTTAAGTTACCGGAACAGCAAAAATGACCCAAAAGGATAATGCCCACTGATGAGGAGGAGGAACTGTCATGGAGCTAGAAAACATCCAAACACAGTTGGCCCTCTGTATCCATGAGTCCTACATCTGGGATACAACCAATCGCAGACCAAACATATTTGGAGAAAAAAAAATTCAGAAAGTAAAACTTGAATTTGCTGCACCCCGAGAATGACGCTACAGGAATGCAGGATGTGTAGGCTCGCTCCTGTGGCCTCTGTCCAGCGCTCCTCGCTTGAGCACCATCTGCCTCAGGTCTGTGCGTGGGCTGTGTGGTAACCTATGATGGCCGTGTCTGGACTCATCACGTGGACTGTCTCATCATTGTTCCCAATACAATACAGCAGAACAATATTTACATAGCATTTACTTTGAGTATGGTAAGTAATCTAGAGATGATTTATGGGATACAGGGGAACACCCATAGCTCAGACCCAAATATGTTGCCATTTTATATGAGGAATTGGAGCACCAGTGGGTGATTCTGGTATCCTTGGGGCCTACAACCAATCGGTCTTGAGTACTGTGTAGACAAAAAGTCAGCCAGCGTGCTTGCTGTACGATGAGTTTGGATGTGTCCCAGAGGGACACACGCTGGCAGGTGCCTGCCCTGCATACTCACGATCTGCATGGGAGGGATTCTATTGGTTGAGCTGGGTAGGTCACCCGACATTGCCTTTGGAATAGACCTGGTTAGGGCAGTAAAGTGCTCTTACTTACGGACTGCCCACCATCCATGCCCATAGATCAAAACGTGGTATTTAACACACTCATCTTCCGTGTAACCAAAAATGTCTCTGGATCACGCTGATGGAGTGTTCCCCTGTATTTGCAAGATTAGGAGAGACACTGGTCAGGGCAAAGGCACATGTCCTCGCACTGGGAAAGCTGGTTTTACATTCTGGGTGTGTTACCTCTGGTTGTGGCCATAAGTAAGTCACTACCTCCTGGCCCAGGCGGGTGGGTCATCTGTGGACTGTAGTCTCAGAATGCTGAATGAGATAAGGAGGAAAAGGGCCAGGTATAGTATTTAGTGGCAGTTCAGTACCATTCACTCTGAATCTGTAACTTGGAACCTATATTTGGAATCTATATTTTAAAGTGAAAATTGAAAACATACGAGCAATCTTTTTTGGTTGTTGTCAGTTTGCATATACTCTACTCAGAGGGCATATGCAAACATTGAAAAGAACAGTTACCAAAACATATTAAACTCTAAAATTTAGCAAGCCCCAAAGATACTGTAGCAGATATTACATAAGACAAACAATGGCTGAGTTGGGAAGATGTTTACAAAAATATATGACAAATGCCATAAGAAAAAATAACATTGATAAACATTACACAAACCCCCTTTTAGCTGCCTCAATAGATCCATTCTAAATCAGCTTCTTGCTTTTCACACAATCTGAGAAGACGATTATACAATTTCAAAAGTGTCTGTAAACTACTCATTTGCATCTGATTTCTCAATGTCTAATTTGTTCATCAGCCAAGCTATGTGTATAAAACCAGCTTTTTAATCAGCTCACAGAATGTGTATAAGCAAATTAATCTTCCATTTTACGAGAAAAGAATTCATACACTGAGGATTATCATGTAGTTTGCACTTGATGCACAGAATAAGGATCTGTGTGATTGTGTTAGCATGGGTCTCTGTAAACAGCCACTTTAAATACTGCTGAAAATCCAAAGTGGTTGTGCAAATTACAGACGGGTTTGAACACCCCCAGGAGTTGGTACCAACATGGACCACTGTTTTCATGACATGGGGTGAGGAAGTTGTCAGAAGAATAAGGCATCTTTGCCCAATGCCCTCATTTGGAAAACAAAAACAACAGCTGTTGGCTCTGTGGAACACTGCAGGGAGACAGCTCTTGCGTGGCCTGTGTTCCTATCAACCTGGGGCAGCATGTCCACTCTGCAGTAGAGTTTCTTCAGTAGAGTTTTTCCTCCTCCAATCTCTGTTGTCCAACCCCACAAGACTTTTGGGGTGGTAGCTGATCTCCACCTTAGACCTGGTCCAGCGTTCGCTCGGATCAGCTTCTGGGTCGGTTTCTCAGCCACAGTGGGAGGCTCAGTGAGTCATTTCACCTGCAGGGCCTCAGTGTTCTCATCAGTGTGTGGAAAGGACACTGTGGTCCCGTTCATAGTGTGGACACTCATTAGGTGACAGTGCATCCTTCTACCTCTCTCAGGCACAAATCTTAACAGCTGTTACCCTGGCCTGTACCTGGTCTGAACCTGGTCAAGCTGAGCTTCACTGTGATGTAACATTATTGACTTACCCATTAGTGCCTCTTCTAGATGCATACCCCAGAGCATTGCAAGCAGGACCTTGAAGGGTTCATAAACAGCGTACCCACAATAGCACCCCAAGGTCCTTTGACAGACGACTGAATAAACAAGACGTGGCATCTACAAATGACGGCATGTCACTCAGCTTTCACTCAGAAAGGAAATTCTGACATATGCTACAGCAGGGAGGAACCTGGAGCCAAGTCAGCCAGTCACAGAAAGGCCTATAGCACCACACGCTTCCACACACGCTCACACAGAATGGTGGGTGCCAGAGGCTGCCGGAGCAGGGCACGGGCGTGTCAAGTAGCGTGGACAGAGTTGCAGTTCTGCAAGGCTGGAGGCACAGCAGTGGGAATGAGCTCAATGATGCAAAACTGTGCACTTAAAACTGGTTAACACAGCGCATTTGACATTGTGTGCATTTAATCCCAATTAGAAGGCCCTAACCCCTGTCTGGGCCTGCACCCTCCCCTCAGCCCTGGCCACCCTGGCATGGCCATAAAGCAGGTGGTCTATGAACTCAATGGGAAAAGAACAGCCCTGGTTTCACCCCAAGACTGAAATGCAGCCACTCCTTCCAGCAAGAGTGCAGTCACACACACAGACAGCACTCTGCAACTGTCACCAGAGAAATGGGTTTTCCCCATCGCATTCAAATACCAAAAAACTCTTCTGTAATTTAAAGTTATGGGGATTATTAGACCAGTTGCTACATCTTGTTAATTAACAAGTTAATAAAGAAGCACACACATTCCTGTATTGTAAACTGTTAAGTATTTTGACAACAGCATTTTATTTTTAGCTGCAGATGGACATATTTATTTATTTTTATGTGGTGCTGAGGATCAAATCCAGTACCTTACCCATACTAAGCAAGCACTCTACCACTGAGCTACAACTGTAGCTTTTGATAACTGCATTTTAACATAACTGTTAAATATTTTATGAAATGAATTTTGAAATGTTAAATTGTCTGCTTTGAATGAAAATGAGGTTTGGACACAGTGGTGCACACCTGTAATCCCAGCAACTCAGGAGGCTAAGACAGGAGGATGGCAAGTTGGAGGCCAGCCTGGGCAACTTAGTGAGACCTTGTCTCAAAATAAATAATAAAAAGAGCTGGGTTCAATCCCCAGCACACTGAGCACACACACAGGCTCACACACACACATACACACTCACATGGGAAAGCCCACAGAGCCTGGGTGTTCCACAGACAGGCTGGCTGTTCATCAGCTTATCACTAAATATCTGTTGTTGTGTCTATATTAAATAAATAAATAAAATCCCAGAGGGTGGCTCATGTCTATTTCCACATGATTCTCAGCATGATGGGAGGGCAGAATCAAAGCTTCCCAAAGATGTCCATGTCCTAATGCTCAGAACCTGAGAAAATCCACCACAAGGGACAGAGGGGACCTGCACCTGTACTTGGAGCCTGAAGATTATATAATATAATACTTTAAATAAATTTGTACATGAAACATGTTTTCTTGGTGTGAAATCTTCCACTCGTGGCATCATGTCAGAGCTCCAAAAGTTTTGGACTTTGGAGAATTTTGGGTTTCAGGTTCCATGAGTTAGGGGTGCTCCAATGTGTGTGATCCACGAAGCTGATTTTAAGGATGTCCAATCATTGTAGAAATCATTTAAACAGTGACCTCAAGCTAAAGAGTATTGCTGCTGGCTTTTCTCATGTCACATATCAGGGAGATATTCCTCATAACTCTATAAATAAGCACTGCCCTAAAAGTACCAAAGCAAAAGGAATCAAGATGCAGAAACTTTAAACATCCATTGTGTCCACCTGTGCGCTGTCTCCCATCACTTAGGGGTAGGCCAAGAGGTCCTCCAGTGGGATTCTGAACAAGTTAGTGGTAAGCGACCCATCAGGTTACATAAAACTCCTGAGTTCTGCGTGGTTACCTGGTACAGAGGGCTGTGGGTGGGTCAAGGCCCAGAGTTTCATCTCAGTATCCTCCTGGTTATGTATAGACATGGCTTCAAATGCAACCCCAGTTATGAGCAACAAACCAAATTCAGTAGTAAACAGTAGACACACTGGACAACGGTGGTACTTTATTAATGTGTCATAGGCAGAATAATGTCCTCACCACCACAGAGGTTCTCGTTATCATCCTGGAATCTGCAGGTGTGTTACCTTACATGGCAAAGGAGAACTGAGGTTGTAGATGGCACTGACCACCAATCAGATGACCTCTAAATGGGGGAATTATCCAGATTATTATTAATAATATTAATAATAATAATAATTATTATTATTATTATGTAGAGCATGAGCTCTACATGCTCCCAAGGGTCCTAAAAAGTGGGAGAGGAAGGTCAAGGAGGGGATCAGAGCAATGTAACGTTAGGGGAAGATCAACTTCTCTTTGCCAGCTTTGAAAGAAGCAGAGGAGAGGTTACAATCCCAGGCAGGCAGGTGGCCTCTGGAAGCCTGAGAGTTAAGGAAATGGATCTAATTGGAGCCTAGAGAAGGGATGCAGCACTGTCCACACCCAGAGCCTGTGTCCACTTCTGACCCCAAGAACTTGGGATAATACATGTGGATGGCAAAGAAAGTAACAATGCCATTTCAGAAAATGAAACATGTCCATCAGATACAGGCTGCCAGGAGAGGCCAAGCAGAGCCAGTGAGGGAGTGGACAGCCTTGACAGACCAAGGCCCTTCTGCGCAGGGCAAACACGTGGCCTTCCCCATGTGCGGTGGAGAAAGACGGTATACATTTGTGAGCTCTCTCATGCACACACCACAATCCTCATGTGATTCACAGGATCCCAGGCACCTGGGAAGTGTGGCATTTTTGTGTGCAAAGCTAATCAATACAGATGGCCTTTGGTACCAAAACATGGTCAAATGCCTGAACTTCAAAACTGCAGTCATTTCTTCAGATGGACAGAGTGCAAGAGAGGGAAATTTGGTCAGACGTGGTGGTGCGTGACTATAATCCCAGCAACTTGGGAGGCCAAGGTAAGAGGATCACAGATTAAAGGCCAAACTGGGCAACTCAGTGAGACTCTTTCTCAAAATAAAGAATAAAAAAAGGACTGGGGTTGTACCTCCCTCCATTCAATCACCAGAACTGAAAAGAAGGAGGAGGAGGAGGAGGAGAGAGGGAAAAGGGGAATTTCCCTGGGCACTTTCTGAATTCCTCTCCCTCCTTTCTCCTCCCTCTGTCCTCCTGCTACCATAGGATCCCTCCCCACCTTTGCCAGCAGCCCACGGCCTCTCTCAGACACATGCCAACCTTCCCTTGGCAGGTCTTCTCCAAGGGGCAAATGAATTTGCCTGGGGCTCTTAACCAAGTATGGAAAGGAGTCCCATGAGACTGGTTCAAGCTCAGGCAAACAGAAAAATCAGAGAAGTCCAGGACACACAGTTCCATTCATTTCTAAAGTGCTTCTTAGAGATCATCTAGGTGGAAGAGCCACCCTGCTGTGGGAAGGGCAGCTCTGCGGGCATGAGGTGGGGAGCATTTTGATGTTTGAAGTCGTGGTTAAAAAGTCTTTCCGGTGGAGGATGTAACTTACACTGCAGAGCTTTAGGATAACATGTGGCTGTGGCTGGTCGCTGGCAGAATTGTCCTTAACTCACACTTTTAAGTAGACGTCACCAGAATTATTTGTCCAATGCAAGTTTTTGTGTAAGCCCCGAGTTCTTGGGAATGAGAGTCTTCCTGGCTATACAATCTTTGAAGGCGGGCATCATCTTTTAACTTTTGTCCTGGATTATAGCACCCTACCTAGGATACAGTAGTGATCAATAAAGATTTGTTGAGTGAATAAATGACAGAATGACAGTGAATGGGACGGTCACCCAACCTTTGATACTTTTATTTTTCTGGTACTGGGAATTGAACACCGGGCTCACCCTTCATGTGCTCTTTCCACTGAAGTGCACCCCAGACCTGACCTTTGACACTTCTGATGATGGGAGACAGGCAGCCCCTGGAACCTCACAGTGGGGTTTTTACTCATGGCTGCCGGCTACGGTTTGGATCTGGAACATCCTCCAAAAGCTCACATGGTTCTCTGTGCAAGAGAGTTCAAAGATGGGCTTTGGGAAGTGGTGGGATCACGAGGGCTCTGACCTCTGAACCCCTGGTGGGTTCAGAGCAGCTGATGGCATTATTGAGAATGGGGCCTAGTTGGAGGAAGTGGGGCACCGGGGACGTGCCCTGGAAGAGGTTTTCTTGTCCCTGGATCCTTTCACTCTCTCACTCTACTTCCCAACCACCCTGTGTTGAGCGGCTTCCTCCACCACACACTCTCTCCACGATGCTGTGTCTTGCCATAGACCCCAAAGCCATGGAGCCAGCAGGCCATGAGCTGAAAATAAGTCTTTCCTTCTCTAAATTGATTATCCCGGATATTTTGTCACAGGAATGAAAAGCTGACTGACGCAAGTGCCTAGATGGACCATCACATGAGGAATGGCCACAGTTCTTGACTGGACGTATAGAGGATGAGTCTTTAGTCATGTCCTGGGGGATAACTCTGGGCACTGTGTGGTTAGGAAAGCTCTCACTGTAACTCAGCTAACCTGGGCGGAGCACGGGGCGTGTGAGATGAGAGGGAGCCCCTGCAGCAAGAGGGGGGTGTGTTCCCTCCACAGTGCACAGGTGTACCAAGCACTGCAGGACACGTGGCCTGGTGCTCATGGCCGTGGCCGCTTCATGGGGAAATTCTTATTTGACAAACCCTTGTTGGGCACCTACCATGTGCCAAGCACTGTTATAGGGCTGAGGATAGAACACAGAGCAAAGCAGAGTCCTGGCCCTCCTGGAGCTTCCGTTCTAGTAGGGAACACAGAGTAAACTCAAGACAAATGAGTAAAGTCTATGCTGCGTCAGCAGGGATGAGTGCTGGGAAAAAACCAAACTAGTGCATTCGTTTCCTGTTGCTGCTACAGCAAATCAGCACAGCTTATGTGGTTTAAACCATGCAAGCACGTTTTCTAACTGTCCTGAAGGGCAGAAGTCCCCAAAGGGTCCACAGGGCTGTGCTCTTTCTGGAACCTCTGGGAAAGAATTTGTCCTCTTACCTTTCCTGCTAGAGGGCACCTTCCCTTCTTCCTCCATCCTCAAGGCCTGCAGAGCAGCCTCCTCCAGTCTCTCTCCACCCCGTCCCTTGCATCTGTCTTCA
This sequence comes from Marmota marmota marmota, assembly GCF_001458135.2. Taxonomy (NCBI): domain Eukaryota; kingdom Metazoa; phylum Chordata; class Mammalia; order Rodentia; family Sciuridae; genus Marmota; species Marmota marmota. The sequence goes on from NW_026000005.1 coordinate 49,502,329, forward strand.
CGTCTCCTTCCCTGACGCTGGCCTCTTACAAGGACCCTTGTGGAGATGTCAGGTCCACCTGGGTGATCCTGGATAATCTCTCCCACTCAAGAGCCTGAACTTAAGCACAGCTGCGGAGCCCCTATTTCATTGCAGGTAACACATTTGTGGTTTTCAAGAATTAAGATACGGGACATTAGGGACCATGATTCCTTCCACCACAGCAAGGAGGCTGTCTTAGAAAAGGTGTCAGAGAGGGTCTTGCGGAGAGTGTGGGGTAGGCACAAGAAGGAAGTGACGGGGCTGGCGGACAGAGATTGGCGATGATGAACCTGAGATGGCAGGGTGCCTGGTGTGCAAGAGGGTCAGTGTGGCTGCAGAGGAGAGGACAGGGAGCCATCAGAGATGCTCTGGCCATGCAGGCACTGTCATGGGCTGAATTGCACCCCCTGAAATTCATTTGTAGAAGTCCTGACCTCTGAGAACTCAGAATGTGACTGTATTTGGAGACAGGGTCTTTAAAGAGGGGATTAAATTAAAATGAGGTCAATATGACCAGTGTCCCTGTAAGGAGAGGGTACTAGGACACAGACATGCACAGAGGGAAACCTCCGTGAGGCTGCAGTGAGAAGATGCCATCTACAGCCAAGGAGAGAGTCCTCAGGAGAAGCCAACCCTGCCAACACCTTGATCGTGGGGTTCCAGCCTCCAGAACTGTGAGAGAATGCATTTCTGTTAAGTGGAACAGTCTGTAGCACTGTGTTGCAGTGGTCTGAGCAGACCACACAGGTACCAGGGTGCTGTGGGCCACCATCCTTCATTGGTGTCTTGTACTTTTGCACATCTGTGAGCAAAGCCAGTGGCCACCTTGCTCTGGACTGTCCCCCCAAGGATGCTGCAGAGCAGACAGCTTTGGGAGACAGAGTGTTCCCTGTCATGTCAAGGGCAGATGGGCCTCTTGAAGATAGTCTCTCCCTCAGGAGTGCAGGGCAGACATGCTGAGTACTCCTATGGAAGATGTGTCCACTCTAAGCCCAGGGTTCCTCTTCCATCGGGCAATTGACTACGAGTACAGGCTCCACAGGGTCCCTTAATCACCCTGTAAGACCCAGAACTCAGTAATCTGGCACACAAAAATGCTAATACTATGACTGTTGCTACTGTTATAAATAATAAAGTCCTTTGGTACCAACCTGAGAGTCTTTTGCCTTCTGTCAGCATCTTTGAAATTGTGGCGGGCCACCTTGTTAGCTTACAAGGCGGGGGAAAGCTGAGACCCTGCCCAGATCTTGATAGGTGCCCAAGCCTAGAGGGCTTTGGAGGCCTGATGGAAAGAGGGTCATTGGAGGGTTTTGAGCAGAGGCATGATGGGCCCTCACTTGGGTTTTGTGAGGTTCACCAACGCTATCTTCTTTCTTGAGAACAGATGGGGAGAGGTAAGAATCAGGGAAAACAATTGCTAGATCAATTACCTAGCAATAACCTAGGGGTTGGATAGACCATGGCCTTAGCAGGGTGTTGGAAGGTGGAACTGACACTTTGGGATATGTGAGAACAAGAGGCAAAAAACGTGGCTGCAGATCCTTCACCTGGCAATGCAGGCCTGAAGCGCCCCTGACTCAGATGGAGGTTTTCCAAAGGAGCAGGGGAGAGGAGGCAGGAGTTTACCTTGAGATGAGCTGGATTAGATCTGCCAGTTGGGCATCCAAGAGAAGATGAGGAGGTAGGTAGATATGGATTTATTTGGGGGCAAGGTCTTGGACTGAGGTAAAAATCTGAGGTTCATTAGTGTGACATTAGAGCCATAAGATAGGGGAGATCACATAAATAGAAAGGAGTCCCAGTGCCCTCCATATTTAGAGGTCAGAGAAGTAAAAATAGACCACAAAAAGGACTGAGAAGCCAGAAATGCAGTAGGAAGCCTGGTGAGAGACTACTCCAGCCACCTGGAGGTGGGGAGCCATGGATCATGGCTAATAGTAAAACGAAGCCACTGGCCTCCTCGGTTAAATCAGAGGCATATCACAGAGGGATCCATGGGCTCTGCTGAAGGGCGGGGGCAAGGAAGGCATGGGTGCAGTCCCAGAGTGCTAAAAAGAGTCAGCACATCTGTCTGGGACATCATGGAACCCAGGGAGATTAACCTGAGTCTGGATATGAGTGTGCTCAGGCCACTGTCAGCAGGCACAGGAGGCTTTACACAGGGTGGGGCCCCGACAAGCGGTTTCAGAAAGACCACGGATGGCTGGGGCAGAACTCAGCCGCGGTGCCCAGCCTAGGGGCCTGCGGTCCTAGTACTTCCGCAAAACTGCAACTCCCATTCGCTTTAAGCCTGCGGGACTATCCCTCTGCACGTTGGGGCTGCTACTGCAATGCGGTCCAGCTCGGCAGGTCCCGGGGCTGCGCTTACTTGGGATTGAGGTGGGGTAAACCGGTAAGGACTGGGGAGCCCCGCCGAGCAGGCGGCACGCAGGAGGCTGTCGATGGAGACACAGAGCACAATTAAAATGCTTTTTTAGTGGAAGAGGATGCCTAGGAAACCTCCGTGGTATTTCGTCTCATCTCACACCCCTGCTTAAACTTAAGTTCACTCGTGGAGTGTAGACCCACACGCCGAATGGGATCAGGGTTTTTTTCGCCTTTGGGGAGAGAATTCGCTTAAGAGGAAGCACTCGTGAGGTGTTCAGAAAAGGAGGTAGAAAGTTAAACAGAAGAGGGGACTGCCAACCAAGGGACGTCCTGGGACACGGCGACTCCCAGAGGCTCCTTGGGCCAGTCGCTTGGAAACAAACAAAAGCGCGGGCGGGCTCTCTTAGTTCCTCCAGCACCGGCAGCTCGGGCCAGCCAAGAGGGCCGGGACAGCAGCGCGCCGCGCAGGTCCAGGGNGCCAAGGGAGCACTGCGGTGCTTCTTGCCCTGCAAGGCCGGGTGCGCCGTGAGCCTGCCAGGGAAGATGGATCATCAGCGTTAATTTGATAATGGACAATAGAGTCTCTCCTGTGAGAAAGTGGCTCGGTGCCCCGCGTCCTGGGCCGCCAGAATGTCCCGACTCAGCCAGACGCCTGGGGGCAACTGGAGGGGTTGGCGCCACCCAACCAGGAGGCCAGGCCTGAGAGTCCAGGAGGACGTTGAAGATATGATGCTGGCCCGGCTATCTTGTTGAGGTGCTGTGGTGCTCCCACGGCCCGTGTCTGCACATTTTGGGATTTCTGGGAAGGAAGGCCGTCAAACTTAGCCCGTGCAGAAATCCAGACCAGGCAGCAGCCTGTCCACGTGCAGGGCCACCTCACCTGCCCTGTGTAAATGTTGGCTTTCCTAGTGTGTTTTATATCACAAGTCCTGGATCAAATCAGAAGAGCACTATAGGAGGCCAGGTTACTGAGGCTCTCACTTTGACACTTCTGGCACTGGGAAGGGGGGAAATAAGTGGAGGATGCTGTAGATTGTAAGCCAGTGGAGAGGGAAGGGGCTGGATAGAACACTCTCACCTTCCCCTGCCTGTCAGGCAGGGCAGTAGTCCTGCAAGTGAGGTGGCAGCAGGAAGCAGTCTGCCTTTTCTGGGTTTGTGTTCCCTCTGAACTGCCAGTGGCTCTCATTTCTCTGCTACTGGGCTTCTGGATTGTTTCCTTGCTTTCTTCCTTTGGTCCTGCTTTGGGGGAGCAGGTGGCATATAGGTAGCCGTGGAGCTATGTCTCAGCCACAGTCCATCAGTGGTCTGTCCTCTCTCATTGCTGTTGATCACTGATAGTAAAAGGCTTACAGGGTGCCCTGTCAGTGCTGCAGAGTGTCCTGCCCAAAGGCTGTAAGACCTCTGTTGTAGAACATGGGAGCTTCCTGCCGGTAGGAGTGTGTTGGGAAGCAGGTGAGACCATTATCCAATTCCCTGCCTTTTGGGAGTGAGAAGCCGTGGCCCTCAGGAGGGCTCTGTTTTGGCACTGTGCATTCTGAACTGCTAACCCCAGGGTGTTTTGGTTTGGAACTTTGTTAGGTGGAGAAGGTGGATTTTGTGTGGCCGATCCTCTTGGCATTTGGCAGCCTCAAAAACTTGAACCCCATCCCATGGCTGGCTGACTGTATCCGTAGGAGACTGGATGATTTCACAGAAGGGTCCTAGCAGGCTCCAGCCTTAGGAGGCCTGCTTCTCAGTGCACCTTTTGTCCCTGAGTGCCCCTGGCTGCCCTGTTGGCAACTTAAGGTGCTTCTAGACTCTTAAAGAGGCAGGACCCTTGTGTGTCTCTAGGCTTGTGGCAGGAGATCCTGGTACCCGCACCCATCTGGTGGATTGAGAGATATTACAGATGGGTTCCTCCAGAACTTGAGGTCTGGGTGTGTTTGGGTAGCGGTGGAAGGTGCATGGTGCTTATTTCAGGTGCATCTTCTTTACCTTCTGGATGCGTTTGCAGAAGTTTGCTGAAGCCCACGGAAAGCTGGGGTGAGGCGCTGAGTGCACCTGGCTGCAGTGAGCAGGAAGGCCTCCAGCTGAGCATGACTCACCCCCTTTCAGTCCTTCTCCTTTTCCCATTTCTGAAGCCGCACTCTGGGTTCTCAGCACTTCTAGTGCAGCAAGAGGATGCGGTTGCAGTTTTCTTTTCTCTTCCCGTCTCCTTCCCTTTTTCCTCCTATGTGATTCTGAAATGATGTTTTTTTGATAGCTTGTTGCCTACCTGTACAATAGGAGATTTAGATTCCTTCTTGGCTGGAAATATTGTCAATTAATAAGGCTCACAATTAATGGATAGATTCTGTTTGGGGCTTTGATAATGCTGTTATTTTTCTGTTAGAGGTAGGACTGTCCTTATTGTGCCATGGCTGTAGTTAATTTAGTGAGGTTAAGAAGCAGTCAGGTATGCCTCTGATCTTATCAACAATGGTGCCACTGTTCATTTGCATAGAACTTAGCACAAATGCGCTGGCATTCGTGATCTCACTGTTGGTGCCAACCCTGAGGGAGAGGATGGCCAGCTTCCTTATCCAGGTTTTGTAAAGGAGCATGGAGGTTCTGGGAGGAGTGATGACCCTTGATTGACAGGCACTTCTAAGTCTGGTGTGAACCAAGGGATCATTTGGGGCCTAGGGCTCTGGCCACCCCAAACAGAGCTCTTTGAGGACCTCTCCCTGCCCTTTCTGATTTACTCTAGGCCTGTTGGTTATAGTGAGATGTTCTCCTCTCTCTTTCAATTTTAGGATGTGGGAGGGACTTAAGCGTATACTTCGTATACTTCGTTGCTGTTTTGGAAGTTGAGAGGGTTGCTTGATTGTGGCAGGATAGCATTTTTGGGCGAGAAGAGAGCTATGTAGATACAGTTATGTGTAGCTGTGTGCACTGACAGAGTCAGGGCACTGCTGCAGGGGATTCAGAGGGACACGCTTGGAGGAAATGAAACTGAGTGGGTACCCAGAGCACCACAGTGACTGCAGTGGACCCCAGCCCTGGAGACATACCGCATTAGCCCCTGCCTGCAGGTGAACCTTGAGGTTTTATGGTACAGCAGCAAAGTGTAAATCTTTCTGCGTTTTAAAGTATAACCATTTCCAACCAGGAAAGTATATGCATACCATAGCAAACGATTTAAAAATCACTTGTCCTGCAAAAGGGAAGACTCTTAATTTTAAAGGAGATCCAGTTAGTCTTTTTTCCTGTCTAAATGTACACAATTGGGTTCTATATATAAAGATTTTTTTTTTTTTTTTTGTAATGGGGATTGAACCCAGGGGTGCTGTACCACTGAGCTACATCCCATCCCCTTTCTGTAGTTTTTATTTTGAGACAGGGTCTGGCTATGGCCTTGGACTTTCGGCTCTCCTGCCTTAGCCTCCGGAGTAGCTGGGATTGCAGACGTGTGCCACTTGACCCCAATTGTACAAAGCTTTTTGATTACCATGACATGAGCCCTTTTTGAAGTTCTGAAAAACACTTGAAGATATAATTCCTCTTGTTGGCCAGCATTTGGCTTTGCTCTAATTTATTTAAAATTTTCCAGCTTTCTGGTGTCTTCAGGAATTTCTGTGGTGGGCCTGAGGCATGCTTCCCTGTGAAAGGGAATACTTTGGCTAATGCATGTATCAAAGACAGTTGAAATGGGTCTGATTGGAAAACCTAACAGTGGACTGAATTTAATACATTTTAGCAGAAAGAGCTCACCAAGATTCCCAAGTAAAAATCGGTCAGTAATCCTGTTTGTAGGTGTGGAATACATAGGCTTTTGACCTCTTTCTTGTTTTAAAACATTAATCTGTCAGAAGAGAAGTGTTTTCTTTAATCCTTATTTCCTACCTTGAGAATCTGTATCCCACAAGCTCCTAGACTTGAAGACCACGTTGCTGATCATTTTCACATTTGGCTGATCAGATTTTGGGGTGTCCCACGGGGATACGTGGCATGCAGCTGTCATCTCCTGAGCCTTTCCTGCCACCATGCCTAGAAGTGTGCCTGGAACCCGCCTGGCCTCAAGTTTGAGCCACTTGTCTAGGTCTCCCTGTCTGAGGTGGGTGGATGGGGTTGGGGAGATGAGTCAAGTGCCTTTCTTGTTAAGTAAAGTTTGTTGCTGTTTTAAGTCTCTGTTGGCGGTTGCATGTTGGAGCAGGTGATAGTCCAGTGGCTCATCCAGCCAGGGCCCTATACTTCCCAGGTTCCTGGATGCTGCTGGGAAACTCGGCTGTGCTCTGAAGTTGAGGGCCTGGCTGACAGCATTGCTTCTACCCTTCCTGCGTGGCCTGTCAGCAACACCCATGCACCCGCCTGGCCTGGCCCAGCCTGTGGCAGGAGAACTGCCTTGAAGAGCATCTCACAGGGGTCAGGGCTTCGTAGTAGTGCCTGAGCCCCAGCATTCAGGGGACCTGGGACGATATGGGCAGAGGGTCCACCGAAGCCTGTGGTACAGTGTGTCACTGAGCATCTGTTCCCTGTAGAGCGCTGCGTGTTTGACTTGCATCTTGAGCCCTTCCTTGGCCACCCTGTAACTTCAGTGCTGGTGTCTGGTGTCTGCTGAGCTGGGAATGGAGCGCCTGCTGTTCATAGTTCCCACAGCTGTCTGTGCATACCATCCCAAGCTTGTGCGGCCTTGACCCTTGATGAAGGGTTTGAGAACGCCTCAAATAACCACAAGGATCATGTTCCCTGAAAGTCGCTTGTTGCAGCAAAGTTTTTTGTAAGAGTTTGTTTTTATATAGAAATTTATTTGGTTGGTTGTCACAGGTGTTATGTTTAGGGAAACACATTTCTTCTTCCTGCCATGGAGAATGTTGTTTTTCTTTGTCACTATCTGCCAAGTTGCTAGTATTTCAAGTTGAATCAGAGGTTGCAGGTTGCACCTCTTTCATAAAAATAATGCTCCGTTGGCTGTTAGTTGCTTCTGGGGGAACCTTGCGGCTTACTCACAACTGTGCTCTCTGATGTCCTGAGTAACCTAGGTGTCCCTTGGGAGTTCAGCTTCATGCTCTTAGATGTGGCACAGGGACATGTTCTGAGATACTTCTTTCCTGCCGCACATTCTGCTAGGCCCTGTCTGTGTCACCCATAGTTGGCTTCACCTCATTAGAGTTTAGGTCCTCTTGCTTTGGGTCCCCAGTCCTCTTTGGCTCACCTCCTTACCATCCAGCTTGTAGGACTGGGAGCTCTGTTAGTGCAGAAATCAGGTCTTGCTCATTTTTCTGTCCTCACTGGTTGAGTTGACAGTGTGGGGCTCTTGAGCAATATGCAGGGGTGTTCCTTGACTGGCTTACTTGCCATTGAGCTAGTGTTTTCTTTGAAATGTGGGTCCTTTTGCTCCTTGGTGGTGTAAGCAGTGTCTGTCCTCCTACAGAAGTGAGGGCATTTTGAAACCCGTCCTCAGGGCACAGAAGTTAGGGCTGGTGCCTTTTGGATTTGCTCAATTGGCTTGGAAGTGAAATGTCATGTGGCATTTGGGGTGACAATGAAATTTTCTTTAGCGTAGGTAGGGGAAGAAAAAGATCTGCTTGTTAAATGTTGGTAACTTTTTCAGATCAGTAGTCTACAAAAGTTTGATGTTGCTTTATGCTGGATGGAGAGGATTTCAGACAGAATCAGTGTCACCAAGAGGGATAATCAAAGGACAGCCTGCATTGCTGAACATAATGCAGCACTCACAGCACGCGAACAACAGTGGTCTCAGATGTGGATGCGAGGGAGGGCTCGGGAGCTTGTGAATACGGACAGCAGGCACCCCCTCTCCCCTGAGTCTCTGGCTCTGTAGGTCTGGAGTGGGCCTGGTGTGTGGCCCCATGCTGTGGTGTGGGGCTGGCTTTGTGAAGCCTTGCGTGGAGGGGAGGATGCCCCCGCTGGCCGGGCACCTTCCCTGGGCCGGCACTCACTCTTGCATGGGGCACTCACGTTCAGGGCGAGGGTTCCCTGGCAGCCTTCCCTGCAGATACCATGAAGACTCCAGGGCTCAGGGAGTTCCCTATGTCACTGAGGTTAGATGTAGTGGATGGAGGAGGGATTGATGTTTTCAGGTCCGACTTTGAAGTGCTGACAGAAGACAAGGCATGTTCCTTGGGAGGTGCTGAGTTCCTGGGCCGTCAGCTGGAGCTCAGACCTGTGCCAGACCCTCCAGGGGAGGTGGAACCAGCTGTCTTCCTGTGTCCCCCCTCCCCCGCCCCCACAGTGGTTCAGTGGGTTTTCCTTCCTGTCTTTTGGGAGTGTTGATTTTTGCTGTAATCCTCTGCATATTTAGATGCAGTCCTTCCATATTCAGTTATTATGATAATCTGGCGGATGATACATTTTGTTACCGCAGTTTCCAAGCGGCAAGAGCCTTCTGTAAGAGGGGAGCCGTGTGTTATCAGCAGTCAGAGGGGCTGAGGAGGCGCCTGTGGGAGGTGATGGGGGTGGCTTCAGCAGCCCAGGAACCTTTAGAGCAAAACCCGTGGCCTTGTTGCCCCGGTTCTGTTTGTGTCCAAGCCAGACTTTTGCTTTGTTGTGACTACTCCCTTGTTTTGTGAGCTCCCTTTCCCGATACCGTGCAGGTGTTTATAGTTTGTGAGTCTCACTGTGGCTTTTTTTTTTTTTTTTCCAGCTACTGCTTTGGTTTTGTCTCATGTTTCTCAACAGTGGAACAGACCTGTGCCCCTTCCCTGTTCCCTTCCCAGTGCTCCAGAATCTTTGTGTCCTTAGCTTAAGTGATTGAGTCTGGCAAAGCCGGATGAGGCTTAGTTATTTTTAAAATCCAGGGTTTGGGGTTCTGATCTGTGCTTAGCTACATAATTCCTTCCCTTTGTTAAGTACCTTTCTCTAAGAAACAAAGTGCACTCTACAGATGTTAATCTCTAATCTTTGCAGCATCTGTTATTTTTGTCTGGGCAAGGCTTTGTGTGCGCCATAGGAGCCCTGGCCTTCCGGTGCCTGTAAGGGCCTGGGAGGGAGTTTTGGTTTCCATCCTGCAGCGTGGACAGCCCGCACGTGGGCACGTGCCTTGCCTGCTAGGCAGAGGTGCCCCATGTGGGGCAGGCCAGCATTGTGTTTTGGGTCTGATCCCTTCATCTTCCAGTGCTCTGTGCTTACAACTGACCGATGCCAGAGGGGGTTTCTTGGTCACGTCTGCAGTGGGGAGGGAAAGAGAAAGAGAAGTACCACGTGGTGCAGAAGAGGTTGTTAATGGATCCTGTGAATAACCAGCCAAATAGCTTGTTTGTGTGCAAGGTCGGGACATTTTCCATAGAGAGCAGACTAAATATAGGCCCGAGGGTGGGGACCAGGCGAGAGGGGCTGTCATCCCTGTGGTATTGTTTTTTCCCTTGGTGATCTGCACTCCACCAGTCCCGAACAGGTGGCCACCCTGAGCTCTCTGGGAACAGATTGGTGTTTTTGTTTAACCAGGGGCTCATTTGCAAATTTCACACTTCTCCCGCTGTTTGATGGGGCTTGTCTTTTTTGGGCTGCAGTGTTGGAGTATTTGTACAGTGTTTCCACACAAGCAACTGTCTCATCCCTAAAACGGCTCATGCCGGCTGGTTGTCATTAGCATCCTGGTTAGAAGCTGCTGCTTCTCTCTCTCTCTCTCTCTTAGAGGATGGGAAACACTTTTCATGGTTCTGGGAGAAGAATTCCAAATAATTACCGGCCACGTTCACAAACGATTTATGTTTGGTCTTAGAAATGTCAACATTCAACAGCCTCTAGCAAATAGAACTGTGTTGATTTCCAGCGTGGGACGCTGGCCTTTACTGTCACTGCATTCTCAGATAATAGACTTAAAGGGAGAGCAGCCCTTTAGGAGAATTTAGTTTTAATGCATTGGGTTTGGTTTCACTTAATATTTTCATTCTTACGGTGTTGAAACTTGAAGAAATTTTTTTTAATGAATACTTGGAACAATAACAACACCTACTTTAGCTTTTTAAAATATTTTTTTTGGTTGTAGGTGGAGCAATACCTTTATTTTATTAGTTCTTATTTTTATGTGTTGCCGGGGATTGAACCCAGTGCCTCATGCATGCTAGGCAAGTGCTCTATCACTGAGCCACAACCCCGGCCCCACCTACTTTAGTTTTGTGAGTGTTTTTCCTTTTTCCTTTAAGTTGGTGTTGGGGATGGAACCCAGAGCTGGGTTCCATCCTCCCCTGGGCTGGGCAAGAGCTCTGCCACTGAGCTGGGGGCAGGGGGGCTATGGTCTCTGTGTTGATGGCCTTCAGCTTGATTTGGTATTATCAGTAACCACTTGGTAGGCTTTATAATGAAAGGGAAGCTGGTTGGGAAACAGCCCCAGCCCTGGACTTCGCTGCCGTTGGGGGAGAAGTCGTGTGTTCTCCAGGGGGGACGCTGTCAGCAGCCTCTGCCCACCTGGCATTGCTGAGCCTGTCTGCTACCATCTGATGCTGGTCTTAGCACTGATGAGTCGGCCCTCGAAGGACCCTGTGTCATTTGGAGTCTGGGTTGGGGCTGGTGGGATTGAGACCACATTCCCTCGTTTTGGAGAGCCCTTTCCTTTCCCGTAGTGCAGAGAGGCCCAAGGAAAGAGGCAGTTTTTGCACAGCGTCCAGATCAGGAGACAGAGGCGGGTGGCCCAGGTGAAGCTCAGCGAGGGTTGGAGGTGAGAGGTTGGACAGTCACCTTCTTTGTGGGTCTGCAAACCCATGGGTGGTTTCCTAGTTTGGACTGTTACAACCAGTGCCTGGCACACTCCGGGATGTGTCACTTGGTGCCCACGTCCTCATTTCTGTCAGGTCCAGGTTGGGCAGCAGCTGCCCAGTCTGGCTTCTCTCTCTCCCCGAGCTGGACCTGGTGCTCAGGATGCCACCCGTGGCCCCAGGTCATGGTGTGACTCCTGCCTCAGGCTTCCACCCTTCAGTCCTTGGCCCATGAACACAGCTCTGGGCCTGTCTTAGGTCCTGAACTTTAGGGTCATCCCTGACTCCTTCTTCCCTGTTAGATGGATGACCAGCTCTGTGAATGACACTGTGTGAGACCCTCCCCAGGAAGTCCGGCTTTAGATTGTGTCCAACTCCTTGGCTCTGCCCAGCCCTTCGAAGGCATGATCAGCTCGATCCTCTGGTACGCACTTGTCCTCTGCTGAAAGGAGACTCGCTGTGCAGCAGGGCCCCAGCTCTTTGTGGTCTTAACAGTCACACATTAGCAAGTCCAGTTTGTGTTGTTTGTACAATTACAAGGAAGACACAAAAGGAGAGAAGGAAAGCCTTGCCAGCTGTGATTCTCCAAGTGGTTTTCTTTGTTTGCACTGTGTCTTGGGACCTGCCCATCCCCCCTTTCAGGCCAGTGCTGATGGAGGCCAACCCTGGAAGCCCTGGCCCGCCCTGGATCAGGGCTCTGCGTGTCCCTGGGAATTTCTCCAGTGGCTTGGCAAAGACAAATATTGATTTTGAGGGACGGTGGTGGGCGGGCCACGCTTGTGCCCACTTGGTTTGGTATGAGAAGTGGCTAATGTGAGGATCGTAGGTGGGTGGAGCGCCACCTCTCGTTGGTGGGGCAGGCAGGTAGGGCCGTAGCCCTTCTCTCAGGACCCTCACTGCTGGCCCGGGAGGTGACAGCAACAAGAGCTGAGCCACCACATGGGCAGTGCAGGGCAGACTTGGGGTGGGGCTAGCCAGAGGGGGCGGAGGTCAGGGAGGCCTCAGGAGCGAGTCAGGTGAGGATGGGCTTCAGGGATAGCGGGAGCACCCAGAACAGAATCTCTTCTCCTGAGGAGGATTGGCCAGGGTTGTGGGGAGGGCCTTGAGAACTTCCAAGGACAGGCTGCCAGCCAGTACTGACTGACTGTCACTGGGCAGTGGCACTGTGGACGACCTCCCCCCGCCATACCCGCAGAGGGGCCTGCGGCCATGCTCACTGTGGCCGAGCAGGACGGGAATGGCGGTGGCTGCGAGGTGGTGGAGAGTGGCAGTGGAGTTCAACACCAGAAACCGTTGGGGCTTTTGTGAGTATGGAGGGAGAGCAGGCAGCGGGTGGCAGGCGGGCACGTCTGGGGCAGAACTGCAGCTTCCTCCTCTCTGCGGTGCCGGCTCAGTAGTCGGTCTCTGGTGAGTGTGACTAGTTTGGATCCATCTCTAGGGACTGACTGAGTCAGCCCGGGTAAGGGGACTTACACGATTGAGATTCTCCATGCAGACCCCGGATGGCGATGGCCCCTGAGGTCCTGCTTATAGGGCCAGGTGGTCTCCTGGCCAAGTGTGCAGAACATGTGCCGCATGGTGCTTGACTCACGTGTCCTATCCTCGTGCATACGTGTATTTTTTCACATCATGGCTTTATAGAATTGTAGAACCAGGCGTTTGGACCATAGAGGCCCTTTGCCAGGAAAGACAGGGCAGGTACTTGCTTCTGGCTGGTGTGTAGTGGGCGAGGACAGTGGACGGTGGGAAGTGGAGAGAGCAAGTGCTCCAGGAGGAAGCCCTGTCGAGCTCAGAAGGTGGGAAGTTGTGACATTGTGGGGCCAGCACCATGCCCTGGCCCACAGTAGGGGGGCTTGGCAACTCCGCAAGGCAGGCCTGCAGCCCTCGCCCGTCAAGGGCAGCTGCTCACAGAGGTTTCACTCTTACCTTACTGGCCATTTTATGCTGGAGAATAAATAGTGTTTCTCTCTGCTGATGATCTAGATCTAGAGGGTTCCCCCAACGGTGAGGATTCCTGGGTGTCACTGGCATGGGGACGCCCAGCTGGAAAAAAGCTGTATGTGAGCTGGGCTCAGCCTGGGGCCACAGCTGCCCTGCATCTCCTGAAACCCGTGTGGGATTGGGGCTGGGACCTGGAGCCCAGCTGTTTCTCCAGGACCTGAACCTCCTTCTGATGGAACACAGGCTGCAAGGACACAGTCAGCTTTTTAGGTCTGTGGGTTGCCTGGCCGGAGAGAGCCCTGGGTGGAGCACACCTGCTCACCCGGGAAGCTCGGGCACCCCCTCCACGTGCTATAGGACATTGGGTGCTCTGTGCTGTTGGGGTTGGGGGCTGTTCTGAGTTTGCCCTCCAGAGCCAGGGCAGGCCTCACCCACCCGCAGACCTTTTCCAGCCCCTCCTGGTCTGCCCAGGGGAGGCATGCCCACTCACAAAGGCTTGAGATCTCTGTGGTCAAATGGTTTCCCACTAAAGGAGACTGATTTCAGACACACAGAAGAATGTGCAGAGTGAGCCGTGTGCCTGCCACCTTGAGCCTGCTTGTCACGTCATGTCCCTCTCTGCCCACCCAGAGGGTCGTTTCGTGAGTGCTGGCTGTAGGGTGCCACCTGGTTCTGCCTTGACGTTTGAAGGGTTCTCGAGCCAGGGCAACCGAGGGTTGTTGCATCAGGTTCCAGGAGTGGGTCACTTGAGGCAGGCTGCTCCTCAGGTGTGGATGGAGTGAGAGGCCTCACTCTTCAGGGGACTCGGGTTTAACTGGCACTGTGAAGGACGGCTTTGGTCACCTCAACCTTGATACAGTTTGCAGGGGAACCCAAGGAGATGCCTGGCTTGATTTTCTTGGCCCAAGTGTGCGTGTTTGGGAGGGCAGCCTCTCACTTGGGCCTTGGTGGTTTTGCCGTGGGGTGGGCCCAAAGCCTGTGCCCTAGGTCGTTGTGTTAGGAGCGGTGGAGGTACTGCTGTGGAATGAGATGTTTTCTTGTTGGTCTGTGATTACTGGAAGCAGAATGAACTCCTGTCCCTTCACAACCTAGGTGGTTCAGTTTGGCTTCTAGGTGACAGAAGGAGCAGGCTGGGGGGGCTCTCAGACAGGCTCCTGCCCTACCATATGCCCCACCATAGACCCTTGGGGGAAAACTGCTTGTCCCTCTGGGCTGCAATTTCAGAGGGTGCACTTTGGTCTTAGGGGCCTTTTGGCTATGAAGTGACTGCTAATGCCCCATCCATTACTCCTTAGTTCCTGAACTTGGGCCCCGGTATGGTTAAGGGAGGCCCGGTAGTCCTGGTATTTTTTAAGCTGTTTTGCCTTGAATCCTCTTCTCCTAAAAACATAGTGGAATTCCACTTATCAGGGTAATGTCTAGAAAGGAGGGAGGCAGGTTGTGTGTGTACGTGTGATGTGCAGGGCCTGTAGCTGGTGTGGTGCTTCTGTGTATCAGATACCACGCATGCACAGAAGGCCTCGCTGGGATGCCTCTGCATGTGCGCTGGGTCTGTAGGAACCTCTCCAGGATGGTCGCAGACATGGCCAAGATGCCTGGCCTCAGACTTCACTAGGTGGCCCCTGTGGCCCGGTAAGGATATGTGTGCTTATCATTGTAATGAGCTCCTGTGAGTCCTGCAAGTGGAGCCGGGGACCTGTGTGAGTGCATGTGCAGGGCTTGTGTGATCACCTCCTGATCTCTTCTCTGGTCCTGAATTTTACAGGATCAGCCTCCAAAATTGGGGCTGACCTCTGTCTCTGCATTGCTAATCACAGTGTTAATGGGGAGCCGAATGAGATTCCAATTCCTGCTTCCCAGACTTGGGGTGGTGCAAGAGCTGGTGCTGGCCTCACAACTGGCTAGGAGCCCTCAGTCTCACCCCCAGGGCTCCCGTTCTGCCTGAGGATGGTTGTGCCCTCCTGGGGAACTGATTGGCTGTGCTGACTGGCACCGACTGCTCCAGGTCTCTGCACATCACAGTGCACTTCCTGGGGACCTCAAGCAGTGTACCCAGGCTGTGCTGTCCAGGTGGGGATGTTTGGATGTGAAGCTGTTTAAGCTCAAGGTCCTGCTGTGGTGTGGACCCCATGTTTCCCTGACTGAGGCTGAGTGTGAGTCTCTAGCCAGGGTGCAGCTGTTAATTTGCACTGTGTCCCTTCAGAGTCCAGCATGGCTTTTAACTGAGGGGCATCTCTGCAAGCTGCGCTTTAGCTGTCGCCTCTTTAATCACAACAGGGGTTCAGGCTCTGCACGGTGGGTGCCTCAAGGGGCCCCCTCCTATATGCTCCTCTTGCTTTCTCATGGTCCCCTTTCTAGTGGAAAAGCTTAGCTGCTGAGCCGGCACCTCATGCTGCTGGTGGAGTTGGAGAGGAGGCTCCAGCCTCACTCCCGCACCATGTGGGAGGAGTGACAGACGACTTGGGTGCCGGTACCATCGGATGATTTCAGCAACAGTTCTCCCTCTCCCAGAACGACAGGGCCTCTCCTCCTCCCCAGGCGGGAGCATTGTGGCCCCCGCCTAGCAGCCTCCCTGTTCAGTCCCATTTCCTCTCCCCAAGCCTGGGAGCTGACGCACGCTGTGCTGCGTGGATCTGCTGCAAAGCTCTTTCCTTCAAGGGCAGGGCATATTGTCCTGCCTGTGTGCTCCAGAGCCCGCTGGGGCAGCCCTGGCAGGTGCCCATGGGTGGCACAGGGATAAAGGCTGTTCAGACCGCCTTGGCTGGGATTTGGCCTTCAGGAATCAGAGGGTAGCATCCTCCATCCTGTGGCCACCTCACATGGTGCAGCAGCAGCCATGCCTGGGAGTTCAGTAGGAGGACACCCTGCAGAGCCCAGAGCCAGTCGCAGTGAACTGTCGCAGAGCTGAGAGTTCAGAAGGTCCATCCTCCTCAGCCACCATCACTCTGGCCCATTTCCCATTAGATATAGGAACTGGGCTTTTCAAGCTTGGGTTACAGTATATATATATATATATATATATATATATATATATATATATATATATATANTATATATATATATATATATAGCCACCATGACTTGGATATTGTCTTTTAGGGGAGCTTTCTGGACACAGACCCAGGAATTTTCATTAGACACCTGAGTGCTGGCAAGAGTCTCCCTGGGTTTGAGAACAGGACGTCATGAGCGTTCCTGGTTCAGAGCCTCAGAAGCTGTGCCTGCCTGCGTGGGTGCCGAGGCTCCGGCCACTGGGCTCACGTCGTGTTCCTCAGCCCAGGTTCCTGCTCCTCGCTCCTCTACATACAGTGCACAGTCGTGAGGAGGAACGAGGCTGGGTGGCAGCGAGGACGAGGGACAGCACATACCTCAGAGACCCCAGCCTGTTTGCTGGGTGTCTGCTCTTCTCGCCATCCTCCGCCGTGCCTCGGTCTCTGACTGCACTCAAGCCGTTCCAACTCCACTCTGGGCCTGGAGGGAGCTGGGAGATTCTCCCTCCCTGAAGCCTGTGGACAGATGATAGCTGTCATGCAGGACAGACTCTTCCTGAGGACATGGGCCCCGTTCCTGGGGGATGGTTTTGCAGCCATGAATGGCCATCTTTCTAGGTGTGCTGCGGCACTGCAAAGCTCTGGTAGGAGACACTGCCCTGCACCTGTCCTGCCATCCACAGGCAGACAGTTACTAAGTGGTCATGTGGCCCAGCGCTGGACCTGGCCCGTGCCTGCCCTCCCCAGAGGTTCCATTCAGAATTCTGCATTCTTGTGTAGGAAGAGAGCTCGAGTCAGGGGAGGCCTGCAGTGGAGGGCTGGCAGGGCGTAGGGGACTAGCCCCATGGCAGCAAGAACCGTTTGTAAGCGACACCCTTGCCTGCAGGCGTCTCCAACAGCTGCTCCTGCTACGGATTCCAGAAATTTCTATTAGAGGCTTCCTGAGCCTCCCTTCTCTTTCCATCCCTTCCCCTTGCGTCTTAGACCCATGGTAACCATCTATTGAGTGCTGTCTACCGGACCCTGTGTCAAGGATGGACACACTTCATCCTGGTCACCCCAGGACAGAGGTGGTGGAAGCCCCATTCTGCAGGTCAGCAGCCAGCAGCCCAGGGAGGTAAAGCCTGGCCCCGGTCACCCCATTCCTGAAGCAGCAGAGGAAGGATCTCAACTCAGCGCTGGCCCAGCCACCCACAATTTTGACGTTTTAGAAAAGCAAACAGGAGCCCCGTCTGCTCAGCCCGAGTCTGCGGGAGGACTTGGGAATTCGCTGCTGTCTGCAGCATTCCTGCAGGTTTTGATTTGTGATTTGAAACTCACGTGCACACACTGTCTTCACTTGTGAGGTTTTAAAGGAACGAGCAGCTTCTTGTTCACTTTTCTTACTCTGTTGCTGAGGTGTGGTGGCAGCTGGGATGCTGAGGGACGGTTCTGATGGCAGGAGGCAGCACAGTGGCAGCCTGGCTCCCTGTGATGGCAGGTTCCACAGTCGGGGAGGAAGGGGATTTCCAAACAGCCTGCCTCTGAAAATTCACCCGGATTCAGAAAAAACTGCAGCACCTTTAATCCTAGGCGGTAGAAAATACCTTCTGATACTAAAGATGCTAGCAAGCAGTTAACTTTTTATGTGTATAAACAGAGGTTGTGTTTCCTCTCAGCTATAATTAACATAAAAGAAAGAAATCTATGCCCTGAAATTAAAATGATGTGCCTGACGTCACACAAAGGAAGGTGGCAGAGTTGGAAGTGGCCGGATGCAGAGGGTCCTGATGGTCTTGTCCACGCAGGACTCCCTGGAAGGTGGCGTGAACATGGCCGATACCAGTTGCTGGCTGATACCGGAGCGTGAATTCTGCAGCTGCAATGCGGTTTCTGCACTTACCTAGTTTTCCCCATGACTTCAGTGGTGTGATTTGTGTCAGGTAAACTGCGATTATCGAAAGCTCACAGTTTGATGAGCCTTGACAGATATACGTACCATGAAACCACAGTCACAGCACAGAGTGTGCCCATCACCCCTGCCTCTTCAGGTCCCTTGCAGCCACCCTCCTCCTGCTCTGTCTGTTTGCACATATCTGCTTTCTGTCACTCTGGATTAGTTTGCATTTTGCAAAATTAAATAAAAGTGAGATCATGCAGTACAGGACCCCTTCTGTCTGGCTTCACTCACTGAGCAAGGAGATGCTAGATCCATCCAACAGCTATTACCGAGTGATGCTCCTTAGTGTGGGTTCCTTCATGCTCTTGGTGCCATCATGGGTCCTGCTAAACTGTGAGGCCGGCCTCAAACTTGCAATCCTCCTGCCTCAGCCTCCCAGGTAGCTGGGATTACAGGCATGTGCCCGACTTTCTTTGTTTACTTTGAGAAAACTGCTGAGTGGATTTCTTGAACAGTGGTTGAGGTTTACACCCTCACCAGCAGTGGATTGGAGTCTCTGCTTTGGTTTAGGTTCAGAAGGTTCCTACCAATGACTGGTGACCACCGTGGTGCTGGGAGAGGATTGGCTGGTGAGTCTTATGGGCCGAGAGGTGTCTTGTACTGCTGGGTGTGTGAGGCCAAGGAGGGCCAGAGGCAGCATGGAAAAGCCATGAAGACAGTGCCTGCTTCAGAGGTCAGAAAGCCCTGGGGAGAGCCTCTCTGTGTGACTTAGTTTCCCTGCCTGCAGGGGAAGTGTTTGGCCAAGAGCTTGCTTTCAGCTGAGGGTGTGGGGTGGTAAAGCCATGCCCCCATCTCACAGAGGACATCTGGCAACCTTTGGAGATACTTTTGTTTTGTCACAGCTCTGAGGGGGGTTGCCCCTGGTGTATGGTGGGCAGAGGCCAGGGCCATCCTGCAGTGCCCAGGACAGCCTACACTCACCACCTTTGCAGCGGGGAACCTGTCTGCTCTCGCGGCCTCTGTGCTGCAGCACCCAGCCCTGTGCTCACCAGGGCTCACTCTCTTCTGCTTCAGGGAGGTGCTGGCGTTTTCTAGGAGGCAGGTGCCCTGAGCGCTTAGAGGAACTGAGCCCCTTCCTTCCCAGGTCCCCTCCAGGCGCGTGGGAGGGCCACCAGGGAGGCATGAGCTACCAGGACTCCTGGTCCCTTGCATTTTCTAGAAAACCTTCTCTGTGGGATGCAGCCCCCTCTCCTGCCTCCTCCAGTTGTCTCAGTAGGCACGGTCCACCGGCTGCTCAGGCCTGACACCTGGCACCAGTGAGTGCAGGACAGTTCTTAACAAACTTGTGATTTTCAGCCTTGGCTGAGCTGGGCATCCCTCGCTCCATCCCTGGCCTGGAGATACCCTCCTGGGAACTTGCGTATGTAGATCTTTTCAACGATTCACATTTTCTGGGCAGTTCTCTTACAGGGTGGGGAGAAAAACCTGTATAATTTCCCAAATTGTGGCTTTTGGTCCGCTGAGCTTTTCCCAGAAGTGCTTGTGATGGGGTTTGGTGTGTGGGAATGGTGGCTGGGGTCCCGGCTGCATCAGTGGTCACTTCTTGGATGACGCTGCGTTGGCAGAGTGCTGCAGAGCTGACTGCACCCTGTTGAGTTGGACTTTGTTTTCACTCTGGAGAATAACCTGAGCTGGGAAACACTGGTTTTGTTTACATAAGAGCAAGAAAATAACCTGTGCGCCTCCTCCCTGATTCCCACCTCCCTTCCCCATGTAAGACTCTCCATGGTGTGTGCAGCTGCTGGCCAACCGTGGCCTTCCTGGTTCTCCTTCTTGCCAGCTCCTGCCCAGCGGCCCCTTTGTGCCTTGTGAGCGGGTGACCTTTGCACCAGCTGGAGAACCTGCCTTTGCCTTCCTCTCCAGGAAATTGAGACACATGACTGAAAGGATCAGTCTTGTGAGCTTGGGTGTGAACCAGCGGGGCTTTGTGAGAGCCAGGGCTCCTGCCCAGCTGGGCCCTTCTGCCCACGTGGAGGTGAGTTCCTGTGGGCAGCGCTTGCAAGATGGGCCGTCCTGGTCTGGTCATTCCTTAGGGCGTTTCATGTCGGTCCTGGTCACTTTTCAGACAGTCTAGTTTGCAGTTTTGTTGGTCGCATTGCTGACTTTTTAGTTCAAATGTGGCTTTTCTAGCTCGCTTTTGATATAAGATCATCCCAAAGGTGTAAGACCAGGAAATGAAAAACTGGATCATGGTTCATCTTCTTACCTCTCCACCGTCGGGCTCGGGAGGCTGCTCTGAGTGCTGTGTGCTGGCGTGCAGGTCGGGGGCCCCCTCTTCTGTTCATGGCAGTGTGCGGCGGACCACCATGTCTCGGGGGTCTCCCAGTGCAGGTGTTATGGCAGGAAGAGGAGCGAGTGAACTGGGTCCTGGAACAGGGGTGACTCCTGGATGCACGTCTTCTCGGGGGGCAGCCGACCACAGCCTCGCGCCTGACGGGCTGAGAAGCCCTGATCCTGAGGTGCTCTCAGGTGATGCCTGGAGTTTGGATCCTCCTTTGGCTTTAGAAACCAGAGGCCCCAGGACATCTGTACCGCACTCACCCTCCTTGCACGTGGTGGGCTTTCCCGACATGGCGGTTTTGTGGCTTTCCTGTTTTAGCTTGCTGACCCCAGGACCCTGTGAGATGGGTCACGGCAGTCCTCCTGGTTGTGTGTTTCACAAGCTTGTGTTTATGTTTGTGACTAAGCACAGGTGAGTCGGCCAGCCACACGTGGTGTGTGCAGTGTGGCTGCACAGACGGATGCCTTCTCCGTGGAGGTGGTGCCGACAGCTTGCTTCACCCATAAATAGATCCCAGAGTAGAAATCTGGCCAGGCCTTGCCCTGCCCAGGCCTGTGCAGAGCTCATCAGGGCTTTCAGAATGAAGATGACATTCTTCGGCCTCACCCTTTTCAGAATAAGTCACGGGGTAAGTGGAGGGAAATGGGGTTGCCGGGCCCGGCACCCAGGGCTTTGCGACGGCCTGCCTGCGCTCCAGCCCCGTCTTGCCTGCTGCCTGCAGGCGCTGTCACTGCAGATGGTGCTGGCACCACCTGTTCTGGTCCCTGGCTGGCTCCTGATGTGCCTTGGGCTCGGCTCTGAGCTCTATGAGGGGCTCTGGGTCATCTGGGCCCTGCCTCTTGGTGGGCCTGACAGTCACCTCCTCAGCCGTGCTCCGGAGCTGCTACTTCTCCAAGGTCGTGCAAATGGCTCCTGATGGTGGCTCCAGAGCTGGGCCTCCTTCCCCATGTGGACTTTGGTCTCAGTGGGCACACGTGTCTTCCTACATGGGCTCAGGTGGCCAGGGACTGTGGTCCTGGGCCAAGTCCCAGTATTGCTCCCAGGACCAGGTGTGTTGAGTGTTCCACGGAGCTCGACTGTAGGAGGGAGGAGGGCAGCTCTGGCCTCAGGGTCTTCTTCCTGTGAACAAGTCGGCGTGTAGCAGCAGGAGCACGCTGGGTGCTCGTTCAGATGTTCAGGGACTCACATTTTCCAGGAAGAGGCCACAGCCATGATGACCAATTGGTGAGGCCCTGTACTCAGACCCTTGAGGTTATGAGGCTGCCATTTGGGGAGTCTTTGGAAGTTACCACTAGATTTTAGGACACTAGGAGGAAAAAAAGTGTTCTTACATTCAGATAATCTTTGTCATAAGCATGTGGTCCTTGACTTTTAAAGTTGTCAGAATTTGTTTACTCTTCCAGCTGGGGGCTGTTTGTGTCCATGGATGGGCTCATTAGAATCTCCTTCTGGGTAACTCAAGCAGACATGGAATTTATCAGAAGGATGTGGGTGAGGCCCTGGGATGGACTGAACTCTGGGACCAAGGGGACCTCAGGCCCAAGTTGCCTATGTCTTTATGGCACCCTTTGGCTTTCCTGGATAATGTCCCATTGGCTTGGACTCTGCTGCTGCTTGCCTGGAGAGGGCAGGTGGCCTTGATTGACAGCTATAGCAGGAAAGCAGCAGAGAGAAGAGGGGACAGGTCCTCAAGGGAAGATTGAGAGAGTTCTTCCAAAGAGAGGTGTGTAGGTGCTGAGCAGGCGGGAGCAGTGTGGGCCCCCCATGGTGGGGAAGGCTCATGGCCGCCCTGTGGACAGGGGGGCTTTCATCATGAAGGGGGGCATCATTTTGTGTATCTGCCCAGGTTCAGTGTGTTTCTTGTGTTTCTGCACAAAGACATCTGGTTGTTCTTGAGCCAGACATTTTGCAGTATTTAAAAGAGAGTGTGTGTATGTGTCGGGGGGAGAGGGTGATGTGTGCTTTGGTGACTTTTATTTTTTTTAGTATTTATTTTTTAGTTGTAGGTGGACACAATATCTTTATTTTATTTTTATGTGGTGCCGAGGATCGAACCCAGTGCCTCACGCATGGTAGGTGAGTGCTGTATCACTGAGCCACAACCCCAGCGCGACTTTTATACACACACACATTTTATATATTTGTGTGTGTGTATTTTTTTTTTTTTTTTTTTAGTTGTCAACGGACCTTTATTTTACTTATTTACATGCGGTGCTGAGAATCAAACCTAGTGCCTCCCATCCACTCTACCACTGAGCCGCAACCCCAGCCCCTGCATTGGTGACTTTTGACATATTGTGCCAGTATATGCAAACTAATAAGACCCTTCAAACATTTGGAATTAGTCCTTGTGAATATTCAGGATAAGAATGAAGTGCACTGAAAGCCGGGAAGATGCAGGAGGGTGGTGGTGGTGGCTCTGGGGTCCTAATGGAAATGGGGTGCGTTTTCTTTCTTTTCTCATGGCCCTGGGAATTGAACCCAGGGGTGCTCTGCCACTAAGCTATGTCCCCAGCCCTATGAATGAATTTATTTGAGACGTGGTCTTGTTAAGTCGTACAGGCTGGCCTTGAACTTGGAATCCTCCTGCCTTAGCCTGCTGAGGAGGTGGGATTCCAGGTGTGCACCACTGCGCCAGGTGTGAGATGGTTCTCACAGTGGGTGTAGCTATGTGACAGGAAGGACTAGAAGGTCTGCTGAAGTAGGGGGCTTTGCTGGGCCAAGTGTGCGGCCCTCAGGGCCCACTCAGGTGGTGGCAGGTGAGAGCTGCCTCTGCCCAGGTATGGGTGCGTGCTTCCGCCCTGGACTTTGCCATGTGGCCCTGGTGTGCTGCCTCCTGTGGCTCCACCTCGGCACTCTCCCTTTTCGTCCCAGGCATTTTGGTCACAGCCTGTTCTCCCATCCCTCTGGTATGTGGCGCCCCTTTCCCATGAGTGCTTGGCAGTAATAAGTGCCCAGTAGATGTTTGTGGATCGAGTGCCTTTCCTGAGTGTCCTGCCGCACTTTCCGACAGAGGTGTGGACTGACGAACGGATGCTGCCCTGTCCCTGCTCTCAGACCCGGGAGCTTTGACCTGAAGTCCCTGGTGGTGGGTGTGTGCTTCCTTGTGTAGCTGCTGGTTGGGGCCCTAGTGTCACTTCTCACAGTGGAATGAAGCTTCTTCTTGGCCGCATGCCTTTGGAGAAGTGGCTCAGTGCTGAGCCTCAGTTTCCAACTACCTGAATTCAGAGGAAGTGAATTCACTTAGGTGGGCACTGTGTCCCAGTCAGACCTGGTGTGTGGCAGCTGACTTCCCTGCATCTCAGGCCCTGCAGGGCTGAGCCTGTGTTACTTCTTGACTTGTGCCCCTGGCCTCACATCACACGTGGAGTTAAGGGGACAGGTGTTTAGCAAGCGGACAGATGTGTGGACTGGATTCATTTGGCTCCCTTACGTGGCCTCAGATCTTCTGGAAGTTGGGGGGCGGCTGCCTACTGTCAGGGAGCTTGTGGGCTCCTCCCTCAGCCACCCACTGCGTGGAACTGAACTTTCCTAATTCGGTTACCCCAAGGTCAGCCATGGACAGGGCAGGTAGCAGCGTTCTCATCCTGCAGGGTAGAGGGAGCCACGTGAAGACTGGCCAGGGAGGCCGTGGGGCGCTGGCGGAGCTGGTGTCCACGTGAGTCTCTTGGGCGGCTGCAGCAGCCTGCCGGCCGCACACGGGGGGCTCAGACCACAGGACGTATTTCTCACAGTTCTGGAGGCCACAAGTCCCTGACCAAGGTGCAGCAGGCTTGGCTTTTCCAGGGCCTCTCTTCTTGGTCTGAGGATGGCACCTTCTTACCGTGGTGGCTTCTTACCAGGTGGCTTTTTCCTGGTGTGAATCCTGGACTCTCACAAGGACACAGTTACATTGGATCAGGCCCCACCCTGTGACCTCATTTATCCTTAAGGCCTCCTTGAGGGCCCTGTCTGTGATGACAGTCTCCATCAGTGTTGGGACTGCAGTGTGGGGTCTGGAGGGAGCTGCTTTGGGTCTGTAACGGTGCCCTCCTGCCCTCTGCCCCCGTCTGAGGTCTGAGGTTTTGCCTGTAGCAGCATCACAGGTTTTGCTATGACTCAGATGGAGGCTGTGTCATGGGGCTGGTAGGGGTATGGGGTGGGGGTGCTGCCATTGACTTCCACAGTGGACCAGACCAGATACGGTGATTTCTCCCCCTGAGTGGAACGATTTTCTCTCTTGATTGTACCATATCCTTACATTTATTTATTCATGATATCTTTATTTTGTGATCTCTAAATTTTATATCTTATACTTTTACTTTAATTGAGGTTGCAGAGATTGAATTTTTCCTGGGGAAAAGTAATAGTTGTGAGGTTACCATTTTATAAAAAATTTAAAAGAATGTGTGTTTAGATGTTTTAAAAAGATCAAATGGAATATGAAAACAATGTGAAATCTGGTTGAAGAATGGAGGCTCTTGTCCCAGGGCTTCCCTTGGCCCCTCACTTGGTTATTGCCCCAGTTCACAGAAGAGGAAGTGGGAGTTCAGCCGGGCGGGACTGTGGGAGGCACAGAGGGAGGACCCGGCCACCAGCTGGCCTGCATGCTGTTGGAGGAGGAGGACAGGGACCGTCTCCCTTTGCCTGAGGTGACTCTTCTGCCGCCTTCCTTTCACTTGGTTCATTTCACTGTGAAACTCGGGTATTTAATCCACATGGATCCGTGTGAGTGCTTACGCCGCTCGGTGGATTGATGGAATAGGATCAAGAGTCTTAGAACCCAGCTCTGGGAATCCCTGTGACTGGCTCCTCTTTCACCCTGATGGTGATCTCTGAAGACTTTAAAAGTTTTTAGATAAAGACTTAAGAAAGTGACAGAAATAATGTTGTCTATCCACCAACCACCCCCCCCACCCCACCCCACCCCCGCAAATTACGCCTTGCAAGAGCTTATGTGGGTCTGTGCCTCTGCCCCCCCTGGCCTTGGCTTTGGGGAATTCACTTTGATCTCCTCTTTCTGTGACCGGAGAGCCTGCATGGCAGTTGCAGGTCAGCTTGTGTCAGCTGTCCCCACAGTCAGCCACAGGCGTGGCGCTGAGCTCTGAGATGGCTCTGCAGCTGATGTTTTCTGCTGTGGTGCAAAGAGCAAGAGGAGGCTTGAGGTTTCCCGGAAGATGGCCTCCACCTTCACACGGACCAAGAAGCAAGTGCACCGTAACCTTTGCAGTCCCCAGTCACCTTTGCTGTCAGTGAACCTGCACCTCCACCCCAGGAGAAGGCTGCCCTTTGGGTGTGCTTCCTGAGTGCCCGCCAGTGTGTGCCTTGCCCGCTGGCCCTACACAGTTCTGGACAGCAAAGTCGTCAGAGCCATCTTGACACATTTGAATCTGGTACTGTTAATGACATCAATTTGTGGGTTATGTGACAAGGATCATGTTAATTAGCTTATTAATTGTTTTAATCCTCACAGCAGTTCAGAGACACTGTTCCTGCTTTATAGGTGTCAGAATCTGAGACAAAGAGTGTTGAGTGATGCTTCATCCCTTGCCCCTCCGGGGGGTCCAGTGATGAGCAGAGAAGCTGTGAAGTTGGTGTGGAGGTCGGTACTCAGGTGTGCACATGGGTAGTGTGTAGTATAGTAACTGGAGGCAGAGGAAGCATGACGCTTGCATTTTTTTGAGCTAATGATTTTCTAAAACTCAGCAAAAACCTTGAGCACTCAAGTGTATGGAGCAGCTGATGGGCTCCCGAGCATCCCAGCCGGCCTTAGCTGTGCTCAGCCCGTGGCCATGTTTGTGTCCTCTGTGCCCTGCACCTTCAGTATTATTTTAAAAGTGAATCCCAGACACTCCATCCATAAATATTTCAGTCTTTTTGTAAAGAAAATGTTAAAACAGGCACACACGACCATGCTGCCGTTGTCACAGGTGAACAAATCAGCAGTTCCCAGGCCACCACATGCAGTCAAGTCCTGCTTGCCACTCGCCTCATGGACATTGGGACTGTTTCTCTTGAGCTTGTGTTGCCGTCAGGATCCGGTGATGTCTGCATGTTGCAGTGGGCCGTCCTTCTCCCGTCCCTGGCCTGCAGGTACACAGCCAGCTCCTTTCCCGCCGTGCTGCCGGCTTGCTGGGCCCTGCTCCTGCAGGCTGGGGTTGGTTCTGGACTGCCTCCCTGTGCAGCTGGTCTGCAGGGCCCTCTTCATCTTTTCCCCTAAGCGGTTCCCATGGTGGTTATGGAGGGGTGTGTGTGTGTAGATCCAGCTCTGTTGGTTTGGCTTGGTTTTCTCCTTGCTCTTTGGGAAGAACAGACCTTGCGTTTGTCCCTGTAGAGGTGGCACCTGCTGGCGATGGGTCACCGGTTAAGGCAGTCAGGTGGCAGAATAGCTGTCCTTAATTGTTCATGGTTTGTTAAGATGAAGACTTCTGTAAACAATACCTGTCAGGGCACATGGAGAAGGCAAGGTAACTCCCTTTATTTGCTAATTTAAAAAATAACAAGTTTTGGCTTAATGGAATCCCACTGAAGGCGACTAATTTTGTGCCATCGTGAGCTGATGGAATCAAGCATATTCCCTGCATCTCTGTGAGGCTACCGTCCTCACGGCTGCTTGGATGGTCCCATCTTCACTGGCGAAGGCCCCTCAAGAAGGCTCCAGTGTTATTTATTTATTTATTTTTTGTGGTGCTGGGGATTGAACTCAGGGCCTTGTGCATGCAAGGCAAGCACTCTATCAACTGAGCTACACCCCCACCCAGCCCTTCCAGTGGTGTTTTGAGTGACATTGGGAGTGTCTTTGCTTCTGATGGTCCAGCTGATGTGGCTCACTGGCCTCTGTCTCTAGAGGTCAGGGTGTTCAAGGGCAGGAATTCCAGTGCTCCCTTGCGTTGGCCTTCCCCACAGGAAGGTCTCAGAACTGTAATGCCTGCAGAGCCGCCAGCAGAATGATAAATGGGACAGTTCAAATGGTTTTTTTTTTTTTTTTAACATTTTCATTTCTTTTCATCCTTGGGACACACCTCACTTTGGGGCTATCACCTGCTTCCTGTGTTTGAGCTAACTTGGAAATGGTCTTCTCTAAGGTCATGCTACCCCTCAGGTTCATTTCTTAGTTTATTTTCAGTTTTGAGGACTGTTTTAAAAATAGTTATATAAATAGGAAAAATACTTATATGAATCAGTGTCACATCATCAAAACAAATCCTAAGAATTCTGACTTTGATTTTTTCTTTCTTTTTCTTCTGCTACTGGGAATAGAATCGAGGTACGCTATACCACTGAGCTATGTATATCCCCAGCCTTTTTTATTTTTGATTTTGAGACAGGGTCTTAAATTGCCTAGGTTGGCCTTGAACTTGCTATCTTCCTGCCTCAGCATCTTTGAGTAGCTGGGATTATAGGTGTGTACCACCATGCTCAGCCTGACTTCAATTCTTAAAGATGAATTCAAGCTGGGCGTGGTGGTGCACACCTGTAATCCCCAGCTACTAGGGAGGCTGAGGTAGGAGGATCACAAGTTCAAGGCCATCTTGGCAACTTAGTTAGAGTTTATCTCAAAATAAAAAGAAATAGGGCTGGGGCTGTAACTCAGTGGGAAAAGCCCCCCAGAGTTCATTATTTAAAAAAGAAAAAAAAGATGAATTTGTCACCTTTCCATTTTAATTTTCTCCTCTAATAACTAAATTAGTGCGTGTACATGTGCAGGGTGCGTTAAGAGTTAAGCCCAGGGCCTCGTGCATGCTAAGCACATGCTCTACCACAGAGCTACACCTCCAGCCAAAAATTAAATATTAAAAAAGTATTGTTTATACTTTCTAAATATAAGCAAATAGGAATATCTGGCGTGTGGTGTGACCTCAAGGTGGGGGCGTGTGAACACATCATGTCCTCCTTATGCAGGTGCAGGTGCCCTTCTGTACTTCAGACCACATTCTGGGGACTACTCATTCTGTGGCCTCCAGAACTGGCCTCCTGTGAGGCTCCTTCCAGCTGAGTAGCCAGGCCCCTGCTCATGGGCATTGGGATCTGCCTTTTCTTTCCTATTTAAAAAATGCTGTAGAGTATGCATTTATCTTTCTTATTTCTTGATTTTTCCTGAGAGGTGTTTGAAGGCCCTGGGTGTGATCAGAGTGCACCATCTCTTCAGTTCCTAGAGGTAGGCAAGGCCCTGAGGTGTCCTGGAGGGAGCTTAGGGTCTGCACGGGGACAGGCACCTTCTGATGGCTTCTGCATCCAGCTTGTACTGGCTGCTGGCAGGGCTGGAGGTGGGGCTGTGGAGGTCAGGCTGGAGGCTTGGTGAGAGGGCGGTCCTCATAAGTGGCCTCACCGAGGCAGGCCCAGTGGCTTTGGGGGCAGACATCGACTGGGCATGGTTGATGGGCACAGGGCATGGTGCAGGGCTGAGAAGTGGGGTTGGAGTCCAGCCGCCTGGGCTGTGTCTGATGTGCCCAGCTACGCGTCCTTGCCCTGGTCAACGTAGCCTCTGAGCTCACAGAGCCATCCTGCCTGCGGCCCATTGCATTGTGGTTGTGAGGGCAGGAAGTCGAGGCCACAGGAGCAACCCAGGACCGCTGGGGAGGCGGGGATGGCCGGGTTTCCAGGGGGGAGGGAGGTGTGAGCCAGAGGGGTGCTTGGTGGATCTGGCCCTGGAGGGAGGGAGGGAGGCTGCAGAGATGGGGGGTGGCAGTGCAGTGAGCCGTGTGGGGGCCTGAGGAGCTGAATGTCTGTCCCCAGCTGTGTGGGAGTGTGAAGGTGGCAGGATGGGAAGCAGGCGTGTGCAGGGGGAGAAGACGTCTCAGTGTTTGTGCCTTAGCCCGTGTCCTCTGCAGAGCTGTGCTGAGGGTACAGCCTGGCTGGAAGGCTGAAGTTCATGGGTATGTCTGTTCAGGGCTGCTGGAGAGATGGCTTGTATCCCTGGGCAGTTGGCAGGGGGAAGAGGGTGGGCATCGTTTCAGTTTTGGCGATTGGCATGGAGGATGTGACGTGGGCCTGTTTGTCCGCGTGGGCTGCTGTAGAAGATACACCACAGCCTTTGGGTGGCTTAAAAGACATTTATTCTCACAGCTCTGGAGCCTGGAAGACCAAGATCAGGGCCGGGAGATTCCGTTCCTGGGAAGGGTCTTTTCCTGGCTTGTGGATGGCCTCCTTCTTCTGTGTCCTCACATGGAGGGCAGGGAGAGGGGGCACTGTCCTTTACAGGGGACACAGTCCCTGTGACCTTGTCTGAATCTCCTCCCCTCCCAGAGGCCCCGCCCAACATTGTCGCTCCGGGGGTTGGGCTTCAACGCGTGGACTGGGGGGACACAGCTTCCAGTCCGTGGCAGGGTGAGCACCTGGTGGCTGATGTCTTTTGCCTGTGCCTCAGTCGGTGCTCCGAAGGCACCTCTTCTTTGCTGTGTCAGTCCTGTCTAGTGCGGCGCTGGGATACGGGGACAAGGTGATGGTCAGGGTGTTTCAGGAGAGGATTGCTTTTCCAAACAGCAGGGTTTGCCAGTGCCCACTGTTGTTGATGGATGGCATCTCGCTGAGGTTAGTCCTTGGCACAGGTTCCCATGCCCACTGCTGGGGCAGCTGTCCCGTGAGCTCCTTGCCAGCCTCCAGTGACCCTCACATACGCCCACCGGGGTGCCTGTTCCACTCACAGGAGACAAGCGTCCACCAGCTGTAAAGAAGCCTCCCGGGATGCACCGTGTGGTGTGGACTGGGAGGCAGCGGCCAGCGGTCAGGGGGTTTGAGTGGATCCAGCACGGCCACTGTGTGGTCCAGCCAGCGCGTGGGTTGTGCTCTGCTCCCCACCCGTGCAGGAGCGTGGTGGTGCGTCTCCTCTGTAGTGAGGGCTGAGGGCGAGCCGTGCTCTGACCCCTTCAGCATTGTCACTGCTCCTGGTGGAGCAGCTTTGTTACCCAGCATCCGGCTGAACTTCTGGGTTCCCGTGGTGTATGCGGCAGACCCTGGACCTAGTGACACCCAGGGACTTGGCTCTGGTTGGGAGTCCTGCCCAGACCCCGTGAGGTGACACGGGGGGGGGGGGGAGCCGTGGGATGCACAGGAGCAGCGTGGCAGATGTGACTCAGTCCTGCGCCACTCTCCTGTCTGGCAGGAGAAGTGCGGTGTTCTCAGGCCGTGCTCCGTGGGAGTGCGCGTTGGTATCAGCATGGCCGCACCAGGCGGCAGGAAGTGCTGAGCCTTGGAGCCCAGGCGCTGCAGGAACAGGGGACATAGTGCAGAGGCAGTTGTCACAGTCGCTGTGTAGGACTGAGCCTCGGGCACCAGGCAGTTCCAGTGGGACCCAGTTACCACCCTCCCTATGGCCTTCCTCCTGCCCGAGGGCCCTGGCAGTGAGAGTTCCGCTTGCCTGCGGTGGGAAGGAGAGCACTGTCCTTGGAGAGGGAGCCCCTTGTACCTGGAGGAGGGACTGCATGTTGCAGGACAGAAGACGGCAGGTGATGCGGGCCCCTGCCTTCCGGGTGGCACGTCTCAGACCCCAAAGTAACTGGCTGGTGGGACTCTCCAGAGAGCACCCGTCTTCTTGGTTTGCTTGGAGGATACTGCTGCCAACCAGTTATTAAAAACCTAGCAAACATGATTCTTTGCACAAGTTCTAGGTAAAATGTCTCTCTTTGCAAGATAGGATTTTTCATTAAAAAAAAAAAAAGCTTTAGTGTTGGGGTTGTAGCTCAGCAGTAGAGCTCTCGCCTAGCACGTGTGAGGCCCTGGGTTCGATCCTCAGCACCAAATAAAAATAAATAAGTAAAATAAAACAAAGCATTGTGTCCAACTACAACTAAAAAGAAAGCTTTAAAATGTTCTACATTTAAAATGTCATTCTTAGTGTACAGAATGTGAATGCTACCTTAAAATGTCAGGGTTGGATTTCTTATGGCTTATAGATGAGACAGGCATGAAATTTAGCAGAGAAAATTGAGGTTGATTACTTTCGTTTACTTCCTGTTTTGAGGTGGTAACTGTTTCATGTTGAATTTGTATTTTATGCCAGTGCCTCTTTTGAAAGCCAAGGTACTGTTGGACTCTCCTGTGGAGACTGAGAGGACTAGTTTATAAAGCAGGTGGACTGGGAGGCGGTCGTAGCTGCATGGCCATTTCAAAGTCAGGGCTGCTCAGCCAGATGAGTGCAGAAACCCACCGCTTCCCTGGGTTGATGGGCACCAGTGCGGCCCTCCGCGGTGGGCATGCAGGAAGGGCTTAGGTGGGTCCCAGCCGCCCAGGCCTAGTCTCTGCTGTGACAAGGCTGAGGTGTGACTTTTGCCTTTGTTTATGACTCATCCTTGCTTACTTGGAGACTGCAAATTGGATTTTGTTTTTGAACAAGAAAATAATTTGAAAATGTAGAATATCCCTCTTGCAACCCCTTTACATAAAGAGGTCTAACAAGCCTCCTGTGAATAAGTTAGAGAGACGAGGAGTGAATTATTTGCAAAAGGAGAAAAGAAACTTTAAAAAAATGGAAAAGAAGTCTTATAAGCCAGGAACGCTACAAGATTGTTGTTTATGAATTAAGGTCGGGGGTGCAGGTGAGTACTCGAGCCCTGGGATGGCAGGGAGCCAGCCACGGCTGTCGCCAGGTGGGGGTTGGGGCTTTGGTAGCTTCTTGCTCTAGGTTGAGAAGACTTGGGGTTTATCCTAAGCGAAGAAGTCAAGGCGCCACATCCTTCCTCCTAAATTGTGCATAAATGTGGGTGAGTTGTGTCCAAAAAACACAGGCCCGCTGCCACCCGTGGACTGGATGCAGCTCTCTTTACAGGAAGCTTTTATCAGCTGCTAGGTAGGACTGCCTCCTAGTTTTTCTTTCAAATGGAAACGGTGTCAAGCTTGGCCTCCCTGGAACTGTAGGAGTGAAATGAAACAGTGCTCACTGTGCGGCAGGTGGGTGTTCCCTTCCTGACAGGCGGTCATCTGCAGGGATGGGGTATTGGAAAATCCCTTGGCCACGGGACGTGGGGAGAGATGTGTGGGAGGAGGACCATTCCGAGGGAAGCAGCCACCAGCCAGATTCTCGGTGTCAAGGTGAGGCTGGTATATGTTTAAATTGACCTAAATCATGAAGTCATTAATCATGGAAAATAGGCCTGCGTGAACCATCCTGTGATTTTAAACAGACGATGATCTTAAGCATCTGCATTTGTGTGGCTTGCAGAGACGGGGAGAACATGGCTGAAGCCTTGGGTCCAGAGACTCGGTGTTTCGGTGTTGGTGGACAGCACCCCAGGATCCTCCTTGTTTTCCGTCACGTCTGTGAGTGGAGACTGCGCAGGCCTGGCACCCCCGTTCCACACCCAGCAGTGGAGCTGCTGGAGCATCTGTCCAGCTCGTCCTCTTGAATGAACGGATGTTTCGTGATTAGCCACCCTTGGTTGGGTATTTAAGTTGCTTCTGAGTTTTACTGCTCTGAGCAGCCAGTATAAAGGACGTTTGTGTAATAGTCTCTCTGAGCTTATCTTTGTGAAGTTATCCTCAGGGGTAACACCGTTTTGTCAGAATTTAAAACATAAAAATAACATGCTGTGCATTTGCTGCAGAACTTTTGCACCAGTTCACTTTCCAACCAGGAGGCAGACCCTACCCCTGGCAGGACCATCGCCTTCTGCGCAGAGTGGCTGAGGGGCCTGGCATCGGCCTCACCAGCCTGCAGGGGCATCTTCTTCCCCTCTGCCCAAGAGCTCTGCTGGCCACTTGCACACTCAGGCCACCCGCCACCACCCTTTCCTTCTGCTGTTTCTTCTGCCCATAATTTCTTAGGCTTCGCAGGGGTTTTGATGGTGAACTCCAGGCTGATTTCAGGCTCAGAATCAGTGAGAAGGAAAGTGACAACCCCGGAGAGCTGAAGTGCTGTGTGGGGTTGAGCATGGCGAGGTGCCCGAGAGATCGTCCTCCGCTTGTCTGGTGACAGATGGGCCTCTGCGGATTTGCTGTGACCATGCTTCCATGCCTCGGTGTTGGAGGGCAGGCCCCGGCCTCATCTGTGGGCCCAGTGTGATCAAGGTCTGTGATCCCTGCCCGTGGTTATTGTTCTTCTCCTCTTTTCCCCATTGTCAGCAGTCAGTGCCAGAGGCTTTGGAGGGTCACAAAATGCCTGGTCCTCTCACGGTTCGCTGTCTAGTTGCCGTTCAGCTGATTTGTAGGGAGGCCTCCGTGGTGTGCACGGCCTTGGCACAGTTAGGATATTGATCCTTTAGGTGTGGAGTCCTCCAGCCTGCTGGCCATAAGACTGCGCCTGGGGTGCGTCGCCGTATGCTGAGCGTGGTGTAGGCTGGCCACCTCTTACCAGTCAGATCAGGTGTGGTGTCCGCGTGGGCCTGTGAAGGATCTGGCAGGAGCTGCCGTTGGTGTGGGCGTGTGGAGTGTGCCTGGGTCCAGGACAGGTATGTAGCCAGCATCAGCCTGGCTGCTTCTGCGGAGTCAATGCAGGGCATTGGAGAGCTCAGCTCCCCATGTCACGGAGCCGGGATGTGGAAGGGAATGCAGAAACCTGCCTTCTGGTTATTTTCCTTACTGTATCCATCTGTCTCCAAGTAGATGATCCTCGGTGAGATGCATTCCTTGTTTGCATGTGAACCTTCATGGAGACTGTCAAGTACCTCGTCCCCTTGGTGTGGCCCACAGGCCAGGCTGTTGGAAGTAGCCTTTGGACAATTAAGAGAAAGTGAAGCGTGAAGCAGGGTGGGCAAAATATCTGGTTCCCAGAGCTCCCCAGGGGAGCTGCTAGGAGGGAGTGGGGCTGGGCAAAGGCTGTGCCCATCTTAATAGGGTGACAGGTGTAGACGTACCTGTTCTGTGGGATTGGAAGGTCAAATTAAGGCTGTTGGAGCCTTTTCAGTCTCAAGCCTCACGTGGTTTGGGGTAGGGGTAGGACTGGGGAGGCAGGATTGAGCCCCGAGTACTGAGAAGGTGGTGGCCTGTCACCAGCCACTGTCCCGAGAGCACTGGTAAGCCTTGCAGTGACAGTGAGCCCCGGCTTTGCACTGTAGGTGCCCCCGGGGGACGCCCTTCGCCCGGCCTCCCGGCAGCAGGTCAGTGAGCGGCTGGAGCGAGCTGCTGCAGCGCCCTCCCCGCCCCTTTCTGCAGCCTCTACTGCAGCCTCCATTCCCTGCCCTTTCAGCTCCCGGAGGCCGCCTGCCCGCGCTGGCCCTGGCCCCTTCGCCTCCTCAAGCCAGCGGTGCAGCATCTTCCCGTCTCCCTGTGGCTCTGCTCTCCTCCTCTCTGCTCTTTTGCTTTCCTTCCGTCTTACAGATCCGGTGGCCATGTGTTTACCATCTGGGTAGACCAGCAGCGTCTCCATCCTAAAGCCTTCAGCTCACAAAGCCCCCTTTGCTATGTCAGGTGGCGGTCACAGGATCAGGGGATTTGGATGCAGGGGTCACCATGTTCTGCCCGCCTCAGTCCCCTTACTCTCTCTCTCTCCTGAGAGCTGGCTTTTCTCACTGTGGGAGACAGAGACTCTGTACCCTCTTGTCACTGGGAGGTGATCTCAGGGCTCTCTGGTGTCCATAGACTTCCACTTCAGTTTAGGAAGCCCATCAGGAAGCGGGTAGCCGAGTCCCATTTTGGGGTGTTCAGCGCCGACTGGCCAACGTGTGTGCACATGCAGCTGGCTCCACTCAAGGACTCCGACTTGGGAATCACAGCTGCTCAGAGTGGCGCTCTGGGCTCTGCCTTCCCTGAGGAGGGATCCCCTGTCTGCTGGGAGGCAGGGCTTTATCCCGTGGCCTTTGCAGCCAGCTGCACTCAGGGCTCGTCTGCACTGAGGTGCCTTGCTCTCCCTCCGCAGCTCTCCCAGCAGAGCGGACTCATATACCTGTGCCCTCCCCTTGCTGTGGGGACTCTCCTTCAGTGCTGCCAGGGGCTGGCTGTCCTCATCCCCCAGTCTTCTCACCCCCAGCGCTCCTGAGCTGACCCTGCCCATGTCACCTGTCACTTTCTGCCTTGAGATTCGGTAGCAGTTCACGCAGGGTCCTTTGATGACACATCCACAGTGGGAAGGGGAGTCGGGGGACTCCGGAGGTGCTTGTCCAGGTTTTAGAACTGTAAAAAGGAGAATGTAGGAGAAAAGGAAGAGTTGATCACAGGTAGAATTTGTAGGGAATAAATCTTCCTTTTATTTTGATCATAAATGTGAGTTGTATGCTGGTATGGAAAATACAGGACCCCATGAAGAGGAGGAGGACCTGGCCTTCCTCCACCTGGAGGCCCCGGCCGCTGCTCTTGGGGTGCTTTCTGTTTTCCACCTTCGTGATCAGGAGCATCGAGACTGTGTCTCACATATGGTGATGTGCCTAGGTATTCCCCTACACAATCTTTGTTTGGTGACGTTTTTCTGTGTCTTCACCTTTTTCATCAGATTCCCCCCATTTTTATAATTGCATAACATTTAATCATGTGGATGTGTTGGGATTGACCTTCCTAAACCAATTTTTAAAGAACTTTCTGAATATTTTAAATAGATATTGATGAAAGTTAATGTGTTAAAAGTGAGGAAAAGGAAACTAAGACCCCCTGCCTCAGGCACCCCTTTCTTTAGTACTGCTGTGCGCTGGCTGGGTGCCGGCTGGGTGCTGGCTGGGTGCGGCTGCCTCCTCCTGAGCCCTGAGGGCTGGTGGTCCAGGGTTAACTGGGAGCCTGCTGCTGCTGCTTTTCTAAGTCAGGAAGCACAGGGTTCTTTCCTAAGCACCAGCCTGTTCCTGGTGTTTAATGCTCCTTATGCTGTTGTTTGAAGAGAAAAAAAATAATTATTAAGAAATTGCCATTGATCTTTAGAAAGAAGACACAAACCCGTAAGCATGTCTGGTTGCTAGGTCTGGTGGGAGTGAGTTGATGAGGCCAAGTCACAGCCGCGTGCAGCCGGGAGCATCCAGGATGTGTGGAGTTTCAGTCCTGCTGTGTTTTTAAGAAAAACAAAAAAAAAATTTTTTTCCTAATCTAATGATTATCCATTAAAATCCAGAAGTGGTCAGGTTCACTAAAACCACAATCATCCATGTTCTGCTGGGAGAGGTTTTTACTTTCTTCTTTTTAAATTTAATGATGATCCAAGTGTTTGTGGCAGGCAGGAAATCAAGCACATTTTAATAGGAAACAGTAAGAAAGCTTAATGGACTAATTTTTCTGGATGAGATTTGTAGAGAATGGTTTTAGGGAAATGTGTACATCCATTACTCATTAGTTTTCTATATTATAATTACCATTGTCTAGAAACATGTCAGATAATTAGAACTGGGTGGCATTTTGTGCTAAGGATCAAAACAGAGATCTTGCTAGGAATGTTGGGTGGACTGCACTCTGGCTGGCATGAGCATGTGGCAAGCGTCCCCTCCTGTTTGGAGATTCTTGGCTGGGCTTCACTGGATTCCTTTGGTCTTTGCCCTAATGAGAGGCCATGCCTGGGACTTTGGCACTGGGAGGCTGGCAGGGGGACTGGTACTGGGGTTTTCTCATGTGTGGGAAGCTGTCGCTGCTCTGTGCCCAGCTCACAGGGCTGGCCCTTCCCTGCCTGTTCCTCTGCCAGAAGCATCCTGCTGGGCTGAGAGGTGGTTGGTGTTGAGAGGTGGCTGGTTTGGGCTGGGTGAGTGCTAGCTGACTGGGCTCTTGTGCACAAAACCAAGCGGTTCTGACCTTCTCTGTACCTCATGCAGAGAACTCTGATGGGGGCTGTGGGGTAGAGGCGATGGGCCCAACCAGCATTTCTGTAGCACCTGGTGGGAGACTGAGACTTCTGCAGATAGCCTCAGGTGATGCTGTCACTGGTGGCCTGCAGGGCCAGCATGCCCTTGGTGTTCTCTTTCAAGAAGTGGCATGGTGTCCAGACCCTACTCTCCCACTGGCCTCTGGTGGCTTGGGCAGAAGGCTTAGTGGATGCTCTGTGTTGCTCTTTGCAAAATAGCTAGGTCACATGCAACTCCTGGGGCTGAGCTGAAGATGTGGGAGGTAAAGTGCCTGCCATCCTGTTACAGGTGCATCTGTAAGTGACCAACAAAAAGTGGCTGCTGTGAGCTTGTGGGAGTTCAGCAAGACATTTCCGTTGTCTTGGTGTGCTCTGAGGGCTGGGTGCTGGCTACGTGCACACCTGAAGATAATGTGGTGTCTGCCTGCAGTGCCCAACTACGCTGGTGACGTTCTTAGAAGACACATCTGTGAAGGTTGGGCTGACGCTGCTTCTGCAGAGCCAGGGCGGCTCCAGGGCTGTCTAGTTTGGAGAACGGAGGCCCCGTCTAGCAGGGGTTGTCTGCACACAACTGCACATGTTACGTTATTAGTTCAGTCCTGGTGTATGTCCGCCATTCATCACATCCTTGTGCCTGAGTTACACTGTGACTCGGTTTCCCCACCCAGTGGTGCAGGGACAGTGGCAGCACCTCTTCAGAGTAGCACTGTGAAACTCACAAGCAGAAACCTGTGGACACGCCACACTTGGGCGAGTGCGGGGCTGGCCGTGGTCGGGGCATCTTGTTGTAGCCTCACTCTTGAGCCTTCAGAACCCCCCGGGATGAACTGTGCGTCGTCCTTCTGGCACCTTCTCCGGCACAGCCAGTGGACCTCTAGCAGACCACAGCCCTGCGGAGCCCAGAGCCGCTTCCCCTCGCACATGCCTCTGGCCCTCCTGTCCTCCTAGGGTCCAGCTGGCTTGTCTGGAGGCCAGGAAGGTGCCGTCACAGAGGGCAGGGGCCGCCCTGCCGGCTCGCCCTTGGCCCTTGGCGGGAGAGTGCTGGCTTGGTGGCCCTGGCTGCCGCCTGCATTTCATCTGTGCTGCTTTTCAACGTGTGCAAGTGCGCGCCTGAACTTCCAGGGGAACTGAGTAAAGAAAATGAAGTAGTGTGCGCGATGGGCGAGTGTACTGAAGAGGGTGTGAGGTCGCGCGCCTGACCCTCGGTATTGTCAGTCACTACTAAATGAAATTAGAACTTCACTGCCCGCTTCCCCCGTTGGGGCGCAGGAGGAATTGATCTTAGGGTAGTATTTTGGATGTGAAAAACACATGAAATGAAGTCCCGTCCTCTTTATCCTCCCCTCTCTCTGTTCTGCGCAGCAGGCAGTAAGGAGTGGCGTCCTGGCAAAGGTTTCCTCAAAGACCCCGGGGTGCGGCCGAGCGAGGCGGGCGCCTGCCGCAGCCCTTTCATGCTCTCTGCCGACAGCGGCTCACTTTCATTTTCTAGAGAAAAGCCTTTCTGCCGCCTTGAACAAAACTTGTATTTTCATGCCTAATAAGTGCGAGTGTGGCACACAATGGGCCTGGAGAGTCTGCATATCCCGGGAGGCAGCCTCCACCTTCCAGAACCTTCTGGTAGTGGGAGGCATGGGGTTTGGGGTGCAAGCCCCAGGCAGGACTGGCCTCGAAGCTTGGCAATGTGGCTATGGTGGCCTTGCTGCCTTGCCTTGCTGGACGCAGTGGCTTTCGCCTCCGTCTCTGTTGCTTGCTGGCCCCGAGCTGCCTCTCCGGCCTCGCTGACACTCTAAGTTTGGTTTCATTGCTTTAACATTTCCCCGGACCAGCAGTCTCCTTTTCCATCGGGTGAGGGTCTGTTAGCTGTTCAGTTTTCCACGGAAACGGCCTCCTGTGGTCTCTCGGGTGTGTGCCTGTGGTCCTGCTGACCCCTCACCATGCACTCCTGGGTGCTGCCGCCCGCAGTGCGTGGTGGGCTGGGCTCAGGGCCGAGCGGGCTCCGGGGTGAGCAGCATGTTCTCCTGAGCTTGCCGTGCAGGTGTCTGCAGACTGGCTGGTTACAGGGGTTAAGTGTCCTCTCTTCTGAGCTCCCACCCAGTGGCTCTTTTCCTTCTTATCCTGCTTCTTCCATACCACTCCTCCAGTCTGACAGACGGACAGCCCCAACTCTCGGCTGCCAGGTGTGGGGCCATGTTCTTCTGTCTGTTCATTTGTTCACTCCATCACAGGTGAGTGGCTGCTGAGTGCTGGGTCCCAGGCTGGGTGCTGGGGATGCACACCTGCCTGCAGGGTGCATGTATTTAGGGGGTCAGGAGGAGGATGCAGACAGTAGAGGAGGTTCCGCAAGTATACGCCGCAGTGACTGGTAAAATGGACACGGAGCCAACCTAGCGGGGGAGGGGTGGGAATGTGCATGTGGGTGGGTGCAGGACATCAGACGCAGAGGACGCTAGGGATACAGCTGCCTCCTGGGGATGGTTGCAGCTCCAGGCCAAGGAAGGGACAGGCAGAAGTCTGGAGGTGCCCAGGGAGTGGAGGGAGAGGGAGGAGCAGCCCAGAGGCCTGGGGCCAGATAATGGGCCTCTTGGAGAGGTTAGCCCTGAGGTCCCTGCTCACTTGGGCTCATGCCCCAGCTCCCCCATTGCTGGCCACTTGAAAAAAAGGAGCCTTAGGAACTTGAAGCACTTCACATAAAAACTGCCGATATGATTCTCTTATTGTTACTGATATTAGCATGGCGGAACCGTGGGGCTTTCCAGTTCACATTGTTGAACTCTGAATCCAGCCCTGTAATTAGTAATTATCGCAGCCGCTGAGATGCCGCTGGCTGTGTGTCGTGGGTGTGTCAAGGCTGAAGTAGCGGAGTGATCTTGCTGCAAACTTGCTGCCGGCACTCCTCACTCGAGTTGTCTTCCTTACTGTATTATGTCAGCTTAGCCACATTTTATATTTTTTGCTTCTGTCATCAGAAAAGCTGGTATGCTTTCCCCTAAATAGCAGGCTTGAGGTCTTTTTCTAATATTTTGTACCAACCACACTAAGTGGCATTGTGTTAGCTGTTAATTCATATTTTCTGTGGCTGCTAACATGCCCAGTGTGATCATAACTGTTGCATGCTCAAGACAAAAGGGCTCACGGTTTATGTCCTGCTGTCCCAGGATGAAACCAGGGAGTCCCCGGGCCATCTGATCCACTCTGTGCTGTGGCAGGAGGTCAGAGTTCTGCTGGGGTGCCTTGGGGTCTGTGGCGGTGAAGACTGGGTGCTTCTGCCTACAGGACAGAACCGACTCTCCAGAGCAGGGCGAGGTTGGCGCTGGCTGTGGCATGTCCTATCTGTGGGGCTGAGGAAGGAACACAGCATCTCACTTTGTGTGAGTTTCATTGCGGGACCCGAGTCTGTTGGATCCAGCTCCCAACTGTGAGGGCGCACGTGCCTCTGGGGGTGGAGGAGAACCTCCGCAGCACTGATGGGAGGGCTGTGGCATCCCACTGTCCCTTCTCTGCTTGGGTTTCCTTGTGTCTTGCTGTGTCCTGGTTGAGGGCTGGGGTCCTTCCCACGGGGGAGACCTGCCTCCCCAACAGAGTTGCCGTCTTTCCTTTCCGGGACCTCTGTGAAGAGTATTGTCCCAGATCACATGGAGTGTTCCAGACCTGGCCCTGGAGTCCAAGTGTGGGAGGTCAGGTTGCCCACAGGAAAAAATAAGAGGAAAGAGACTCTTAAAACGAGCCAGTGCTTTATTATAGCATTTGAAAGCCGTTTCTTCAAATAACTGGAAAATATTTCTGAACTATGATCATTTGATCATAGAGTTTGAAAACCATTTTTTTCCCCTGGTGGGAAGCAGAAAGAAAACCCTTGGTCATGTCTCATTTGCTGCTGTTTGTTTGTTTATTTTTGGTGCTGGGGTTTGAACCCACAGTGCTTTGCCACTGAGCTACTTGCCCAGTCCTTTTCATTTTATTTTGAGACTGGGTCTCACCATCTGAGTAGCTGGGATCACAGGTGTGTGCCACCGTGCCCGGCTCATTGACTGCTTTTTAAAGTGAGGTTTTGTGCTCCATTGTTTGCAGCAGAGGAGCAGCTGTGTCCTGACATTCAGCCTTACAGATTGTCAGGAAGTGCCGAGAACCAGCGCCTGCCTTTTCCTGACTCCCAGGTCGATCTGTGCGGCTCCGGAAGCCCTCGCAGTGTGCAGCAGTTGGCATGCAGACTTCCCAGAGGTCTAAATACTACTTTTTGTGTAACCACTGCCAGGAAAAATATGCATGGGCCATGTTAGGTTCTGGGGCTGAGCTTGGATTGTCTCTGTGTCAAAGACACAGGTGCAGAGAGCTGTGATGGTGTTTGGGATCCTCAAATGTGCAGGGAGCTGACCTCGCAGGGGCTTTTCTGATTTATTCTTTTTTAGTATTTTTTAGTTGTAGATGGACACAATACCTTTATTTTATTTTTATGTGGTGCTGAGGATCGAACCCAGTGTTTTCCACTTGCTAGGTGAGCGCTCTACCACTGAGCCCCAGCCCCAGCCCTAGCCCTCTGATTTATTCTTGAGGGACGTGGATGGCCACGTGGGCTGTGCCTGCCAGGGCTGCCTGGTAAGGGGCTCCGGCCCAGCTGTGGGGTTCTGTCTGTGGGTGTGCTGTGCTTCCTTCCTCTTGCTGACTGGTGACTTCTGTGTTTTGGGAGCTCCTCTGTAACGTGGAGGTTCCTTCTGTAATGTGGAGGGGAGGCTCAGGTGTGGGATGGTGCAGGTGCCCAGGGTCGCCCCTGGGTTCCGCCCTGCAGGTGAGGGTTGGCTCATCAGCTTCACACCTCTGTTCTGCTTGTCTCCAGGAGAGAGGATTTCCCGGAAGGTGTTTCAGGAGGAGCTAGGTGCCAGTGCCGGGGACAGGAGACAGCGGATGTGAGTGGACATCAGGAGCCACTGGGGGATGCAGGTCTCCTTCCCACTCGTGTCTGGGGCTTGGGGAATTCAGCTCTTTAGTTGGGGCCAGGAAGCACGTAGCACCTGTGTCTGGGGCCACTCCGATCTCGTGTCAGTCTTAGGTCCGCAGGAATGTGCCCCTCACATCCCACTGGGGGCCGTGCTCCTTCAGGGCCCTCCTTCCGAGGAGCAGGCAGGTGACGATGCTGGCAGGCAGGGGCACTTCCCTTTTGTCTTTGCGCTCAGTCCGTTTCTTTATTTTTGATGAGATGGGAACATCTTCTTTATTTATTGGGGTGAGGAAGAGCCAGGTTATCAGAAATACAAAAGACTGCGCATGTTTTAAAAGATGCTGGAAAGCTGTGCGAAGTCTTCCTGCAGCACAGGGAGAGTCGGGGTGAGCGAGTCTCTGAGCGGGGTGCGGGGCATCTGCAGAGGTGTGCCTCCGTGAACGTCACAGTGTTTTCACCAGGAGCACAGAAGTCGTAGCTGCCCTTGCCACATGGCTGTTCAGCTCTATGAACAAAGCGTTGACCCAGACTTGCAGATAGCTAGCTGACTCATTTTAAAGTAAAGGCACTATTCGTGCTCATAGTACAAAACAGTATCAATATCAGCAGTAACAGGTCATGGTTTTCTTTGGCATTTTCCAGAAACCTTCTTTCTTTCCCTTTTGTGTTTTGTGATACGCTCTTGCTAAGCTGTCTGGGCTGGCCACACACGCCTGAGCCTTGTGCCCAGCCTCCTGGGGAGCTGGGACTATAGGTGTGCATCAAAATGCCTGGCTCTGATGTTCTTCTATTCTTATATACGTGTGTATCGCCTACTCTAAAGTGCTTAACTGGGGGTTCTTTTTGGTAACAGCTGTTGGACGTGGTCCTGCATCAGAATGCACCTGTACCCTTGCCTCATGTGGTGGGAACAAACACACCAGGAGGTGAGGAATAAGGGGTGATACCCAACAGCTGCCTCTGGGCATCTTGCTGAGGAGCATTTCAGGAGCCCGTCCTGCATACCTCATGCCCCTTCTTGATTGGATTTGTCACTTCGCCTTCCTGATCCACCTTCCTAATCTTCTGTTCACAATTTCCTTTCATACTTTTGCCTGTTTTATAGACTTTCCACAAATGTAATTACCTGTGTGTGTTTCTCTTCATTGGCCAAGCATGATTTTGGGTCGTCAGTTAGCCATGATCCACTTTCCTGGCTGTGTAGTATTCCATTTTGAATTGCATAGTATGTATGCCCAAGGTGTGGCTCTGTCTTATTTCAAATGGCTACATTGTTTTTCTTTTAACTCTGGCTAGTATTTGTCATTTTAAATGGCTAGAAACCTAACTTGTGAATGATCACTTTGTCCCAGGAATGAAGTTGATATTTTTTGTGCAAACAGAATGTTTGCTCTTAAGGGGAGAGCTGTTTGTGTGCTTTGTATCTTGCTCTTTCATTTATTGTAGCAAGTTTCAGAGCAGGAACCCCAGAGCAAAAAGCAGTGCACACAGTGTGTTCTGGTAGGGCCTGCTGTCTTGGAACCTGGGGTTGGTGTTTGAGGCCAGCAAGCAGAGGTCCATTCTGAGCTCAAGGCCAGGGCTGGGGTCTTGACCATGGCCCTCAGGGAGCCTTTCCTTGTGTGGAGCTACAGAATAGAGTGTTTAGATGGAAAGGAAGCCGTCAGCGGGCTGGCTGCCGCCTGCAGTCTCAGCAGCACCACAGACGGAAGGCTCACTGGGCTGGGGCTGCTCCACAGAAAGCCACATCACGCCCTTGCTGGTGGATCGTGTTCGGTGTTAAACAAGCCACAGCAACGGGACAGGAAAAATCCCACCCTGGAAGTCCTCCTGAGCTGATCCACACTGGCATGTGCAGATTTAAAAAAAATACTTGCGAAACTCGATATAGGATCACCTTGGCAGTCATTTAAAGATGTTCCGCTCGGAGGGTTCCGAGCTGGTCCAGGGAGAAAGCTGGTC
This sequence comes from Marmota marmota marmota, assembly GCF_001458135.2. Taxonomy (NCBI): domain Eukaryota; kingdom Metazoa; phylum Chordata; class Mammalia; order Rodentia; family Sciuridae; genus Marmota; species Marmota marmota. The sequence goes on from NW_026000005.1 coordinate 49,546,092, forward strand.
TTCCCTGAGACGTGGTCGAGCTCCCTGCGTTTTCCTTGCCTGTCTGTGCATGTGGGTGTGTTTTCACTGGTGCAGTCCCCAGGTGAGGTGTGGTGACCTGCAGCCTCAGGTACTGCCGCGCGCGCATCCCTAGAACAGGACCTCCCGTGGCCACTGATGTGGCTGCCCGTCCTGCGCCACTCTCTCCTCCCCGTCCTCTTTACTCCCCCCAGTTCTCCTCGTAGTGGACCCAGTGGCTTGTGAAAGGATTCTTGAACTTGATTTTAATTTCCCCCGTGTGACCTGGACCACCAAAGTCGAGGTCAGTTTGCAGTTTGCAGATGTGGGGATATTCCAGTGGAGTCCTTGCTGTGCTTGGGGACTTCCTGCTGACCAAGGGCTGGGACCTGTGGGGCCACTTGAGCTCATCAGTGCCTGGTCTGGCCTTGCCTTGGGGTGCCCCTGGCAGCTGCCTCCTGCAGATGGGGTGCTGTGGGGGGAGGGGCGGACTGGAAGGCTGCTTATCCTGACAGTGTAGCTCAGTGTCACTTGCAGGTTCTGAGAGAGGCCTTGCCTGGGCCAGGGAGCCCTAGCTGGAGCTCAGTGAGGAGGGTCTGCAGTTCAGTGCAGCTGTTCTTCAGAATGAAGGGCATTTGTTTCTTTGTCCACAAGTGTCCCCTCGTGAGTGGGGAGCATGCTTTATTGGGTTTAGATCCTGGACTGGAATTGGCTGATGTCCTCTGTCACTGGGGATGGAAAAAATTACTTGCTTTGAATCTGAGCCAGGAAAAAAGGACATGTCACAGCACCCACATATACAAGTAGTGGTGGGGGTCTCTTTGGTCACACAGGAGGGCTCTGGGACCATGGGTGTGTTTCCTGGGCCTCACCTGGTCTGCGCCTGTGTCCCAGGGGCCTGATAACAGAGGACGCAGAATTAGTAGATGGGTTGTCAGTGTCGGGGCCAGGCCCTGGGGTCCCTGGTGCCCCTGTCCTGCACAGGCCTTGGTAGGTGAGCCTGGGGAGGCTGGTGACAGATGTGCTGTCTCCAAGCACACGAGGGACTCACAGGACTCTTGTGAGATGTATTTGACCATGGGCTTCTGCAAACAGAACGGTCGCGGGCTGGCTGCACGGGCCCTGGCACTCTTGTGCCTACACTGGCTGGGCCTGCGCCTGCCCTGTGCCTGCCCTGCGCCTGCCCTGCTCCTGGAGTACTGGTGCAGGAGCCATCCCATGCCCCTTTGAGGACGCACGTCTGAATGCTGAGTGGCAGGGGCGCGGCAGCTGTGTAAGGTCTGGAAATGCTCAGAGGCTGAAAGGGCCTGGTCTCTCTGAAGGCCACCTTCCTTCTGAGTGAGAGCAATCTCAGATGGTATTTTTGCTGGGTTTCGAGAGGGATCTGCTCCTGTCCAGCAATCCCAAGAGGGAGGACTGGGCAGCATGGCAGGTGGGGCAGAGCCAGCAGACGCCACACGGCCGTGTTCTGTGCAATTTCTTGTGTGAAAGTGACGAAGCCCCCCGGGCTGCGTGCTGCCTGGCGTGGAGCGCGAGGTCTAGATTTCCTGGGCTGGCCGTCTTCCTCTAGAAGTTTCTGTGTGTGGCTCCTGCTGTTTCAGTTGGAAGGAAGGGCTGCTATTCAGGATGACCATAGGCTCCTGCCCCAGTCCTGTCGTGGGCACATGCCCTCTCGGGAAACTCGGGCTCCATGTGCAGCCCACCCTGCAGATCTTGGGAGTCCTTCCTGTTGGCCCAGGAGCTCCTGTTTGTGACCCAGGAGGGGCTCTGTGCATCGTGGGTCTGGTGGAGGTGGACAGGCCTGCTGGACACCCCTCTCCTGGATTGCAGGTCTTTGGAAACCTGACATAGCAGCCCTTTGTGGAAGGCCCTCCATGCGTAACTGTCAAACTTGCATTTCCAGTTGGTCTAGTGGGAAATATCTGTCTTTCTCTCAGAATGTTCTTGGAGGAAACCTTGGTCTCAGATTTCAGAACTGCTTTGTTTGCTCCTGGTGGAGCCTGGTCCAGTGTCCCAACGCAGTCTTCTCAGTGGTCCGGTTCTCTCTCTGTGGGTGGAAGGTCTCAGTAGTTTTTAAGTGTGGCTTGAATTAGGCCACAGTCTAAGGACATGCGGTCCTCCTGCCACACCAGCTCTGCTTTACGCCCCGGTGGCACAGCTGGATTGTCCTCTAGACTGCCATCCTTACCCTGTGATTGCCAGGCTGATGTCAGATCAGATGGTTGGGGGAAATGTGACCCCAGGCATCAGGATCCTGAGTGACAGTGCCCAGGTTCAAGGACTTGTTCGTCACAGTGCCGTTCAGCTGTCTCTTCCTGCTCATGTTGAAATCAGCGTAACTACCCAGGAAGACTTGGTTCAGCCACACAGCCTGGAAGTGAGCCTAAACCTGGCTGCCAAGAGGAAGGGACGGTCTTGCAGGGCTGAAGGGCCCCAGAGAAGAGTGCGCTTGTCTTGCTGGCCCCTCAGGCCCGGCGTGGAGCCTCAGCTGCAGGCGGGTCTGGAGGAAACTGCAGCTGGAGCTGGGTCCTGCCAGGTTCTTCAGGCATGAAGCCGAGGATGCGGCCGGTGGGGTTTCTGCTTCCCGCAGGTGGTCTGATACAGTAGCTGCGCTCCTTGTGTTCTGAAGCCATTGCTTCCCGGAATGCTGCTGTTTGTCTGTGGAGGCCCATGTCACCAGAGGTGGTGTCCCTGCTGGGAACCTTGCCTCTCCCTGCGGAACCTGCCCCTGGCAGCCGGCCCGCCCTGGGCTGCTCCTTGCCCCGCACGCTGGCTCCAGGTCCCAGTCGTCTGTCCCTCTCCCCGCAGGGCTGCACTGACCCTCTGGATGAGCTTCCCGTTGGTGGCGCGGCACTGTTTGGCTCCCAGTTCCTGAGGCTCGAGACCACCTTGTTTTGTCAGATTTCCAAGTGCAGGTTGGCGCTTGCAGTCGCTTGGGTGGTTGATGGCCAAGCATGAAGTGAGAGAGGAGACGCAAGCAGGGCCCAGAGGGAGGCCTCTGGCCTGGAGGGTGGACAGGCCCCAGGAGGTGGGCGCCCCCTTGGCAGAGTGAGCCTGTGCCTGCTGCTGCCACCTGCCATCACCCCTTCCCAGCAGGTGTTCTTCCCAGGCCCTGCCGCCCCTAGGAGGTGAGTTTGGTGCTTGCCAGGGGAGGATGAAAAGGTCCTAGTACTGCATTGGTGCGTGGCCACCCAAAGCCTCGGGACGTCTGCAGGTATGTCTGGCATCGTGCTACTGCAGCATGGTCACGAAGAAATCTGGAGAGCTCCTGGGGGGGCGGTGGGGATAATGGACAGTCCTCAGGACCTGGTTCATGGCTGCCTCTGTCTGGTGGCCAGCTCTGCCCTCATCCAGGGCGCTGGGTCAGGCCCTCCTAGTTCAGGGTTCAGCCCAGCTTTACCTTCTGGAGGACATGAGCCAGGTCTTGCCTGTGCCCAGCTCTGCCACATGCTTTGCACATGGACTGTAAATGCCTGTCTGTGATGGAGGGGTCATGAAATGGAAGTTCAGGGACATGGGAACAGCTGTCACCAAAACAGCACAGACCGTTCGGGTTGCTCTGCGGGAACTTGGTTGACAACTTCTTGCTGTAAGACCCCCTGTCCCAGTGCCTGCAGGCCCCCAGCCACCCCTGCCTCTTGGCCTTCACTAGCTGACAAAGAAAAGGAGACGTCTTTTTAAGAGGTAAAGAGGTAGAGGAACAAGGAAAGCGGAGGCTGGGATCTGGAAGTAGCCTGACTTAGGATCATTAGGTTTATTCCGGATGGCTCCTGGCATCCCGCCGGGAGGGCAGTCGCGGCCCCAGAGCCGGGCCTGGCACCCACACCTGTGCTCCAGGGCCTTCCAGGAAGCGGCTGGAGCCCTTCCAGTGACTCTGGTTTCCACCTAAGGTTCCGGTTCCTCAGCCGAGGGTAACAGGCAGTGTGGTGGTGGGGGGTCCTGGGAGTGGCGATGGCTTGTCCCTTGGCACCAGCCCCTAAGTCCAGAGCCATGTGAGTGAGTGACACAGGGCAGATGGGAACCAGGAGGGAGCTGGCTGGCCACTGCTCAGTGTGCTCTTTCTTGGCTAGCAGGTTGCTGCCTGGGTCCTTGACTTCCCTGGCAAGATGGAAAGATGCTGTCTAGATGCTGCTGTGAATCTTGGAGCCAATTAAAAGAGGGGTAAAGAAAACCACGCCATGTATAGAGCAAAGACAGTAGCCCTTGTGCAGTCTGCAACTCAATCCACATGAACTGGCTGCACCGGTTACAAAACTGCATTGAGGCAAAACACTGAGAAGAGAAAGAGGCTTTGCCTCCAAGATCTGGGAGCCTTCCCTGCAGTGGGCAGCCACTCAGGATGGTGGAGTCAAGCGTGCTGCAGAGAGCTGTTCTCTCCTTGAGGCCCAGCTGCCTGGGCCAGCTGGTTCCCATTTCTAGATCCTTTTGTTTTGTGATGCTCAAAGACTAAGAAATTTTGCCGGGCGCAGTGGTGCACATCTGTAATCCCAGCAGAGCAGCTCAGGAGGCTGAGATAGGAGGACTGCAAGTTTGAGGCCAGCCTCAGCAACTTAGGCCCTCAGTAACTAGTGAGACCCCGACTCAACATAAAAAGGGCTGGAGATGTGGCTTGATGGTAAAAAAGCCTCTGGGTTCAATACCTCGTACCCCTGCCACCATCTCCCACCCCCCCAAAAATCTTGCAGGTCTTTGCATCACGTTTTATATTTTCTCTCCCAACACCTGAGTAACCGCCCAGGCAGTAACCGACTCACGGTGACTTTTCCAGTGTTTTTCCAGCCTCTGGCAGCTGAGAGGACATCTCTGGGCTCCCTTCTGGCTTCTTGGTCCTGGTTCTCTGAACATGTCTGTAAAACAACAGATCCTCAGGCCGCTGCGGAGCAGTGAAGAAGGTGAAGGAGGCCAAAGCTGTGGGCCCGGGCCCCAGAGGGGCCACACCTGGGTGCTGTGCTCACTGTTGGCCCACATGAGCATGCGCAGCCGAGCTTCTCTGATTGGAGGAGGCCTTAGTGCCCCGGGCGCTGCTTGGCCTCCCAGTGCCCTGCGCCCCTGGGCTTGTGCCCTGGTCAGGAGCGGGAACGCCTTCCTTCCAGGACCCCCATCGCCGGGCCACACCCTGGGCGAGGCCTTTCCCTGGGTGGCCTCCTTTCTCCTGGCTCCTATGAGAGGCCGAATTGGTGGGTGAACTTGGTGGCCGAGGCAACAGGAGGTTCTGGGATCTGCATGTGACAGAAGAGAACCGGTGGACACCTCGCCCATCCGTGTTGGGTGACCTGTTCTGGAGGCGTTTCCGCAGAGCCATGTTCGGAGGGAACAGAACGGTCGCTGTTGGTGTTCCAGGCGTCGGGGAGGTTGGCCTCTGCCGGCCCATGTCCCGAGAAACAGTCTTTAGTCCGTCTTACAGCAAGCAGGCAGCTCGGACGCCATGAAGCTCTGTTGGCCCTAGAGCAGGGCAGAGCCTCCCCTGTGGGCACCGACTGGACTCTGAGCTGACTGGCTCCACGTGGCTCTGTGGAGTGGCTCCTGCCGGTGCTGCTGCCCCCAGGCGGGCCACCTTCCCCGTGGTCTCGGTGTCCAGCAGAATGAGGGCTGAGTGGGCTGCTTGCTCCTCGCTTTCCCCAGGGTTGCCCCCCTGCTTGCTTTGAGGAACACTGGGGACACACAGTCCACGGCCCCTTGCTGGCATCTGGAAACCCCAGTGCCACTCAGCTTCTTGCCCACTGTCCTTGAGATGGAGCCTGAAGTGAGTGGCAGGGAGCCTGTGTTGGTGGTCTGGGGATGTGCAGGTGCGTGGTGTGCAGGACAGAGCCCTGGCCATCCCGCGGGGCCCCTTGTTACTGTGGCGGTGATCTGCCTCCTTGGGGCCCTTTGCAGGAGAGGTGCCTGGATTCTGGAGCTGCTGCCCGGCTGGTGTGTGGGCGCCGAGTCTGGGTGGGTGCTGGGCTCCTGCAGCCCCCGGGACTTGCCTCTGTGGGGAAGCATCTCAGGGCTCTTGGAGCTCATGCTAGTGACTGGTTGTTTCAAGGCTTTTCTTGCATTTTATGCTGCAGGGTTCTGTGGGAGTGGTGGACTCCATGATTGGGACTTCCTAGACTTCAGGTGTGTGGCTTGGGAGAGGCTGGCTCCTGTGGATAGTAATGCAGGAGGATGTGGAGGCCCTGGATGCATCTGGGGAAAGCTCTGTGTGCAGCCTGATTGCCGTGAGGTCCTGCCTGCCTCCTGCAAGCTTTTGCAAACTGTGTGAGCCTCTTGCCCATCACTCCTGGCCACCTGGAGGTTTAGAGGGAGGCCGGCACACACCCTGTGTTCAGCTCCACCTGTCTGCCTTAGTTTGCAGGCCTACCACTGGTGGTTGCATGGCGGTTAATCTCCTGCGAGCTGTGGGATAGCTTTGGTTCCTTTGGATTAGAGTGTGTGTGTGTGTGTGTGTGTGTGTGTGTGTACACCTGTGTGTATGCCCTGTTTCTTCTTCTAACTTACAAAAGGGAGCCTCACGGGGCTTGGGATAACACTAAAGGTACTGACACTTCTGAGTGCCCACCTGAGTCGTTTTGTGGTTATGCCCTCAGCAGTTCCTGTTCTACTCGGGAGAACATTCAGACCACGTAGAACTGTCCTCCTTTTATATAACACGAATGCTGTTTTGTTTTGAAAGTTCTAATCGGTACTTGAACGTTGTAATTATGACAGCAGGGGTGAGGTGGCCTCAGAGATGGAGGAGCACCTGGGACTGGCCCTCTGCTCGTGGACTGTGCTACCTGCCGAAATGATGAGTGTCCTTGAATTTGTCCTTAGGATGATGCTAAGTGACTTCTTAGTGAGAACTGGTAGGTTGCTCCTTCAGAGCTCTGATGGCATGTCCTCCTCTAGTCAGGCCCTGCAGGGGGCACGACCAGCATACTGGCCTCAGTGCGGCCCACTCCCAGCCTGGCATGAGGCAGACTTTGCAAATGGAGTGCTGCGGACTACCCGTGGCCATAGACCTACCCAGACCACCGGCCCTCCTGCAGCCCAAGGGCAGGCTCTGAGACTACTGATGAGTAGTGTTTCTTAAAAGCTGGCCACCTGGGAAAGGATGTGACTGCTGAGTGGACAGGGCTGCACTTGCGCCCCGTGGGTAGGAAGCCTCACAGCCCCACTGGCCCCTCTGAGGTGTGAGTCGGTTACGCGGGATGTCATCTGAGGTGAGGCCACCAGGAAAGGTTGAGCCCTGCTGTCCTGGTGTCTCAGTCTTTTCTGTCTCTGGAGGGGGGTGTCCTGGCAGGTGGAGGCCCTTTGGTGAGGTGAGTTAAGCCGATCCCTTTCCAAGGCCAGGCTGGGCTGCTCTTTATTCCCTGGGGAGTGCGGATGCTTTAGGGAGAGCAGGGCAAGGCCTGTGGGGCTCTCTGGGTAGCTCTGATTCTTTGAGGAAGGGCTCACCTTCACTTTCACCTGACTCTTGGGTCTGGGAGGTGAAGAGTAGAGCTCTGTAGAGCACTTAGTGGGCAGCCCTAGGCCTCAGGGGCCTTGGGTCACTTCTGGGGGGCTGTGCATCCTTAACCTGTGAGGAGCAAGGGGCACAGGCCAGCCTTCTCTGGGCTTATTTGACCCTCTGCCGGAGAGATGTGGGAAGTCTGCAGGGGTCCTTGAAGCGAGTTGGGAAGCATGGATTTGAGTGGCTGTTTCTGGCTCTGGCCATGTCCTTCTGAATGGGTCTCCCTGGATCCACTGGTAACTCCCCACATTCCTGGGATGCACATAGTTAGTGATGAAAAGAAAGAAGTCCGCACTCTCTGGGGGCATCTTGCAGGTGGCGATGGCTTAGTGGACCAGACCTAGAATGCTTCCCCAGTGTCGGGACTAGGCTGTGTGATTTCATCCTGTGCTTGAGGCTGGGCGTTGTCAGAGGCCAGGAAGACCAACTGCGAGGAGTGGAGCCATTGGCTTCTGGGTGCAGTGGGCTTCCCAGAAAGTGTGGGCTCTTCCTATCACTCCTTCATTCATAGTCATTTGCTTACCAGAAACGTCAGGCAGTGGGGCCGCTGGGTGTGGACAGCAGGGGACTGGGTTACGCACTTGGTGCTGAAGCAGAGGCACAATCCTGGGAGTGGGGGAGGAGCATTCAGAGAGGCAGGGAAGATGGAGAGCCGGGGCTGGGTGGAGAGTTGATTCAGGAACACAGCTACAGACTTTGTATGTGATGGGCCCTGTGCCTCTCCCCTGAGCTGGATTCTGCGTTGGGAGGTGTCCCTGTGGTAGGTGCACAGATAGAGCCTGACTACACACGTAGCATCTGATGGTGTGTGTAACACAGTGACAGTTGTGCAGCACCCGGGGCTGGGCTTCCTGTTTCATCAGCCTCCTAGCTGTGGGGCTCCTCTGAGCATTTTACCTGCAGGAGCATTAATCCCTGACCTGCAGTGTGGGGCTTAGCTGAGAAGAGCTGGTCTGAGGTCATTAGCGCCTGCTGAGTGCTTAGGAAATGGTGGCTGCTGCTGGAATCCTCATATTCTTTTAGAAAGGCAGGTCTAGACCTGTGTGCTTTTGTTGTGCTTCTCTGCCTGGTTGGATGACATTTGGGGACAGTGGCATCTCCATGTGGAGTCTGGTCTCCAGTGGCACTGGTTACCAGTTTACATCTGGTCAGCGGGGCTGTTGGTGGGCCAGTCTCCTCCAGGATTTTGGAGACACTAAGGACAAGACCCCTTCAGGTGTGGGCAGGGTTGCGGGTGGGGAGCCATGTGGGCACCTGTGCACACACTGACTGGCCCAGGGAGAGCAGCTCCCGGCTGAGCTGGGCAGTAGTGCTTCCTCTTGGTTGTGACTCAGCCCCAGGATCTGAGCACCACCACCTCCTCCACATCCCACCCCTCCTGGTGGGCTGGAGGTCAGCCCTCTGGAGCCTCTTGCTGGGTGGACACAGCCCCTTCTCTGTGTTATCTGGTCAGAAATTCCATGGAGCTTATTTGTAACGCTTGCTGAGTGGCTGCAGGAGACCTGGAGAAGGGCTCCAGGGAAAGCTGTTTTCATAAACAGAAGGGTTGCTGCAGGGAGAGCTTTGGGAAAAGAAGGGAGCCCGTGAGAGCACATTAACTTGGCGGGTACGGAGGACCCTGCTCTTCAGCCCTTGCTCTAGTGAGCAGGCCCAGGTTCGTCCAGATGCCAGGCTCACGCCCAGGAGTACACACTCCTCCCACGTATTTGGGTATCTTACGCAGAACGTTTGCTTGGGACAGGGGGACCCAGCATTTGTTTGGGGGCCCATCGCTTGGGCAGGCCATGTTGGAAACCCAGAGCTGAGCTCTTGATTATAGCCCTGGGGTGGGGCTCAGCACCATCTCAGGGGTCTACTGGGAGCCCTTGGAACCTTTTAGGGAAAGAAAAAAATGTCACTGCTGGCCAGGCTGCCATGTAGCAGCCCTTTAGCCAGGACCCCCTCTGCACCTGGGCTCTGCTTTCCAGACCTTTGGTGAGACCACCAGGAAGGCCTGTGGTTGGGTGTTCTTAGTGCCCATAAAACCTTGATACCATGTGGAGAACCTTTTTCTGAGGTTTTGCCAAAGAAAACCTTTTTTCTTGCTGATAGAATCGTAGAGGGGTTCTGGAGGTAGCAACAGGTGCTGCTGTCTCAGTATTTTTACCTGGCTCCAGAGGAGCCCTGTCTAGGTCAGATGACATAGAGCCAGGCAGAGCCATGAAGCAGGGACCATAGGACCCAAGGCTGCAGCCCAGCCATCTGAGGTGCCCCCAGCAGAACCACATAGGATTATGAGATCATCTTTTGCAGATGGAGTTTTCTTACCCAGTGCTATCCTTCTTGCTGTCCCTGTGCCCTCCTGTGGTATAGAGAGACCCTGCTGTCCTGGCACCTGGGCTCCCTTTTAACTTTGTGTACACCATTTCCATGTCTAGTAGCTGGATATGGCAACCCCAGCTCCATCTCTACTGATCAAGGTCTGAGACTGCATCCAAAAACAAGCCACAGAAGAGAGGAGGGGCGCTGGCCCCAAGGCCCTACCCCAGCTTGTCCTGATCCCTAGCCCAGGCCCCTTAGGATGGGGTGTGGCAGCCCATTCCCCTTCTGCAGGTGAGCCCCAGGGAAACTGAGAGATGCAGGCCAGAGGAGAGCTGGCGAGGCCAGGCATGCCCAAGTGCCCGGCCCCCTGTGTTCAGCCTGGGCACCAGGTTCTGGAGAGCCCTGCCTCCTGCTCCCCTCAGCGGGGGTGGTTTTGGTGGCAGTGTCCATGTGTCCACCTCCCTGTGTGTAGGTAATGAACTGCCATATAAAAATCAGCACCCCCCAACATGTGTCAGTTACAAAGACGATTCACGGTGTACTTTGCCTTAAAACAGTCAGCTGAGTGCAGCGTTGTCCCCACCATACAACAAGGCCTTGAGTCTAGAAGTTGCGTCCTGTCCCGTGGCTGAGTGGCAGCCCTTCCTGCCCTTCCAGGTGAACATGCACTCACTTGCCCTAGGTGAATGGGCCCTGGAGCTTGGTTTCAGCCCCACACAGGCTTATGTGGCCCTTTGCCTCTTTCTACTGGGAATGCAGCAGTCAGGGTTAAACTGAAGCTTGCATTATTCTGGATCTGGGCTTGAGCATTGGCCCAGGACGCTTAGCTTTAAGCAGGTACCCTGTTGCTCGGGGTGAAATTGGAGGTGCATGGTCTTCCGGCTGCTGCTTGGCCCTGGATCAGTCTGCCTGGATCCTGGAGATCTGCTTGCCTCTCCAGACAGGTCTGCTTCCGCCTGTTTTCAGAGTGCAGGCCAGGGGCAGTGTGGGCCATGGAGCCGAGGGCTGCCTGGAGGGCCTGAGTACCCCTCACTGGGGAGGAGAGACCCAACCAGGCCAGCCTCCCGGATCCCCAGATCCCACCGACCCTCAGCCCCTCCCTGTGGTTCACTATGTCTTTCCTCCTGGAAGCTGCCGTTCACCTGGGTTGATTTTGTTTAGGTCTGGAGCACTGTCCTCTGGGACTCCAGCAGGGAAGAGCACCTATGGAGCCATGGGCATTAGGAAATGTCTCTGAAGACAGTGGTGCTGCCGAAAGCTGGGTGGTTTCTAAATTCATTCCAGAGACTCTAGCCTTTTTTTATTTTTTAATTTTTTTTAGTTTTGATAGACCTTTATTTTTTATTTATTTATATGTGGTGCTGAGAATCGAACCCAGTGCCTCACAAATGCCGGGCAAGTGCTCTACCACTGAGCCCCAGCCCCAGCCCAAGATTCTGGCTTTTGAGGACTCATGGAGGTGGGAAGTGGGATCTGGGGTGCTAGTGAGACTTTATTGGCCTTTTCTCAGTGCCAAGTGTTGCAGGTGCTTAACCCAAAGGAGCCCCTTCATCTTCCCAGCATCCCATTCTAGAACTTCCCCTGTTGTCCTGATGAGGAGGCTGAGGCCCGGGTGTCCCCCCACTTGCCATGGTCACAGCAGAGGGGGCAGGGCCAGGGCCCACCCAGACAGCCCAACCCGGGGTAGGCATGTAGATTCGGCTCCCCACCGTGCGCAGCTCATGATGCTCATTGAGGTTGGGCCTTCTGAAAAGGACAGGAGCCACATTTCAAAGCTGGGAAGGAAGGAGTTGTTGACTGTGGCTAGCCCATTGATGCTTAGTGACACCTGAGGTGCCCGTTGGTGCTTCCTTGGGCCCCTCCTCGTGTGTCTGACGTTGGTGGTCTGGACAGGCGAGTGTACCTCCAGAGGCCTCCGGATAGGTTTGGGCTCACTGCTGGCTCTTACAGGCCCTGTGCCTGGGGCAGAGCCCAGCCTCACCTTGTTGGTGACCCTGGACTTGGTGTTCAGCCTGCCTGAGCCTCAGGTCTACAAGGGGAGGAGGAGTGGGCTGTCCCTGACAACGGATGGTGGATCGAGGCTGGTGGCCTCTCTGTAGAAGGTCTCGTCTGAGCCTGGCCTGCGGAGAGTGTGAGCGTGACTTGTGCACTGTGTGTTTATATCAGGGCAGCACTGTCCCGTCCTTAAACAAAACACCTCCATCCTTGCCCCTGAAGATTCTTTCTCTTTTTCTTGCTGCCCTCCTCTCTGATGGAGTTTTTGCGCTCTCTGGTCTGTGTCTTCCCTTGGTCTCCGTTTCCCAGCTTTCTCTACCTCTGATGTGGATGATTGATTCAGAGAGTCGAGCATGACCAGGAAAGCCATGTTTTGCATTTGACCTCTTTGACCTCTGGGAAGTACTCAGAGTCCTCCTGAATGTTCTCATGAGAAGTCTTCATCCATTTCCTTTTCCTCCCGTCTTAGCCTTCAGGAGAAGTAGGAGGACTCCAGAGAGGCCAGCCTACTTTGCCTCACATGGAGTTCCAGGAAGCTGGGTCTGGCTCTCCCAGAGGAGCAGGGTTAGGGTGAGATGGGGCTGCCTTCCTCAGCAAACGTGCACCTAGCAGGGGGCAGCTGCACATGTCCTGCGCAGACTGATGGCACAAGGACCCTTGGGAGGATGTGAACATGCACTGACGTGAGCCTGTGAGGCCGTGGCCAGAGCCTCCAACAGCCCTGTTTTTAATAAGGAAAAGACAGTTTCGTATACATTTCATTAAAGCTTTTCTTATTTGCCAACTTAGATGTCATAAGAAAAGGACAGTGTGGGGGTCTGGGGAAGCAAGTGCTGGTGTCTTGTGTCCCTGTGTGTCCTTGTGCCAAGCTAACCTGGTCTTGGTGAGGCCAGGCGGGGACTGCTTCTGCCGAGGGGTTGGTTGGTTTATGATGTCCCTCTCATCATAAACCTCATTCACTAAGCTTCTACACCAGTGTTTGATTGTGAGAGAAGTGTGTATCCTCTGGAGAAAGGAAGAACCAGCTAGCGCAGATGACAGAGAGCAGGAGGTACCCTGTAATCCCTCCTCCCAGGTGTGACCCTGTTCCTGTTGTGTCAGATCCATCCAGGAATGCTGCATGCCCTTTGGTTGGCTTTCTGTCACTGTAACCAGTTCCTGAGATAATCAGCTTATCAAGAGAAAAGGTTGATTGTGCCTCCTAGTTTCGGAGGGTTCAGTGGGTGATAGAGTGGGCCCCCTAGCTTTGGGCTATGGTGCGGCAGCCGGTCATGACAGAAGCATGCCGCAGAGCAGAACCCTCACTCTGTGTCCAGGAGGTGAGAGATGGGGCATGCCCCCAGTGACCTATGACCTCTCTCTGGGCCCCACCTCCTAGGGGTTTTCCCCCTCCTCATGGTACCTCCCTGGGCTCAGTCTTCGGAGACATTCAAGATCCATCTGTAGCACCCATGAAACCAAGTATATAGTTTTGCTTTTTAAAAACAGCTTTGTTGAAATACGGTTAATGTACTATAAAATTCACCCTTTAAGATGGTTTTCAGCGTGTCAATTCAGTATGTTATTTCTTTTCATAGTAGTATAACCATAATCACTCTTTAATTCGAGAATATTTTGTTACCC